>NC_089533.1:8120058-8472194 GCF_963924715.1 Thunnus thynnus | reverse complement strand
CCCTGCCTTCGCACATTGACTTAAAGAGGAGTGTCAGGTCTGACTGTAGCTTTATCTGTCTCTCTGAGACTATGAATACTTTCCTAACACTTCCATGCACCCTCCTCAGAGTTTGCTCAGATATTATACCAAGTTATCCTTATGCATAATGCTCAAAGGGGAGATAAGTAAGGTTCCTCTGCTGCTCAATATAGCACAAATTGACCTTAAAGAGCTATTTGAGACAAGCTGGAAATTTTTGTTTTTATTGACCTCCAGCGGATTAAATCTGACCTTGTTGAACAAGGCTCAACTTTTGCTGGAACGCAGCGTGACTTGCCAACCAAATATATACACTTTCTTGAAAGAATACTTTTTTTTAACAAGAACGCCATATCTCAAGTGTTTTCCTCGCAATCGTCCAAACGAAAAATTAAATGATTGCTGCTGTAATAACTTTCCACAGCTGTAAAATCCATAATATTGTAAACAGCTGTGCGGTGTTTTGGTGTCTGATTATCCTTCAAACTCATGGATCTGTGACTCTCAGTTTTGCTTTGTGGATTGAATTTCATATCTCACTTATATTTATTTAATGTAGGGCTGTTTTCGGTTTTAACACCAATTTAATATCGCACCATAACTTTTGAATGGCCCAAATGTTCTCTAGTTGTCTAAGTTGTTCAGCCTTTCTGCTATAAAACTAAAATGCCCTGTTCAACCAAAAAAAAAATAAAAGGAAAGGCAACATATTTTTGCACGGTGATGTGGACCATCAGATATAGCTGTCACATACTTTATTTATTGTTTATTTGATGACTAGCAACACTGTAGGATGCTCCCTTAAAAATATTCTTCTTTATTACATATTAGATGGTGTAATAGGCTCATCATCAGGTACAGAGGCAAGAGGTTGTTTGAGTGTTTTTGCAATCCCTAGACGTTGAAAGATTGCCCTTTTAATATTAATTACTGTATAGATGGAAGATGTCTAAAATTGCTAAATAATATATTGGCCATTTTTGGTATTTGGGTCTGGAAACAATCGAGTTAATTGGAGTGGATGATTCTATTTTTTCAGCACGTCTTATACTCTTGCACCTGCTAAATTTTTTACCATATTACAAATTTTACATTGTTGAAACAGAATAGAACATAATTGGGCTTCATTTATTTATTGCACAATGCAGTGAAAAAATCCCAGACACATCTGTGACTGGCAATTTTGGTAAAAACCCTTTTTTTTTTTTTTTTTGACATCCATCCATATTGTTCATGACTTCAGGCCCTGCTATTCATCAGCTTGCACAATCAACAGAGGAAGCTCAGTGATTGTTAAATTAAGCAAACCAACTGGAAAATCCGCTTAATTTTTCATGTTTTTGTTGTTATTTTTGCTACAAGCTAGTAGTTATTGGGGAGAGATGATTCAACATCTCAACACCTCAATGTTTACTTTAATCACTGGACAATAAGGAATCCCTTAGAAGAGAAGTGTATCTCCCTGTAGTCCTGCTGCTTGGGGTGGTGATGTGAAAACCAAAGCTCATTTCACACCTTGTCCCTCTGCCTCCACTGAGACTCAATTGGATGGAGAGACTGGTGGTGGGGAAGGCGCTGGCTGAATTCGTCACATCACGCTAATCTCTGAAGCCTTTTCACAGCAGATCAGTCACATGATGCGCTGAGGTATTAGAGTTGTTTTTACAGATGCTTTGACAGCCACATTATTTATAGGCTTCCATTATATTGCACCATGAGGCTCGCTAATGTGAAGTGTACATGGTTAACTCTTGCTGGTGTTTACAGAGAGCTAACACATGAGACTGTATGTCTCATGGTGTACTGTGTGTGTGTATCTGTGGGCTAACACCCCACCAGCAGTAATCATTTTATTGCTTATGGGATGCAATGTATTGTTGATGCTCAGATAATCAGAGAAATCCATATTGCGCCTTCAATAAAAGAGTCTTCCAGTGTTTGCAACTCTCTTTTGTCATTTCTGCATGGATGTATTCCTCACTTAGGAGTCCTTCAAAGCATCGTCCAGTCTCTTCACTCAGGTTGTTTGGTGCCTGAGGATTTGCATGATTTATTTCTCAAAGAAGCGTTAAGTGGTTGAGGGCTCGGAAGGAAGCATCGCTGTCTTGAAGGAATAACTGCACCGCATCTTACGCTACATGTCAAAACAAACGAAATTTAAACTTAATCATTATTTCTTAATCCACACATTTGTAAAACATTGAGGGTACATACTATGGAAATAGTCCATGTTACTGAGTATTGTGGACATGCAGGTTTTTCACACTTTGGATATGATTTAAAACAAAACTCTTTATTTAATCATGGCTGTTCTGTTTTTATTGAATGTACGTGGGTTCTAGTTCTGCTCCTTCGCTCTATAACTGTCTTATCCAGGCCAGGAGCTGATGAGAGCTGATTCCCCGAGGTTGTTTTAGCTTTTAATGAGTGATCTCTGTATTGATTTCCCTGCTATTCCTATGTATCCAGGCTTGTTCTGACAACAGGGGCTTTGTTCTTGGATTTGAACGGGGCCGTGAGAACGTGAAGGTACATCGCGATCCACCCAGACAGATATGTGTGCGTGAACGTGTTTAATTGCTGCCTCGCAATCAGTCGGAATGTTTTTGCTTTTGATTGTGGGTTTGTGTGCTCGTGAATGCGCCGTGAGTGCTCAAATGTGTGTGATATTAGTATGTATTGCCACATGTGTCTAGGATTTGCAGAGGCTGACTCTCATAGTGCACAATAATTGGGTAGTTGTGGAGATGGGATCCTCTCTCTTGTTGCATATTACACATGCAATTATACCTCTGGCCTCCCAATGTGCCAGCGCTGTTATCAGGTGGAAACAGACTCTCCTCCTTGCAGCTTGTGTATGTCTGCGAGGGAGCAAATATTCAGGCGCACATTTTAACATTTATTGCACGTGGGCTCTACTTTTCAGCAGATAATGCATTGAGTGAAACACTCCTTTCTGCCTCTCTATGCTAACCTGGTTTCCTCTCATTTTCCTGCAGAACCAAGCAGAGGCCCACTATAAGGGCCACAAGCACGCCCGGAAGCTTAAAGCCATGGAGGCCCAGAAGAACAGGCAACGACGAGCCGGGGAAGCCTTATCCGCAGGAAGGGAGAGAGAACGAGATAGAGACCGGGAACGAGACCGGGACAGGAGCAAGACGGTTACGTCTGAGGCAGCTCTCCCTGCGCTCATGGATACAAGCTTAGTGGAGGGAACAAGTACGTAAACTGACAGAGAAACTGGAAGAAGGCTATAGCACAAGCATGCTATTTGTAACCAATCCTTCTCCGCCCCTCTCCACCTTCTTGATGATCGCTCTATCACGCTTCAGTTCCTTACGTCCTCTAATTCCCCCTTTCACTCCATATCATCTTTATAAAATCCCCTCCACCAGTCCTCCTCTTCATCCTCACATCACTGACAGCTTCCACCCTCCTCCACCATATGTTGGCCTCCCTTATCGCCCTCTCTCTCTCTCTGCGCCATTGTGTTATACTCTGAGATTACATCTTCTGTACACCTTATCCCTCACCTCTCTCCGTCCTATCCCCTCCGCGTTTCTCTTCATTCAAACCTCAGCAATTTAAACCCACATACCCCTGGCAAACCTCTCTGACCTGGCCTTCTGTCCTTGTGCTTTGTGATGGATGGAGGGCTCTGAAGCTGCGGGATTGTGGGATGTCTAGGAGCAGGAGATGTTGTGTAAATAAAGGGGCCGGCTGAGATCGATTGGAGCCTCTCAGGGGTCGTTTTTACCCCCTTTGCCTCTTAATTTCCACTGCTTGACTCCCCTCTTGCTCCCTCTTGCTCTCTACTATCTATCTCGGTTGGAGAGGGTAGTTGTGGAACCAGAATTGGTGTATTTGTGCAGCATGAAAAGAATGACACATCATGCTAGCTGAATTTAGAGGAGCAAAATAGTGGTGAGAGAGTTTTTATTTGTGGGGCTGTCAAAGTTGAAAGAAATCAAAGGCACTCGTCTTCTCTTACAAAAAGTTTGAATGTTTTCACATTTGTGGTATAAACATAGACATTTTATATAGAAAGATGGAGTGCGTTGGTTTCTTTCAGCTGAATATGAATGTTGACTTTTCCACGAGACAAGGCTGCAACTTTAGCTTGAAGAGCATGAATTGCTCCGATGGCATTTTGACAGCAGACTGAACCCATTACCTTCTCATGTTGCACTTGTCTGGGTCCACACTTTTCATTTATCCATCCGAGGTGATGGGACTGGAGGAGCGGTAGAGCAGTTTCCCCCCCCACCCCCTCTCTCTTTTCTACTTTCTTACTTCATCCTCCCCTCCACTTCCTCTGCCCCAGAGAAGATCACTATCTGAGGAGAATTTCAAAATGCGCTTGGATGCTAGATTGAATATCAGAGAAGAGATATGAAGGTTTGGGGAAAGAGGGGAGACAGTTTGTGCTTTATCCCCGCTCATAGACATAATCGTGTGCACGTGGACACATACACACACACACGCGCGCACACTTTTCTGCCTTGAGCACTAAGAGTCTCCTTCAGAAAGGAGAAAGTGGACAAAAGACTGGGGGCCTGATAACGCTCTCATCAAATCTCATTTTAATATTCCGCCGTTGCAAAGGAGAGCTCTGAAAAGGGGGAAGCAGCAGCAGAGACGAAACGAGATGATGAATGGAAAATGAAAGATAAGATTAAATGAATGAAGGAGACAGACAGAGAGAGAGAGAGAAAGAGGGAGGAATAAGGGAGAAGGAGCATGGCGGAGGGGGTCAGTGGGGAGTAGATAAGTCATAGCTAGTTTTTATGCTGTGAATAATTTTACAGTTCCAAGGCAATTTCGTGAGGAGGAACACTCTTTAATAAGCCCAATTGTGTGATTGGCCTAATGTGAAATTGAAATGCAGCAGTGCGAGCCAGTGGTGGCACGCACCACAATGCCAACCTGTAATGAAATAGCGCTCCAAATTAACACTCTATGAAATGAGTTATGTCTGCCACGAAGCCGAAGGCTGGTGGGGAGCTGTCTGAGGGTAATGCCCACATTGTCTGCCATCAGGAACCAATAACGCATCTGTCGGCTGTTCCTCTAAACAGTCTGTCTGGCTCAGAATAAACAGACATCCTCTAGGCCTACAAGGTCATCCTCCACAGGTCCATTAGAATACCTTCTAATGCACATTTAGACACAGGAGGCCACTACCATTCATATACCACCTTTTGACCGTGAAGTGCTGGAGGGAGTTCGAAGTGCACTTTTTCTAATGTACACAAGAACAAATGGCTCACAAAATGGCTGTCCAAGTGTATTTGGGTGTGGAGTGATCGAAGTAATGCAACAAAATGAGACATAACAACAAAATGAAGAAAACTAGCAAAAACACACCATAGATTTAATAGCAATATGGCAGAGCCAGACACAAACAAAGGACTTTAAAGGGGATGTATCTTGCGCATTTCCAGGAGTATATTTATATCCTGGGGCTCTACCAGTATATCTTTGTATGATTTACAGTTAAAAAAAACTCCTTATTTATCTTATACTGGCTCTTTATGCAGCCCCACATTTCAGCCTTTGTCTGAGACAGATTGTTTTAGCTCCTGTCTCTTTAAGGCCCCCCTCCCGATGAGCCCACTCAGTTTTGATTGGTTAGCTCCCGGAAGCTGCATCTCGGCCGACTTTCAGCGGCTCCAGAGGCTACGTAAACAATCAGTATTAGTATGATTTTTCCTCGTCTGTGCATGTTTGAGCCCAAATCTGATCTGAAATATGTGACTGGACAATTCAAACAACATGTGGAACAACCTTAACAACAAAAACTACCAATGCGCGGCCGTTTGTGGGTATTCGCGAACAATCCAATGTCGTCACGAGGAGGAAGTAGAGGTAACATTGCAAATGAAGCATTCAGAGCAGGCTGAAGTCCTGGCCATGGCCTGACCATGTTTGACATAGACATCAGACACCATAACAGTATAGAAATAACAAAAAATCACAAAAAGCATATGTCCCCTTTAAAGTACCAACACAACCTCTATACCAATGGGGATTTCAGTTTAACTACTTTTCTCAATTCCATCAATTGTCCTGTGTTGCCTGGCACAAACTTTTTTGCCTATAAATTCTATCACATTACAGTAAAACTCTCTTGCTTTCTACAGGTATTCTGTCTCTTGGGTTACCGCAACAATTTGTACCATAAAGTCAGGGACGATCAGAGACAACATTTTCAATCTTAGAAAGGGATTAATCAATGCTTGTAAACCATGTCCCGCACCAACAAGGGGAGGGAGTGGGTAGACGGCGAGTGAGCAAGTGAGAGAGACAGAGGGCCCGCATCAATCGTGACAAGCATCAATCACCCTCAGCTTTGATTGACTGCTGTTGAAACGTCTTCGCAGGGACTCTCTCTGTCACCACAGTAATGATGATTTAAAGCAAGGATTTTCTTACTCCAGGGAAGTTGTTTATGTTCTGAGGCTGCCTTGGATCACTGCTCGGTGTGTGTGTGTATGTGCATGTGAGTGTGATTCATATTAATTTGCTGTTTGGCTGTGGTTAAAGTTCTCAGCAGATCAATCTGATGAATAGCAATCTCTTCAGATGTGTTTACTCTCTAAAAGCCTGTCATATTAAATTGGACTGTTAAAAGGAAAACTTTGCCGATTTGCAACCAACATTGTATCATTACAATGTTGGTAGTATATCCAAATGAACAATATTTAACTTCCTTCCATGTTGCCTGCACCCAGGGGTCCTTGCTCATTTGCTGGCAAAAATTTAACTTTATACTTTGGAGATCTGGCTCAGACTACAAACGACGTTTCTGCATTTTCTGTAGTGGTGCCTTCAAGGACAGTAAAATGTGGGTTTCCCCAAACACTCCTGTCTACAATGTTACGCTAGCGATAGGGAAAAGCAGACACTAAAATATCATACTACTAAATACTTGAAGACAACTAGTTTCATGATACAAAGCCGAATATTGTGCTGCGTAATCAGACACAACAGGGTATGAAGGGAAAGCAACCACCAGAGCTAAGCTAACAGCTGTACCCTGACATACAAAGTTCAGGATTCCTAACACTAACACTAACAAACAACTAGCTCTACGATATAATGTCGGAGTAGAGACGCACCGTGGAATCAGACACAACAGAGTGTGGAGAACAAAACGTCCACTGGAGCTATGTTTCAGTGGCAGATGAGAGAGAGTCGCTTCAGCCGGGGTAGCTTTGCAGTATCGACAGTTCGACAGTTGCCCGTCTGGTGAGGATGGTCAAAAAGAAGGGAGAGAAAACAGAAAACTCCACGTTTCAACAAACTTTGCGGTGCTTTGGTAAACCTGACTTTGTTTTCTGACAGAATATTATATCGGACTTTAACTCTGAGTACAGAACAGCACAACAGTGACTGTGTGTTATCTGTAATTTATGCAGCTGCATTCAGCTTTGAGCACAATTCCTCATCGTCCAAAACGATAAAAGAAACAGTGTTTGGTTGCAGTTTTTCACCCTTTCATCTGTGATTATTTTCCAAACCAAACTGAAATGTAGACAGCAGACTAGACAGCACCGGTACATATATCCAGACTTGATGAGGTGAAACGTTTTGTGAATGAAAATAAGCCTCAGTTAAGAGATCTAACGCTGCTCACTAACTTTATCAATGAAACTTTGTCTCTGTACTCACTCCCTGCGTCCTGTAAACACACCGTGAGTAGCTGATAGAACGAGACCGTGTGCAAAGCATTCTGGTTGTTTTAGGATTCCCCCTTAAGAGTGTTATGGAGAATCTCAAGCTTTTTTCTCAGTTTTCTCTAGTCATAGGCACAGATTTCAAAAATAATTCCACATTTCTACTACATAGGTGACCCAATTTTAAGAAATCATCATTTTCACAGCAGTGAATTTTCCCTTTAAAATGTGGATTAAATTCTTTTCAAGTTAAATAAAACTGGTGATTGCCTGCACAACATTGATCCAAACATCCATAATTCACTGCTGTATAGTCCTACTCCAGAGAGTCTCTGCTGGCACTGCCAATATGCTGGCCTTTGGTCTGACAGTTTGCCAATCTCGGTGGAAATGTCTGCCATCTTATCGTCGTCTGGGGGACGACTGAAGATGGAAGTTGGACGACTGAATGATAGAAAGGAGGCATTTTTTTAACAGGGCAGATGCTGAGAGAGCCCTGGTACTTATCAAAGGTTTTATTTATTTCACAAGATTTTTTTCCCCAGTGTGCTTCAAATCACCAGCTCTTCCTATTACTTTGGATTCTGGCTGCAATTGAGGATTATTTCCATGATCTCATCATCAAAGTCCTGGACCCCCACTGACTTTATCCCACCCATGGACGCTACAAATTATATTAACGTAAAATCTCATAATCCTATATTTTGCACATCTGTGATTTTTGGTCTAACATGGCACATTACATTAACACAATTGTTATTATTATTATTATTATCGTTATTGTTATTACCTGTAGCAACTCTTCTCACTTAGAATATATTTTACATGTTTGTTATTGTAAATTTCTTTCTTTCTTTTTAGATTATTTAATTTTGTGTATATTTTGGCTGTCATGCACCACAACACAGAGGCTAATTCCTTGTATGTGAACACCTACTTGATATTTTTCTGATTCTGATGATCAATTCATGCAGTATGTCAGTTATTTTATGATTAATCATTTCATTTAGTCTATAAAATGTCAGAAAATTGCAAGTAACTTCTTCAGTAAATCACATTTACTGAGGAACCCAGACATTTGAGAGGTGAGAACCAGACAATGTTTGGCGTTTTTGCTGGCTGAATTAATGAAATTTTTGGTTGATCAACTTTCATTTTTGGCCTTGCTTTCAATAGGATTCACTGGTGATTTGGCCATTCAAGTTTGAAGTGTGCTTTTTTTTAAAAAAATTAGGCTAAATGAAACTCAGCAGGCTTATCTGAAATTACTCCCTGCCGAATGTGGTCCTTCATGATCCGAGCCTTTGGATTTGCAGAGGGCTTTGAATCCCACCAGCCTCCACGTCTTCCTGTGTAAGGTGCCTGCTAAATCCATTGATCAGTATCGCTCGCCTCTAGACACTTCTCAGGTGGCCCTGTCTTTCACATAAGCTCAGGATCATACCCACCCCCGCCCCCTACAGAGGAGCGCCAATCCCCCAGGGGTCACTCTCATTACAGCGAGGGGACTGTCTAATCTTGCTCCTATATAGGTTCTTTTTCTTTAGCGGGAATGAGAGAGGAAGACCCTTATCTCCAATGATGAATTTACTCTTGGACGTAAAAGGGAAAATCAATGGAGCACAGTTGCATTGTGGAGGGTTGTGAGTGTGTGTGCGGGTGGGGGAAATGGAGATATTCAGCAAGCGTAGCACACAGTGCTCAGGGGTGAAGTGTGCGACTCCCTTGGGAGGGCAATGGGGTGAAGGGGAGATGTGTAATGGAACTCCAGTGACTTATCAGCCAGGCCTGGCAGTCGATGGGTTTGTTTATATTGACTGAGACTCTGGGTCCACTTGATATTTGAATAGTAAGGGAGAGTAAAGGAGAGGGAAGAGAAAGAAGAGGAGAGAGAGAGAGGGGATGAAGAGAGAGAGAGAGAGGAGGGAGGAGGGAGGGGGGGAGGGCGATTTGCCTAAACCACCACTAATCAAGTCTGTTCCACATGGTTTAAAACAAAGGCTGCTACTATATCAGAAAAGCCACAAAGCCAGCACTTGAAAAGCACTCTTGATGTTGGCTGCAATATTGTATTAAAAGTGAAATGCTAGAGCGCCCTGGTAGCTGAATGGTTACTGCGCACATAATGTCCCTGGCTCGATTCCAGCCAGGGATCCTTCTTGCATGTCATACCCATCTCTCTTTCCTGTTGTTTCCTGTTTACCTCTTCACTGCCCACTATCCAATAAAGGCAAAAATGAAATGTGGAAAAAGTGAAATGCTTTTGGAGATAAATTCTGCCGACTTTATATTTGCACTCAGATGTTAAGTCAATCTACAAAGTGTTTTGCTGATTTTTCTTATTTAGTCGGGCTCATTGCCTTTTTTATCAGACAACATCCTGCTCTGTTGGGTTTTACTAACTGTAATGGAAAAAGCTTTACTTGTATCTACAATAAGCTACTGCTGAATGAACCATAGTTAACTAACATTCTCCTTTATTGCTACCTTTTAATGCAGGTCTTCAGTCTGATCTAGAACCAGCCAACCTGGAGGCGAAGCTTGAGGAGAGTCCCAGGAGCTCAGTTATGCTGACGCCAGTATCAGAGATTTCTTCTGTGGAGCTGGTCACCCTCTCCCCTCCTCAGATTTCCCCTTCCTCACAGCTTTCTGAGATTGCCTCTGACACCAGTGCTCCTGAAGCCCCAGAAGCCGCTGAGGCTGCGGGCCTGACCACTGAGTCAAGCAGCCATGCAGATACGTCCAGCACAAATGGGGACGCACGTCCAGATGAGGACAAGGACCCCAAGAAGAGCAAAGCTCACCTCCATTGTCCTGTCTGTAAAGTCACAGTAAACTCAGTCTCCCAACTGGAAGCACATAACAGCGGTAAGAGCATAGCTTGACTCGGAAGCATGCACTTTTATCTTCAAAACACTAATTTTATATTTGCAATTGATTTTTGGTTGGTTGTAGTCAGATAAAGGCCTGTAATATGTGATTTGTACCACAACAAACCTGGCTATTGTATCTTGCTCTTCCCACTAGGTACAAAGCACAAACTGATGCTGGAAGGTCACAGCGTCCTGCCGCGACGCAGGGGGAAGGTGGTGGCAGCTCGTGCGGGCTGTAAGAGCAAGAGGCTCGGCAGCAAAGGCAGCGTCGGGGTGCCCAGCAAGAACTTCCAGTGTGAAGTGTGTGAGATCTTTGTGAACTCTGAGACCCAGCTGAGCCAGGTGAGGGTCAAAAGCAACATGGATATTCAAGTTATAATGCATGTAAATATATAGTTGAGTGTTTAATGTATTATTTATATTGTAGATTTTAGATATTCCATTGTGCCCTGCTAGAAGGTGTAAGGTACAAATGAACACATATGGAGTAACTCTTCAACCTTTCACAAACCAAACTTAGGATCACACTGACTCACTTGTTGAACTTTTAACACCACAAACGACATCAAAAGTTTTTCACTGTAAAGTGGCAGAGCAGGAGTATGAAACAGCAAGAACTATGACTCAGAGACTTCACTATCCTTCTTGTGCTGTATGAAATGAAAGATGAGGAGAGAAGCGGGGGTTTGGAGAAGTCCTGCAGATTTGTCAAGGCATACTAAGTGAGAGTGCTGCTAACCTGACAGGGTTGTATTCAAAAGGGCATAGAGGTACTGTTGACTCTGCAGGGAAAAGCACTCTAGCCCAATCACGTCAGGTGGTGGAGAAAATGTTGCATATAATTACCTCACCTTCACAGACAGATGATGCGGCCACAGAATTAATCAGAAAACAGAACTGCCTGCACATAGTTAGCAATTAACTTACACATCAAGAGACCGATATTACACATTAAACTTCGACCAGACTGACCTCTGATGCACAGTTATAAAAGTGAGCACAAATGATGTCTATTTAAAGTGTTAAACATGAATTATGAGATTTTAAAGACATTACTTAATCCAAAAGACCATTTCAACATCACCTTGACGGTAGAAATGTGTGTGTGCTTAAATCAAAGCAGCAGTTTCATTTACAGCCACATGAATGAAGCCATTGAAAGCAGGTTGCGAGTGCAGAATACATTCAAGCAGCAGCTATTTTTCCGCATTAGACAGATATCATCTGAAGCTTTAACTAACTGCAAAGCTCTTCACTGAGCAGGGATGTATTTACCACTCATTATTGCAAGCTACTAATGCCTGCTGTATTTAATTTTCTGGTTACATTGGCATCAAACCATGTTGGGAAAGTAATTTCTCCCCCTTTGATGTTCATTAAATACTACATCTGAGTGAAGGGATTGTCTCGGAAACTTTGCCTATGCTGGAGTGGAATGTGGAAAAGATACAGGATATGCTGGCATGTGTGAGCACCCAGGCTGCTTTAGCCTTAAATGCATTCCAGTGGACTTATATAAACATCCCCTATCCCAGGGGGACATAAGCCTGTTAGTACTTCAGCCAGAGAAGGAAATAGTGTGGCAGTGGTAGAAAGTAATGTGATGTAATTTCAGTGCACTTCAGTCAAACTCAATGTGTATCCATTATTAATTCAGCAGATAACATTTGAAGTTGTTCCACTGTGGTACAACAGATGCTTGTTAGCTCGCTAATGGTATTTCTGCTGGTCTCGACAGCACATGAATAGCAGAAGGCACAAGGATAGGCTGGCCGGAAAACCACCCAAACCCAAATTTACCCCCCACAGCAAGAGCCAGCCAAGCTCCAGCTTAGCGGTAAGTCTCAGCATAAAGACACAGACAAACAAAACACTGTCACGCAAATATGCGTGCATACACACACACTCAAGGAAGACAAACAAAACATAATTGCCTTTCTCTTACAGAGGATATGCTTGAACATGCCGCGCACATGCGCCAACATTGGAATAAATTCAGTCTAGCTTGTAAACTAATGCATTTTTAAACACCCGTTTTAATTTATCTCTGTTACAGTTAACTGATTTGACCCCAGCCCTGACAGACATACAGTAAAACCCAGACACACACAGATCTCATTACATTGCGCTTCGGGGCTTCTATTTCTCAGTGAGGCAGCATGCGTGTGTGCCTGTGCTGTCATAGAGGTTAAGCACACTGTTGTACTCAGTGAGTCCCCTACCCCTGAGACAGGTCTAAAATAGTCCTGCTCTCCCCCACTGACCAGCTCTGACAACAGCAGCCTGAATCAGCACTCCAGATTAATCACTTCTCTGCTCCTGTCATATACACACCTCCCCATCTCTCCTTCTCTCCATACTCCTTCTCCTCCTCCTCCTCCTCCATCCTACAGAACGTGAGATGGAGTGGCTATGCAGGCGTGGCTGTGTCTGCCATGAAGAAAGCATTCAGCCAGTACAACCTCACCTCCCTCTCCTCGCAGGTCAGTGGCAGGAGAGGCAGAGACTGGGGTTGGATTGGAGGGCGAGAGCTTCAGCTGGCTAAACTTTAGGCCTGGCCACGGGCAGGGGACTGAGCAGAGATAATGAAGAAGTTATGTTTATATTAAAGGGATAGTTCAGTTGTTTTTTACATGTTACTTGTTTTACTCACTGGTGGTGTTGTTATCAATGCATGGGCCTGAGCTCAGTCTTGATCCTAGAAAACTAACAGCTTCTTGGACAGACATCAGAAAAGTTTTTATTGCTGTTTTCACAAGACTTGTAAAACATTTTAATCTTCCTCACCAATATACGACATCCTCCTCTCACACCTCTCTGTATCATGGAACTATTTTGTTTATTGAATAGTTCCATGACCCAAACAGGTCTGCAAGCTAAGTGGAAGATTGCAAATTGCACTTATAAGCAATAGTTAATCAAAAATCTATCTTTTGCATATCAAATATATACTCCATATAAAGTTAGCTCTGAAAAGTTTGTAGTTTTCTGCTTTATAGAAGAGGTAGTCTGCTTGGATCTGCTTAGTTACATTGGATTAAAATTGGCATTGGTGATTGACAGCAAGTTTTAAAACCTTTTATCTGCATGGTCAGTATATAATACTACTAAATACGCCACAAGAAGGCAACAGCACAACACAAAAGTGGTGCATTTATCTATGCTGTTGGGAAACTAATACCTTTGCATCCAAGCTGAAAACAGCTGCAGTCCTCTGTGAATAAGCAAACTGAAAACTGAGTAAACTTTTCAGAGGCACCTACAGGCCTATAGGTGGTGAGTATTTGATTAAAAAAAAAAAAAGGGCTTGAGAGCAGAGATGTGGTTTAAAATGTTTTTGTTAAAGTTTTTGGCTGCTGACTGGCATCACAGGGTCTGTAGAGATTGCACAGAGAAGCCGACCTGTGGG
Source organism: Thunnus thynnus (assembly GCF_963924715.1). Taxonomy (NCBI): domain Eukaryota; kingdom Metazoa; phylum Chordata; class Actinopteri; order Scombriformes; family Scombridae; genus Thunnus; species Thunnus thynnus. Next base: position 8,458,212 of record NC_089533.1, on the reverse strand, counting down.
TTGGAAATGGAAAAGAAAAAAACACACTAACGTATTAACGAAATGTGAACAAGTATAAAGGAAACAGCGATGTGAATGTCTCCAAAAGTTCCAGTCCAGAGCAGCATGTTCCAGCCTTAAGCTGCATCATTATCATGGCCAGTGAGTAAATCTTACCTCTTAAGGTTAAAAAATCAGAGCAATCCTGTTAACATTAGAGAGCTTAGAGAGTTAGAGCTTTATGTATTTCTGTCTGTCTGATGAATGTTCATGCAAGAAGATATCAGAAATCCAGGTCTGTCCGGTATTCAGTGTGGAGCAATGTATGAGCACACATTACTCCACAGACTAGGTACTGCAGCTACGTGTTGAAACAAGGGCAATGAGTTTGGGAAACATGTTTGCCCAGTAAACATGCCCTCATTGTGTTCTTCTCTCACTTCTCACCGTTCCCCCTCCTGTCTTCTCCAGACCAAACTGGCCTTGCAGAAGCAGCTGACCAAGAGCTTGACAACTGGCTTCCTGCCCAGTCCCCTCACCCCGCCAACTCTGTGCACAGTGGCGACTAACCCACTGGCTCTGCGCCACCCAGTGGGCACCACCACGTTCATCCAGACCCCCTTCCTGGGCCCTGCACTGTTCCGGCCTGCCCCGGGGCCGCTGCGGGCCACACACACACCCATCATCTTCTCCCCCTACTAAAGACTTGACCCACTTCCCATTTGAGCTCCACCCCTGTCCCTTAACCAAACCCCAGGCCCTCCTTTAGTGTGACCCATATGACAAAGGCCACACGCAAACTATGCAGCCCACCTGACTTAAGATGGAGAGAGTGCACAAGTCCCGATGCTCAGTAGGCCACGAGGCCTGAGAGCTGTTCCTATCATAAAGGCCAAGATCCCCCATCATGCCTTCTTTCTGCTCTTCTTATCATGACCTAAGGAGCAGGACAGGCCTCCAGACAGTGACTGGTGCACAGAGGCCGCTTTTATAGCCATTTCATGGGTCAACATGGTTTGGATTCTGGATATTATTGTGTAATTTATTAGAGAACAAATATAGACAAGTCTAGATGTATGTTTAGTGTGGTTGCCACAAAATAAGGTCCCTTTACTTGATGCTCTTTTAAAACATTTTTAACTTATTGGTTTTGGGGGTTTTATGAAAGTTGGGATGATAGTAGGTCATTAAAGCAACAACTGTCTGGACAAGTACACCTTCTCAACTTTAAACATTTAAAGGACAAATGTGAGTCCTCATTGTGGGCTGTATGTGGACCTATAACTACATATTGTATGTCCATTATGTTAAAACCACATTAGCACCATTTTGCACCTCCAGCCCTTTCCGCAACACTGTTTCCCCAAGCCCTTAACTTGTACGATTAAAACATTTCTTTCTCTCTCTCACTGAGTCACAGCCATAGTCATAGCCCTCCAGATTTTGTTCCCTCCCTGTATCCCCAGGATTAAGCACTCATTAAGGTCTAGAAAAGGTCAGCTTGTCAACTTGACTTTGTTTCAATTTGCAAATCTGTCTTCAGAGTGATTTTTTTTCTGCTCCAGTACATCATTCATGCAATGCAGCTTGAACATTATGTTCTCGCCAAGCTAGCAGCACAAAAACATTTTTGCAACTATGGATGTCTTACATTGCAAAATGCCATTATTTCTTTCCCCCTGTGACTGCTCTTTTTCTTTTCACTCCTCCCTCACTTCACCCTGCTGTCGTCACCTCATCGTTACCCTTGATTTACTCTGGTAAGCATGAGATGATGAGGAGCAGGGAAACTCCCAACTCACGTGCACAGAATCACAAAACACAATGGATGACCTGAAGACTTGATGGTATTTCAGAGCTCAGTGAAAAGTTTGGATGACAGTGGGTGGGGAGGCTGCTCAGCAAGTACTTGGTTGACATCCTGTTGCAGTGTGTGAGTACAGCGTGGGAGGGAACAAAGCACAGTGCCATGGCAACCACATTAAAAGCACCTTAAAACTAATATACTTACAAAAGCAATGAAAATTGTGTTGATATTCATCTTTTTTTGCTCTAGGTGTATGTTTTTGCAATCCCATGTCAGTTTCGGTGAGAATTTTGCTTTGGAAAAAAAAAAAACAATCAGGTGAGAATTATCACATTGTGGTTTATCAATGACAAATCTCACATTTAAAGCAATACATTCAGTATGTTTATGTTTATTATGTGTTTTCAGTGTGTCAATGGCTTTATCTATTCTATACTGTACACACCTGTAACAATGTATTATGTACTCCAACTCCAACCAAGGGCCAACTCTGAATTGTCAGCAAAGAGTCATTTGAAATGATGGGCTATCCTGATGGTGCTGCCCTTGATGTTTGAAGCTCATGGTCAGTCTCCACATGTTGTGACTCTGGGCTGAGCTGTTCCATTTATAGCTGCTGTTCGCACTGCGGAGAGGGTGCTTCAGCACCGTATGACATTGCTGTTTCACTTTTTAGTGGAGCAGGGGAACTTTTTGTATGACTTCCACTGAGGAAAAAACAATGTTAACGTCAGAGACATAGAAGTGTTTGGGATAAGTGTCACAAGTGCAACATCAACTGTCATATTACTGTTCATGCCCGTGTGCTGTATCAACCAACCGCCCACGCACCTAGGATATCAACTGACATTCAACCCTCCCTCCGCCAAAACAGACTGTTGGCAAAGGTCCCATAAGGACTCGGAGCCCACACATCACCCTTCCTTCAACACTCATACCAAATCATGTTCTCTTAAATTACAGTAATGGAGCAAATCCTATGCATTTTTCATTGTGCAATATGTATAGTTGTCTGTGATGCAGCAGTGCCATCTGTCGTGAAAACCCTGTAATTGCCATTCAGTACTAGTGCTTCTATAAAACCTTTGATCCTATATACATTTCTGTTTAAGGACCCCCCTCCCTCCCCCAGTCATTTTGGAATAAGCGAAACCGCCAGGTCTCCTCCGCCATACTGATGTGATTCTCCCCAGTCGCACTACTCAGTGAACCAGCCAGCCTTTAATCTTCACTGTTTGTTTGTTTCTATTGCTCAGTGGGAACTCTGACCTAAAGAACTGAAACTTTCTTAAAATAAAGAATCTAGAGAAGGCAAAGTATATGTAGAAAAATAGAATAACTATAGAAATTTTATCAGAGTTGCTATTGTTATCTGTATCATAAAGAACTGCTATCATAGAGGAGAGTAGATTATGTTATTGTAGACTCTGTACGGCATACAGGGAAAGGAAAAATGCTTTGCTTTTTTTTTGTTTGTTTGTTTATTTACATGGTTTTACCAACATGTTTTTTTTAAGTACAAGAGAAAATATTTAAAACAAAATTTTTTTGAGTGACCTTTTATTTCCTTGTTGACGGTGACTGAATTAATAATTCAAGGCCTTTATCGACAATATCCTAAAGTCACATTAGCCAGGCCTTCTCAGGGGTGACAGGTTGAGCAAATACTAACATGACCATCCATTCAGGGTATCCCTCCATAGCTCTAGAGAGCAGGAAACACTGTACGCATGGATGGACTGACAAAAAAAATACAAAAAATACACAAAAAAACAGTGCTGTACCATAGAGAGGACAAGGGATGGATTTTGGAAAATAAAGCTTTTAGAACTTGTAAAAAAAAATGTTTTTGTAATGATTATGCAAATATCTATGTGTGCTTGTGTGTGTGTGTGTTTGTGCACTTTTCCTGCTTCATGGGTAAAAATGAAAAACAGCAGCAACCCAGAAGGCAGTGCTTTGATTCAGATTGATATTTGAACAATAATATTATGTGTGTGGGTGTGTGAGGGGGAAAAAAATAGACAGAAAACTCAGGCAGATGATTGCTAATGAATAAACAGTGACAACACGAATTCTCAGATTTCCATGAAGATGCACAAAATTGCACTTGCAATCTTTCTGTGATCAATTTCTGTATAAACATATTATTGATTAATCAGTCAGCCAAGGTGAGCATATCCAGCTTCACCTCAGGAAGTAGCCAGCTGAAATGAAAAAGAAAAAAAATGACACAGAAAAGGGATTTTATATGTGATCCTGAGTTTGCAGATGCAGGGTCCACTGGCTTCTCTGAATGTGCACAACACCCTCACAGCATCTGTTCATGTGGCAACCCACAGCCACTCATTTTCCAGCCATTTCAGGAAACAACTCATGACAGCAGGACTGGTGTTTAGCCAAGAGAGACCGGTGAAAGCAAATGGAAACAAGTTAAAGCCACCGTGTCTGAGCTCTGGTGCATCTGTGGCACGCAGAGGGAGTGATAGAATAATATACCTGAGTGGCTGATGTGGTTTAGAGACAGGCTACTAATCTCCTTTATTTTCCGATGATTCTCCACAGATGGCCAATGCAGAGCACATTGTGCTGCAGAAAGATTTGGTACTAAACAATGAATCCTCCTGGATTGTGGAGCAGGACTGCTGACTGCTGTACTCAATATCTTCTATGTGTTTTTCCAACATAATACAGTCTTTTTGTCTGTGTCTGAAACTGAGCAGAGTCTGCGTCAGTCTCTGGACTCTTAAAATGTGATGAGATGTGACTCAGTGCTTTTATCTATCACACTGTAATCTTGTCTTAAGTTCAGTTGGCTCTGTTTTAATTTTCCAGTTTTCTTATTTATTTGAAGGAAAGCCCTTGGATTATACGTTGATGTTGTCCTCTACACCCCAGGCCATCGTGCCAGCATATCCTTTGTGGAAACAGTAGATAAGCACAACATCAAGTCCAGCACCTCCCGTGGTGCCAATCAAAGCAAAGCCATCGGATTCTCGGCACTTACGAAAGCCAGTGATATGGCAGAAGGACATGATGACCTTGCTAAGCTGTGACACTGGTGTATCCGATGTATTGATCCATTATCTTATCTGACTGCTCTCCGTGGAGGGAGTGACACCTTTATCTCCTGTTGTGGTGGTCAGCTGCTCCTTCAGTCAAGAGTCACCTCATATAGTCATAACTTCAGGTGACAGCAAAAGGGTGATTTCAAATTATTTATATGATATAGAATATAGTCTAGTCTATAGAATGTCTGAAAATAATGAAAAATGCCGGGTATAATTTCTTAGAGCCCAACATCTTTAATGTGTTGTTTTATCTAATCAACAGTCCAAAATACAAAGTTATTCAGTTTTCTATTATGTATGACACAATTAAAGCTTCAAATCCTCACATTTGAGAAGCAGCAACAAGCAAATGTTTGGCATTTTTCCCTAAAAATGACTAAAATGGTTATTCAATCACCAAAACAGATGCAGATTAATTTTCTGTCAATCAGCTTATCGATAAATCGACTAATCGTTGCAGCTCTAATTTAAATTTTGAAGAGCGGGAAGGTCATTACTACAGTCAGGAACTTATGTCATAACAATAATTACCTCTGTTTTTATAGTATTTGTTGTTACAAAAAGGTATTATTATGTACAGTAGCAAAGAATGATGTAAGCAGTAATCAAGTAAAAAGAACTGCTAATTATGTAGTTATTATGATGAAAGCAATCAACCTCAAATGTATTTCAGTGAATAATGTGCTTATAGGTAAAGTAATAATACAGTATTTATTCATGATACTTGCAGTAGGTTATTTATTTATTGTGTATTAGTTTGTAAGCCATACCTATGCTACAATTATCTGGTAAACACAAGCTAATTATCAATCCTATTATATTATTATATATAAGTCACTGCAGGTAAGTTACCTTTTTTATACTCAGCACATATAGTTACCCTTTTATATAAGCAACTACTGCAGAATTATCAAGAAAATACTATTACTGCATTTATTATGGTGTTATTTATAATTAAGGGTAAAAAAAAAAAGGCAAAGAAAGATGAGAGAAAGAGACGGAGTTGAGTTCGTTGAGCAGCAGAATGAATCATTTTGTTCTTCAGCTTCCACTGTGCCTTTATTCAGTCTTTTAATTGAGCTTAAATTGTCTTTCTATTGATTGGTGGAAGACAATCTGTCAGCATGTTCCTCTGGATAATGTCAAATGTGTCAAACAGCTTCAACATAGCCGGCGAATGTGCAAACACACAGTGTGGTTTAGCACGTAAGCAATAACTAGCATCCAAATTTTGCACAGTTCAGAATTACCTTAAACTTGACTTATCCCACATTAAATCAACCAGTGCTTTCAGGACAAATGATCTGCCTCAGATGCTCATGGGCATCCAGCATGACGACTAACATTTGACATTACTGATGGCTTAAGGGTAGCTGATATTTCCAGCCCACAGAGAAGCCTGATACCACAGAGAATAAAGGTGGCACTGCCATTTAAACCGTATGTGTTCACTGCTGCGTGGAATTGTTTTGTTAATCTGACACTTCATGATGGTTGCATCGTGACTGCAGGAAAGAGGGTCAATGCCGCAGCTTCCAGTCTGTTTTCTCTTCACAAAGAAAAAAAAACAAGGGGGGGATAAAATGTTATCTAGTTTATGGGTTCCCTGGGAGAGCTGCAGTCATGAGACTCACTGTCATGCAACAGTAAAAGAGTATTACTAGTAGCAACACAAGGGCATTGCCTTGTTGCCCTGTGACTGTGACAAGCAAGTGGAAATTTCTATTTTGTGGTCAGTGTAGTCTAAAGGAAGAAGACGGTTCATAAATCACACAGGCAAGTGATAAATCGATCCCTCTGTCTGCCTCACTCAGTGTTTATTTCTCATTTTGTGTTGTGATTCTTCCTTTTCAGTATTTTTTTTATGAGGGTCAATACATCCATGGAGCCATTACACAGAAAGGCTTTGACAGGAGAACATATTAACAGCTTACGGGAGTCTGTTCCTCACCGTTTGAACTCTCAGAGACATAAAATTAACACCACCATGTGCTGCCAGTGTGAATGTGTGATACAATAACTGAACCGCTGTGAGTGAAGTAACGTTGGCGCACTGGCTTCTAGTCATTAAAAAGAACATGATTGAAATGAGATGGTACATGATTGCACCCTCTGGGGAAACTAAGGTGAGTGTAATATCATTTCATAATGTTCCACTTGAGGTTTTCTCATTATCTTGCATTAACCTCCCCAGTCAACATGCCGGTCTGGAGCTAGCAGATCATTTCCTCTTCCTTAACATCTCTGACCTTGTCTGAATGGTATCGTTTTCATTACGACGTCCAAACTGGAACATAAGATAGCCATTGCAACAATTGATAAATTAGACTTCTTTTTTTTTTGACAGAGATAAAATACCAGACTAATTAATGTTCCGGTAACTCCCTTATATGATTTTCAACCAATTTTCTTGGTTGCAGAAACCGTATACTGCAAAATTTGGAGAGCTGTGCACAGATCATTGTGGATACCTGAACGCAACACTGCTTCAGTGATTGCACTGATGGAAAAAAAAAAAATCAGTAGTCAGCACAAACTGTAACCCAGCATGTCTATTAATCAGTGAATCACTGGCACAGCAGGGGATCAAACCCCCTGAACATGTTTGTCATGAATATTTCACTTTAGTGTGTTTTATGATTTGCATTCTATTGGAACAAAAAAACATCACATCACAAGCTGAAGGCAGTTTAATGCCTGTTTCCCCCACGGTCTCTACTTTATTTCTGTTTGACTTCGAAACTGATATGAAATTGAATTTATTCATCAGTGTTTTTCTTTCAAGGGAGACAAAAAATAAATACATTTTAAATAAAATGCTGACTGTAAATCCTCCAACATGACAAAAGTTGGTAATAAAACACATCATAGTTTTTATTGTTTGATAAATAACAGTGTCAAACTATTTGACATGACACGGAAATAAAAACTATATATAGTGATTAATCTTATCACTCATCACTTATCAAAATGATGTTTATAGTCATATTAGGAAAAAATGCTAATGTGTGTTCATAATATGCACTTTATTATCAGAACATATGAACCCCCTGCAATATAAATACCTGCATGTAATAAATAAATAAATACTACCTTTCTAGTGGTAACAGGGTCTACAACTCCACATTCTTCAGTGGGATTAATGCATATATTCAGATAAATTATTATTATTATCATTATTTAGAGGTATCAGTGAAGGCATCCACCTCACTTAACAATGGACAGTAATTCATTGTAGCCTCTTTATTATTGTTTATTGGAAGTGTGTAGTATTGATGCTACCTTGATGAGTGTTGCAGTTACTGACTTTGACCACTGGGGGGCAGTGAACAGATATTAACAGGGTTAGATTACTGTCAACTCAGTGTCAACGGCATCACACAAAGTGCAAATATCAAGAAAACGTTATTAATATCAGTACGAACAGCTCGTTATTAGTGTTATTATTACAAATAACAACAGTAACATCAGTATTGGTAATAATTATTTGTATCATTCATAAACACCTGTTTTAACAACGGTTTTCTAGTGTGGAGCATTAGATATAATAAGTAAAAATGAACCTATTCAATCTTTTGAGGATTTTAAACTATTTCTTTTTATTTCTTTTATTTGTTATTTATTTACTTATTTTTATTTTCGGTGTCCTTTATGGGCCTTCATATACCACTGAACAACAGATCATTTTGTCAAGTGGTTTGAGGACAACAAACATTTTATTACTGACTTCAGTTGCAACTTAACTGTCAAATGAAGGCATTTCTTTAAAGATAGTTGTTACCACAGAGTTAAAGTATAATGCAGAGATCTCAGTGTTTCTTTCTGGATGCACAAAGAAACTTCCCTAAAAATGAAACTGAGGGAAACTAGATCTTTTAGAGCCTATATAGAGGCAGGTGATTTTTTTTCCACTGAAATAGATCATGAGACATATTACAGTGTAGATTAACTGAAAGCCAGTGATTGTAGAGGTCAGTTTAATTTCACCTTTTACACCACATATGTGAGCTCTTCTGCCTTTACACTCCAACCTTTACTTGCTCTTTGCTTTTGAGAGGATTACAAATCCCAATCTGGAGACAAGTCACCCTCCTCATCAGGTCACAACGCTGAGAGGCGTGCTTTCATGATGCACCAACATCTCAAACGCGAAATAACTTCCATGATGAAACAAAAGCTGTATTTAAATACATCAATAATTTTAGCACAACTTATTCTGGTTAGGCACAGAAAAAAATCTTTTAATTTGTTTACACATCATGCAAACAAATATCAAGTGAACACAATTTAAGGATATTAATACATAAATGCTTGAAATTCACAGAAAAAAGTGTTGAAAAGAGTTTGAAAACTGAATTTCCCCTTTTCAATGAAACAATTCAAAGCTGCACACATTTTACCTGAATAAAGCTACACAGTTCAACGATCGTCTAACGTCTTCATATGGGTTTTATTTTATAGCTTGGTAAAATTCAACTTCAGCAGTGATTGCAACTGATAATATGAGTCGTGTTGTTAATGATAGGACATTTCACTGTATGTATTGTGCTGTAGGTCTTTTATGTGTAGCAACAGAAAAAAAAAAAAAAAGTAGCACCTGAGCCTGCAGAAACCACCGTTCACGTCAACGTCTTTCGGTTATATTTGAACTCCTAAAACCTGTACAGAAGGCCATTTGCGGTAAGGAATGTCAATCATTCACTCTATAACATCAAACAGTGAATCTCAGCAAAGAAGATATGTAGTGTAACAAATCTCCACATCAATAAAACAGCACGTTTACTGTACATCATCGCTAATGTAATAATAAAATCCCTTCACCCACCTTTTACACAGACAACACATAATATTCAGCTTTTGTGTGATGCAATAACTAGGTAACATTTGTAACTGCTGCCATTTGTGATTCAGTCTGTGTGTACATGTGGTGTCCATGTAAATAAATCAGTAGCCTGTGGACATGTGTGCTAGTTCCTTATTTATCTACGCATCGAGCACCGTGAGTGTCTGATATTGTAAAATTCTGAAAGTTTAAACTAAATTCGAATGTTGATTGTCAGATTATGTATCAGCAGAGTGACCAATATTACTATGAAGATTCATCATAAAGAATCTGGATGAATAGTTTGACCATAATCCAACCAAATATAACTGGAATGACAAAGAAAAACATCTTGGATTCATTAAATTTCTTCAATGATATGGCAAAAAGAACATTTAAAGATCAGCATTTTTTTCAGTCCAAATTAAATATCCAGTAAGTATTTCATCAAAACCTCAATATGAATGCAATACCAACAGTGCTCTCTGTATATAAATACAATCATTCTGCCTTTTCTCTCATTACCACTGGCCCACACTCTCAAAACTAACTTTCACCTATTCAATCCTTCAATAAACCAAAATTGATTTAAAAAAACAAAGCAAAACTAAGTTCCCTTTCACACACCCCTTCTCCCTTTTTCCTCCCCGTTGAACTTCACGTCGGCGTCTCGTCACTCAGCTGTCTGTAGAACCACCCCCCTTATTCTTATTGCGACTGAGAGGGAAAGTGGACTTGCTCTGCGGCTGGGTCATTTTGCTGGCCAGGTAGACGAAGGGTTCAATGAGCGTGCGACGGTCCACCACCGACACCTCCCACAGACGCACCTTCTCGTTCTTAGCCCAGTTCAGGGCCATGTTAGAGTCAACTCTCCTCTCTTGCTGCTTGTCCAGCTTGTTACCCAGCACAACAATGGTTACCTGTGGATCAGGATCATCAGATTAGCCCTACATCAATTAAATATTTAACACTGTCCATACCAGTGTGCTTCACCACATCAACTCGAGTATTAGTAATGGCAACTGTTACGTCAGGAATTAAAGAGAATTGCGAGGAAGGAGCATTTGAATCAATCATTTACAGAGCACATTTAATGCTAATGCCAGCCAGGTTTACCCACATTCAGCTTTATTCAAGTAGCTCTAAATGAACCTTCCCAAGCATGTAAATGTGTTTGGTTCTCACCTCTTTCTTGTCTCTGTGACGGTCAATGTCCTTCTTGAGGGCCTCCATCCGCTTAAAGGACTCTTTACTATCAATGCTGTAAACAAGCACAAAGCCGTCCGCGAAAGTGTAGTAATGTCGAGGAAACTCCATCCCATCCCGGAGTCCGCGGGTGTCATAGAAGCGCACCTGCTCTCGTGTGCCACGGTCAGTTTCTATGGAGCCGATGTAGATATCCTCCAGGGTCTCCATGGGCTCTGAACCTAACATTAAATAAACAAAGCCAGGCCCATATTATGTGATATACTGTACAAGTATTGATACAATTGCTTGTGTATTTAATATATTATAATTAAGCCTAACACTTCCTTACTAGAAATTACACTTTGTCAACAGAAAAATGTAAACATATGAAGTAAAATAATATTCAAATTGAAAGCTAAGCAAATTCAAAATAACTTATACTTCCGAGTTAACTAGAAACCAAAAAAATGCAACCAAAAATATCTTGTTTAGTCCACAACCCAAAGACTAAAACCATCAAATATTCACATTTAACAAGCTGGAACAAGAGAATTTGGGCATTTTTTCTTAAAAAAATGATTCAAAATGATTAATTAATTCAAAATACTTTATTAATGTCACCCAACGTTGTTAACTGTAATGTACTGTGCTATCAGCTGGTAATAGTATTAGCTCCCCTCACAAGTGCCAGACTAAAGATGAAGCAGTATTTTGGCTAGCGGTTGCAAGAAACTAGAAGTACATATCTCCCATTTTTCCTACTTTATGTAACAACCTTAATCGAGTTTTAGGGATGGTGCTGAATGTCTGAAGCCTAATGATATTCATGAGCGAGTTGATTATGTACTGCAATTAGATAGGCTGTAATTAAAATAACATATTTTGCTGGTTAAATTGCTTTCCAAAATAATTACTGATTGATAACAAATAATTAATGATTGAGATATTTCAAGGCTCCAGTCTGTCAGGAAGAATAACTGACAATTAAGCTGAACATTTTAAATATGTAATCCATTACACAGAGAATAACCAAACAGTAAAATCAACATTGACAACCAACGTTACAGGAAGTCGTTCCTGTCAACTGACATCAGTCTGTACAGTGACTCTCCTCTGTGACGGGAGAGGGGACAGTGATGACAGACTGCTCATTTACATATTACATTATCCATCACATCTGTTATATTTCAGATTCATATTTTAGTCATCTTTAAAGTACGGTCTGTATATACTGTTATCATATGTATGTACATTGTGTAAATTATTCAATTAGTACACTCAATTCCAACATCCATGGACAATCATGCACTTTACTGCCTTTGCAATATCCACCTGACTCACACTATGTACAGTTTACTTTAGCATATAACATTGAACAGTATATACTCACTAAATAGTATATTATAATTATGGTTCTATCTCTAGTCTCTATTTTATTTTTAATTATTCTATTTTTTTAAATATTTGAGTTAGTCTATTAAGTTATTGTATATAATTTAGCCTTTAATTGTATTTGTTTCTTTTACATACCTCATTGTTTTTGTATTTCGATTTATGTCAAGTGGCTGCTATCTATCTATCTATCTATCTATCTATCTATCTATCTATCAACCATCTACAGAACAACCAACGCACACAAACCTGTTATACTTTGCACATAGTTGCTCAGCTGTTGCCATGTCTCATACGTATTGATCTCTCAGCAAGAGGTCTAAAGGACTAATGACTGTAATATATGAAACACTGCGGTATTATTATGTCATTTACCTGCAACATGGTTGGCATACAGTAGTTGTTCCAAGACAGCCGTTTTACCAACTGCAGCCTGGCCACACACCACCACTTTACAGCTTTTGCCCATGACGATTCGTCACCCTCAGGTCAGAAAATCTGCTTATCGAAGAAAACACACAGATGAAAGATTAGTTAGTAACCTTGCTTTATTACAGTGTAAACGCATAGCTTTGTACTACGTTTGTGGTTTTGGCAGCTGTTACTGCGTTATATATGGCTGTACACATATCCTTACTAAAATGGCTTGCTAGCAAGCAAATAAAAATTATATGTTAGTCATACTATGATGTCATACTACAAGATAAAACGTTTGATGTCTGAGTATTCTTTACAAAATATAACACTTAGCTTAGCATTAGCTTACGGAGATATGTTACAGAACCACGATATCACAAACTAAGTCGCTAATGTTAGCTGAAACCGACTAACCCGAATAAAACGCGTGTGTTCAAAAACATATGCGCTGATATTTGGCAACCAGCGGCCAGATATGTTTTAGTTATGAGAATAATTTTTACTTGCAAGCTAACTGCTTACCTTACCCAACGGACTGTTTCCTGTTTACAGTGTACGTCACGACTGCAGTCTGTGGCCCCGCCCCCTCCCCATTCACGGCAAAATGGCGACGGAGCACAGTGATGCTGTGAACATGGACCCTGACATGGAGCTGCTCAGTGACGAAGAATTAGAAAGGTATGAGAAACTAACAGTGTGTTGTCAGCGGCCGAAATACACGTGTAACGAAGTGACTTATCGATATGTGTAGTCAAAAGTCCTTGTCATGTCTATTTTCTTGTCACACTGTGAAAGCTAACTAGCGACCCACCGCTGTTTAGCTAAATTTGGCCCCCGGGTAGCTTTTAGCTCGGCTGTCCTCCAGTAGCTAGCTCCTGTGCTGGATATCTGGGTTTCAGTCAAGTAAACTGTGTAAATCTGTAAGTCTGTAGTTAACTGATCTCACCGAGAGTACTGCTTTTATAATATTTCTATATTCACAGTCTGTTACAGATGACACCATTCACTAATTGTGTGGTCGTGATGTAACGTTAAAACGTGAAAGGTTTCCAAAAAAAGTAATGGCATTTGCCCCCAGCGTGGTGTCATATGTTCCTGGCTGTGCTCCCCCTTTAGCTACGTGATTTATCCCCTGCTGGTTTGGCTCTTTCTATGTTTAGCTAACGCTGGCCAGTGGGCTATCTGATGCACAATGCCATTCACAATCGTCGACATGCTCTGTTTACAGATGATATAAATGTGATGCTCAGCCTTACAGTTCAGAGATGAACGTCTACACGCCAAAAAGTTCAGTACTCTTTAATCTGTGATCAGACGACCATCACATACGATCATGCTGTCTCCTCAACTCCTCTCAGATTTGTCTTCTAAATTTGCATTATTTTTTTTTTATATATATATTTTTCTGCTCACTTTTACACAGGGAAGCGGAGGGCTTCAAAGAGCAAGGCAATGCTTTTTATATCAAGAAGGATTACGCAGAAGCATTCAATTATTACACCAAGGCCATAGGTAATTATTCTTAATATAATTATGATCAGTCCACTTGTTGTTATTTTAGGAGATGATGTTGATTTCTTGTATTGCACAGGGGACAAAAGACTGTGTCTGAATTTGACAGGATGTCAAAAACTTCTCTCTTTTTTTTAAAATACAGATATGTGTCCAAAGAATGCAAGTTACCATGGGAACCGGGCGGCCACACTAATGATGTTGTGCCGATACAGAGAGGCTTTAGAGGATTCCCAGCAAGCAGTACGACTAGATAACTCTTTCATGAAGGTAAGCTGTGGGGAAACAAGGTGTTACATAATATCAAAAGGGAAATATACTCTCGAATTGTGAAGTATTTTCTATCTGCGATATGTAGTGTTCTGGGCGTTGTTTTGTTTTGTTTTGCACACACTGTCACTCAGCCCTTCTCATTCACTAATGCTTCATCAAGGGATTTCCTACATTTACTAGAATGATGTGGACAAGCTCTATAGAGAGGGCACGGACATGTTGTACTGTACATGGTAGTAATATGATTAAATAACAAAGAAAAATGAACTTGCAAATTGGTATTGGATCACTGTTGAGCTTAATTTCACATATAATTAGTTATATACCAACCAAGTAAAAGCTCTGTTATAGATTTAAACTTGCTGAAATATACTTAAAAACTAAAAATTCAGCTTTTCTGCATGACATGGACTTTATTTTTATTACGTCAATGCCATTATACCTATTGGTTCTAGAAACAACAGACAAACCAGCTTTGTTGCAGAGATTTTGGACACAGCTAGAGACAGACTTATAACAGCATCTCTTTGGCACCTTGGATTTGAACCTCAAACATGTTTTAAACGACTGAGTGAGCGTAATTTACTACATTGCAGGGCTATGTTGTGGTTCAGCTTGCAGGAATGACTTGTTTAATGCATTTACACATTGTTGTGATAGTGGTTCCTTGTTACATAAGCTATAGCACACCCCTATAATTGTCCAGTGAATAATGATGCGTCGCAGCATGGTTATAAGCGTTATGATTTTACAATAGTTAATAAACAGTTGAGTCACATAACAAAGAAGTAAATTAGGGCTAGTCAGTCGTTAAGTTTGCTTTTAGCACATAGTGTCCAACTGAGTTAAAAAAAAATACAGACTCCAGACAAATTAAGGTTGTTGTCGCTTCAGTGTGTGAACCGCATGTCTCTCACCCACAGGGCCATTTGCGAGAGGGCAAGTGCCACCTGTCCCTTGGCAATGCTATGGCTGCCAGCCGGTGTTTCCTGAGGGTTCTGGAGCTTGAGCCTGATAACAGCCAGGCTCAGCAGGAGGTAAGCTGGCTTCAGCTGAAGAGGGCATGATCTCACAACTTGTACGTGATTATCCACTATCAGAGAAGCTTTGGCAAAGCTAGTGCAAATAAAGTGCAGAAGTCTGATACTGAGCGGTTTAAGAGGAATTCAACCAGAGTTGCTGTTAATCCTTAATGAGCAAGCCGCGAGGCAAGTTTTAGTTCATTGATTTGATTTTTTAGAAGTGTGTCACAGAAGTGATGCCACTGGTAGCTGAAAAGCAATGAAGTTATCTGACTACTACAGGTCTTTCACATTGTCACTGAATACCACAAATTCCTTTGTCAGCTGAAGAATGCAGAATCCATCCTTGAATATGAGAGAATGGCAGAGATTGGATTTGAGAAGAGGGACTTCAGGATGGTAAGCTACTCAGTGGTTACAGTCTTAGTTGAAGACACTGACATCAACAACAGCAACACAGACTGGAAATATGTTGTGGTTGTCCCCTAGGTTGTCTTTTGCATGGACCGTGCCTTGGAGTCTGCCTCAGCCTGTCACAGGTTCAAGATACTGAAGGCGGAGTGCTTAGCCCTGCTGGGACGCTACCCCGAGGCTCAGTCTGTTGCCAGGTGAGGCAGCATATTTGAAAACTATTTGAATACTGCGAAATACAGAGAGATTTACCTGGCAGCGATAGGCTTAATCAGCATTGTGTGAACTCGTTTGGCAAGAGCTTGAATATAATGGATGTTTATTTATATGTAAAAGTCCCACACTCCAGCTTTAATTATCCTTTTCCTGTTCAGTGATATTCTGCGAATGGACTCCACTAATGCGGATGCACTGTACGTGCGTGGTCTTTGTCTGTACTATGAGGACTGCATTGACAAAGCTGTCCAGTTCTTTGTCCAGGCCCTGCGTATGGCTCCCGACCATGACAAAGCTCGGCTTGCATGCAGAGTGAGTATTTCAGTAAATAAGTCTTATAAATCAAATAAACCGTTTTATGTTTTCTTTTCTTTTCTTTTTTTGGTGAATTCCTATAAATACAGCTATGACATTTACATCTAAATGGGAGCCTTTTGCTTCAAAATGGCCAAAGAAGATCCAACATTATGGTTTTCTGTTGTTCATTTAAGCGTGAGTAACCTAGAGTAGCTTTTAAAGATGTCCTATATATTGTTTTCCCAGAATGCCAAAGCACTAAAAGCCAAGAAGGAGGAAGGGAACAAGGCCTTCAAGGAGGGAAACTTTCAGGCAGCCTATGAGCTGTACTCTGAGGCACTAACAATAGACCCCAACAACATCAAGACTAATGCCAAGCTGTACTGTAATAGGGCCACTGTTGGATCTAAGGTGAGCAGCGTGCACAGGAGAGATACCACTGGTTGCATCAACATCTGGCAAGTTGTTTTTGTTATTGATGGTCAACTGTTAATTACTTTTTTGGCACCCTTTAAAGCACATATTGCAAAGGAGAAATTGACTTAATTACACCTCTGACAAAAAAAAGAAAAGGGTTAGCAGATAATCAGAGAGTGAGACTTGTGTCTGTTAGATAAATGTAAAGAAAGGAACACAATTTACAAAAGTCAATCAGGACCTAGGTATCTAACAGTATAACAGCATACAGTTTTAGTTTCATTATCTTTGCCATTACATCTCCCTCTCTATGTCTTCCTTGCATGGTCACACTTTTTTCTTTTTTCTTCAAAAGCTGAGGAAACTAGAGCAGGCCATTGAAGACTGCACGAAGGCCATTAAACTGGATGAGACCTATATCAAGGCCTATTTACGGAGAGCACAGTGGTATGTGCAGGATTTCTAACCTGACTGTTAATCGAAAACGATAAGTCACATTGCATTTGGTTGTCAGACAGACAAACAGAAGACAGTGTGATTGTTATTATTTGGACTAATAAAGAAACAATAACAGATGTGTGCATTCGTTGCTGCAGCTACATGGACACAGAGCTGTATGAAGAGGCAGTTCGAGACTATGAGAAGGTTTACCAGACAGAGAAAACAAAAGGTGAGAATCAGACTCCTGCTCACAGCAGTCATATCCTCCTTATTCTATTTCATAGCACTGTAACATCACACACTGGCAACTTATGACTTGTTTTCAAATACAGTGTTTTGCCACCTGCTGAAATATTGAACCTCCTATTGCTTGTTAACTTGTCCAGTCTTGTTTTAATTCCCCAGAACACAAACACCTCCTAAAAAACGCCCAGCTGGAGTTAAAGAAAAGCAAGCGAAAAGATTACTACAAAGTGCTCGGGGTGAATAAGAACGCCACAGAAGATGAGATCAAGAAAGCTTACCGCAAACGGGCGCTTTTACATCACCCAGGTGAACAAAAAAACGTCCCCTAACCACAGAACAACAATTGTGCATTTTCTACATATTACTTTGCAGATGTCCTGCAGTCCAAATGACTTATGTGCTTTTGTGTGCTGTGTTTATTTTCCCTGTAGACCGTCACAGTGGAGCTAGTGCCGAGTTGCAAAAGGAAGAGGAAAAGAAGTTCAAGGAGGTGGGCGAGGCCTTCAGCGTGCTTTCAGACCCGAAGAAGAAGTCTCGCTATGACAGCGGTCAGGACCTGGAGGATGACGGCATGAACATGGCAGGTCAGTACGCGGGCAAGCTTTGGGGTGAGAGGTGTCGAGGGTGAACAGATTAAAGTACAATTCATGTCTAACCACCTTTTTTTTGTCATTTTTATGGTGATATCCTGGCTGGAAAGTTCTCTGATATTGAATCTTGTTTTCTGTTTCCACCAGATTTTGATGCCAACAACATTTTCAAGGCGTTCTTCGGAGGACCAGGAGGTTTTAGTTTTGAAGGTAATTTATATACTTTGTGTGTACAAAATCATGCTTTTCTGCTGTCAACCATTTGGAATGAAATAGAATAAGAGTATGTCAGTGATTGACTTGTTTACTATTTGTTTCAGCATCTGGACCAGGAAATTTCTTCTTCCAGTTTGGTTAATTGGAGGATTTGTCTACCTACACAGTTACTACATCAGGACTTTTCAACAATGTCAACCCCCCCAAACCACCATCCATATTTAATGACTGACTGATTGCAAGTCAAGTTTCTGTCTATGCCATTGACTGAATGAATGCAACCCAATGACCACATGCAGCAAATGATTTAACGCCCGTTATAGCAAGGACACGGAGGCGGCTCAGACTGAGTTGATAGTGTTACTGGTTTTGGATTTGGTTTTCTTCTCTCAAAAATGAAACAAACTTGAAAGTCAGTAATGGCTAGCAACACTGGTCCAAATTTTCTCAGATTTTTGAGATAGGAGAGATCGTGCAGCTATTGTATTGCTTTTAGGGATCCATGCAGGAAGTCACATCCTGGGGAAACTCTTGAGATGCAACTGAGCATTGAGCAAGCTATTATCCGACTCGTCTCAACTTACTGCTGAAGGAATATTCTCTGCATGAAAGTTAGTAACTTGCTTAATGATTTCTGAAGAAAATCACTTAGCAAGCAACTCCCCCCGCTCCCCGCCCCCCTCCCACCCCCACCCCAGCTCCACTTTTGAAGAATCTGTCAGACAGACAGACAGTTGGCTGCTACAAATTCGCACTGAAAACTGCATCCTTGTCATAAACCAATAGGAGCAGTTGAACATTTTTTTAAAAATTCATCACAGCTGGAGTCTAGACCTACATATACAGTACAACCGAAGCACACTAGAAAGATGGCAGCAGAGACAGCTGTGCTGGCTTTGTTGCCAGCAAAGTCCCCTTCCCACTTGTCACAGGTTTTATGTTTGATGTTGCCATTCACAGATTGATGCATTGCACATTTTACTGGAATGTAAAGTGTTGATGTGTGAAGATAGTTGATTGTTTATTTTCCAATTTTTTTTTTATTTTGATATGTATATTTATTGTAAATTTTGCTGTCATTGTAAGATGAGGACGCTCTTCTGTTATGTTTAAAAGAGATGCCAATCATGCGACACAAGTTCAGGAAGATCATTGTTTTGCTTGGTCAGGATAAAATATTGCACAGAAATAGATTATGCTCTTTGTGTTCCTTGAATGTGATGCAGGCTGTCTTATTTTACTCAATGCCACAGATATGCTTATGGATAGAACAATTATGGCTGTGTTTGCTATTGTCTAAGAAAGTCAGGCAATGTGTGATGATGGAAAACTTTACTTCCTGATGAGTGTGTTGTTCACTTGTTGCACATCATGAAGAAAATGAAGGCGTCCTCATCTTTGCTCTCATTGTTTTTGCCCTTACGGTGAAACCATCCTGTCTTTACCTTTTGAAAAGTACCATCCATGTCAATAAAGTTGGCCTCCTCAGAGTTTCCCCAATATTGTGTTTGTGATTTGTTTTAGTATTGTATTTATTGGGACAATGTAGTTTTAAACATAAATGTTAACATTTGATGCACTGCACCAGAGTTAGCTTAAACTAATTTTCATCTGCAATCCTTTACAATTAAAACACATAACAGCACAATAACAAACAGTACAAAGCAAAAAAACACACAGGACACATTATACAAAATACAAAGCTACACACCATGTCAACTAGAAATTAATAATGTAAGCTTGTGAAATAAATAGCAAGATTATTTGCATTCATGAGAAGACCATGAGATGAAATTTAGATTCAATATCACTACTAACATCAATTTTAGTATTAATATCGATGTTTATTATTAATAATAATGTTATTATGAACAAATATATGGTCATAAAATAAAAATGTACAGCTGAAAACTTGATATGATAAAGTTGTAGTAAGCGGAGCCAAGCGGAAGAGGGCGCCGTTTCCCCGCTTCCTGTTTGTTGTGGTTGCTAGGATACCAGTTAACTGGAGACGCTAATGTCCCTGGATACTTTCATATTATCGAGAAAACTGTTCATAAGCGTTGTGTTGGGAAGTAAATTGTCAGAAAATGTCAGACACAGTCGGAGAGCACGATGACCAAAAGCCAAAGGGCGTTTTCTCCACTTTAATGGCCGATGGGGACTGGTTGTTCATTAAAGGGGAGTATAAGAAGGCTATAGAGAGCTTCACAAAGGTAATGGCAGTAACGTTATATAATGCATCATGGTTGTCACTGCAACTTATAAAAGCATGTATGACTTGCGGATGTTCCTCTTTTTAGGCGCTGACTTTGAAGCCTGATGACAAGAGCTGCTTTGTGGGTCGATCCAAATGTTACTTGAAGATGGGCCAGCCTGACGACGCGTTAAGAGACGCAGAGGCTTCACTCAAAGAAGACAAGACATTTTTCGAGGTAAAAAAAAAAAAAAGGAAGTTACAAAGATGCATATTTCCACTGTCAAGACAAAAAAAATTGCTGTCTTCTTTATGACAGCCCTGTAGTCAGCACTCAAAAGGGATGATTTATGAAAACTGGAGCACATGAACATTTATCATGTTTTTTAGGGATTGTACCAGAAGGCAGAGGCTTTATACTACATGGGAGAATTTGAATTTGCGCTGGTGTTTTACCATAGAGGACAAAAGCTACGTCCGCAAATACAGGAGTTCAGACTGGGCATCCAAAAAGCACAGGAGGCCATAGAAAACTCTGTTGGCAGTAAGTTATTTAATAGTATTTTGTGATGTATGCTTAAGGAATTCCTCGTCACACCTAACATCTAAACCGTTTCTTCTTCTCTGCGATCTTACAGGCCCTTCCTCTGTGAAACTGGAGATCAAGGGAGACCTATCGTTCCTCCAAAAAGATGAGGAGGTGAGTCTTTGTTAGGTGCTCCTTTAATAACCCAGTGTTTAACAGGACATCTTGGAGGCAGATCTCCTCTAAAGATAATTGCACACACAGCCACCAAGAAGTTGCAGCACAAAAGCTTTTCATTTTCCTCAAAAAACAGATTTTCTTATCCTTTCCAGGAAAAAAAAGACTGATATAACACAGGATAACTTTTCCAACCAGTGGGTTACCATAGATTTAACAGTTATGTGTGTGTAAAGTTCAACCCTGCCTTCCTTTCTAATGCACAATATTATATTTCTGAATGACTGCCTGGTAAAGAGGGCAATGCCAATTACTGCCATTGAGCATCTGACGACAGAGAAAAAAAAGCAGACCCAGAAGACCCCTAAGAGTGAGAAGACAACCAAACAACTGCTGGGAGAGTTTTACAGCGATAAGAAATATCTAGAAAACCTGCTGAAAGATGAAGGTACTGTATTATTATTTAACTATTCTCACCTGACTTTACTTTTGTTTCTCTACACCTTTCATTCGCCAATCAGAATTAGTACACTGCAGCTTCAGATGTTATGAAACCATTAGTTTTTCCTCCAGTCTTTAATCCTCGATATCTTTATTTCAAACCCACAATAATTTAGTTTTTAACTTTTGATAAACTAATATTTAAAACTGATACACAATGATCCGCAGACTTAGTAAAAGGTAAGACGAAGGATGGGGAAAGACTGCAGGACGTCATTCAGAGCTGCCTCACATACCTCGACACTTGCACTGACTTCTGGAGCCAGGAGAAACCTATCTGTGCTCGGGACCCTAAAAAAAAGCCCTGCCACAGTGCACCCCGTGAACCTGCTCAGTTTTTCCTTAAAAGTCTGGATGAAATTGACACAGGTAAGGCAGGCTTCAGACTACATTTGTAGCATTTTAGTGGCTTTTTAGTAGAAAAAATGCTTACTGTATGTTTGCCGTTTTAGAGTTGACATCTGGAAACGCAGAAGGTAGTCTCAAGAAGGCTGAAGAAGTCATGAAGATGGTGCAAAAATGGTCAGAGAGAGATGTGCCCAGTAAAAAAGAGGTTTTGGGAAGCCTGCACAGTTGCATTGGTAATGCTTTGATCAGCCTGGGAGATATGGACAAAGCACTGGAGCATCATCAAAAAGACTTGGAGTTGGCTGAACAGTGGTGAGAATCTGAAGCAATGATAGGAGAGGAATGATTGTATATGAAAACAAGATTGTTCTTATGTTCAGTAATCCTTCTTATCTACAGCAAACTCCCTGAAGCGACGTCCAGAGCTCTGGACAACATTGGCCGAGTCTATGCCCAGACTGGTCAGTTAACACAGGCCATTGAGACGTAAGTAAATAACAAAATGCTGCACTTTTGTGCTATGTGATATGGCAAAACATGCTATTTAATAGTAAACTTGTCTAGTCACACTTCTGTTTAAGTTGCATTGTTTTACACTGGCATTACATGTTGGTGACACTGCATTTATTCCATTTTCTTTACTCAATTCAGCTGGGAAAAGAAGATTCCCTTGATCCGCGGTGGTTTGGAGAAGACCTGGTTGTTTCATGAGATTGGTCGGTGTTACCTGGAGCTTAATCACCATGAAGAAGCCCGAGACTACGGCATCCGCTCAGTGGCTGCAGCTGATGAAATCGCTGATGAGAAATGGCAGATTAATGCTAATGTTCTGGTGGCACAATCAGAATGTAATTCTTTATCTGATTTTTTTAAATTTAAGATTAGAAATTTTGATGACTGTGACATGCCAGCTTATTGGCTTGATATTTAACTATTTCAAATATAAATAATACTGCTACTCTTCTGTTTCCTCTCAGTGAAACTTGGAAACTTTGAATCGTGTGTCTCCCACTTTGAGAGAGCTTTGACCCACGCCAAGCTGCAAGAAGACGACTCTGCCGTGAACGCCATTCAGAAGGTCTCTGTTTTCAACTGTTTGCCATCTTCTTAGTCATGTTTGAAGACATTTTTGATTGCTGACATTTATTCTTCTTCTTCTCAGGCTCTTGAAGAAGCAAAGCAACACCTACCGCAATGATGATGTCTGAAGAAGAGAATGATCATTAAATGGAAGTCGATATATCAGAACAAGTCAAATAAAAGTAATCTCCTTCAGATGGGCAACTGAAATATTTGACTTTTTATAGAGAAAGTGCACAGAAACTGCTTAAAATGAGAAGAGCCTTAAAAACAATTGTGCTCAAAATGTTATTGTGATTGTGGTTCTGTTAAAGTCATATTGGGACCATTGCTCTCACAATTTTATTGACTGTAAAAGTAAACTGTTCTCTGAAGAGTTCAAATATGTATTTTGCACAGTGCTCACAAGCTGTACCTCTAGCCTACTGCTCTAGAAATGATTTGGGGAATTGAACTCAAGAAGAGTATTTTTCAGCAGTGTTTCTATTAAGAGTCACATTTCACCAAAGCTATTTGATTTCAAAGAATTACCTTTAGAGAACAAATGTGAGTATTTTCAGTGTTGCTCAGTTTCAGTCCACGTCTATTTGTGATGCTGTATTTTGACACAATTCTTTGAAAAACTGATACCTAGAAAATGTGTCACACAATATATAAAATACAGGGGGTTTGTATCACACTGACATACCTCCAGGCATACATGGTTTGATTTACAGTACATCCAGATGACCGTTTCAGTACTTATGGTGCTTATGTGTAGATCAGAGACAAAAGAATAACAACTACTACAAATTGTATCCCTTTATCTTACATTTTGATCATGAATGTAAAAAAAAAAAGTACAACAGTGTACTTTTCAATTAAAATGGTTTGGTTATGTTCCCTAAATGAAGTCTTAATGATAAATGATAAAATATCAATGATAAACTTCCTTATGTATGCAAACGTCTTATAAATTCAAATTCAAATTCACTTTATTGACATGAATGTCACAACAACAATATTGTCAAAGCATCAAAGAAAAGAGTCAATGAAAACAAAAACAATTTCACTGTCATTCACTGTCCCTCAGGTTGTGGCATGGTACCTGTCGAACAGTGACCACATATTCTGTTCTCTTTTGGTTGCCATAATTTTTTTTTTAATGTCGTCCTTGTTCGATTGCCAATCTGTGGTCATTGAGCCTATACTTGGATAGGATCTGTCTCTGCTTTCTATCTCTGAAAGTAGAGAGATATTCTGCCAATTCATAATCTCTTTTTAGGGCCAGATAACGTTGTAATCTACTTTGGCTTGTAGTATCTTCTTCCCAATGTTCCAGATAGGTTTCTTGTGTTATAATTTGGTTTACTCTGATTGGTGTTTGGAAAGCAGTGTTGCTGTGTGACTGAGAAGGGGACAGTTAGTCTCAGCACCAGCTAACATAGGGGACTCATTTCTGGGCTCAGCTCTTGGGTTCGGAGGGCTTTGCAGCAGAGGTTGTCTAGGGGGCTAGATTTAAGGTGATTAAAAAATATAAGTGCTCTCTTTCGAATGTTAATTATCAGCGGGTACCTGCCTAATTCTGCTCTACATGCATTTGTTGATGTTTTTCTGTGTGTGTGTAAAATGTATCCGCAGTATTCTGTGTTTGTCCCAACGGGGTTAGCCATGATGACTGAGCAGACCCCATACTTCACTACCATACAGCGCAATGGGCAGGATGACACTATCAAATATTTTAAGCCAGATTTTAATTGGAATTTGGAAATTATAAAATGTTCTCTTAATTGCATTTAGAGGTCTTCGAGCTTTTTCTTTTAGTGCACTCACTACCTTGTTGAAACTCCCTGATGCTGTTATGGTTACACCAAGGTAGATAAAACTCACACTAAGTTGATTGATGTGATTGTTTATGGCAAACTGGTACTTGTTCTCCTGACACCTGGGGCATTTTTGAAAAATCATGCCATTAGTTCTCTTCATATTTCCTGCCAGGGCCCAGTTCTGACAGGACTTTTCTACTATGTCCAGCTGTTGATGTAGTCCTTGTTCAGTAGGAGACAGTAGAATAAGGTCATCAACATAAAACAGAGACTTCACCTCTTTATGTGGGAGGGAGAGGCCAGGAGCAGCACATTGATCCAACTGAACAAGTTCATTTCTTAAAGTCAGTAAAACAAGTTAATATCTACCATTTTTTGTTTGGTGTACAGTGTTTGTCCGGGAAATCTAGTATTCTTTCATTTATAATACTACAGAATAATTTACCCAGACAACTGCTGACACAGATGCCACTGTACTTACAAGGGTCTAATTTGTCCCCACTCTTATGAATAGGGGAAATGAGTCTTATGCAACAGATGACAGGAAAACATCCTGACTGTAATACGATATTGAGCAACTTCAACAATGCACCCTGCATCTCTGTTGTGCTGCATTTGAGCATTTCATTTTTAAATGCTGTCTGGACCACAAGCTTTCTTTGGCCAGAGAAATTTTGTCTGTGTGGTCAATTCTTGCCCAGAAATTGGGAAATGAAAGGGGTTTCAGTTGTCTTTAATTGTTTCTTATAATGTTGGGAGTTTTTTTTTCTTTTATAATGCATTGATCTGAATTAGTCAGATTTATTGGTATTTCTTTGTGCAGATTTTCTTAATGTGCTCTCCAGATGTTACCATTTTGGATTGTGGTTGCTTTGTGTTGAATTTGTTCCACATATCCCAGAATTGATTTTGAATAATGGTGTTCTCAATATCTTCAAGTTTCATGTGGGGATAATTTTGTTTTTTGTTCCTAATTGTATGTTTATGTTTGCTTAAAATTTCATTGTGCTTCATGCGTAAGTCTGGGTTGTTTGGTTGGAGATGTTTTTCATTTCCTTTTTTTTTTTCTGATGGACTTGCATTCTCGATCAAACCATTTGTCAGCATTTTCCCTTTTTGAAGGCTCCAGTTTTTTGTTTTATAAGTTCGGCTTTAATAGCTGCCTTATGAAATATCATATTGATATCATCAGTGGCCTTGTTTACACCATCTCTGGTAGGAAAATATTGATTTTGTTCACATATTGATATGTCATTCATCAGATCAGGTGAGTTCAAGGCCATAATGACTTTGTCTCCACTGCCTGGGGCCCATATGTATACGATTTAGTTTATACAGCTTACTGGTTTTTGTGTCACTCATTTGAGCTGAGAGTTTAAAGAACATATTTGATTGTGATCTGAAAGAAGTGGATTGCTGTCTGACAGTAAAGGGGTGCATGTCAGTGTTTGCATAGTTTACTACACTAGACCCAAAAACTGAGGACTATGTGAAATCTCCCTATAGTGACGCCTACTTTTTTGGGATAGGAGTGGCATCGCATATGACGTGATTGTGGTTTACACCAGCTCAAGAATAGCCTGGGAACCAGACGAATCTGCGAGCTCATGTTGTATTTGCTCTGGCAGATACGTCTGGCTCATTGATGGATTATAAGAGCATGGTTTGGCCCCCCTCCCGTTCAGACAGACTTCCAGTCGACCTGGCCCGGGTCGAGCCAATCACAACCGTTTATCTAATATGGGGCGGGGTCGATACAATGACTGTGTTTTTTTTTCCCGAAAGGATGGCGCATGGCAAAGTCATGACCCGCCCTCCTCTGCCTCTGATTGGCTAGTACTCATTGCCTTCGTTTGTTGGATTGGTTAGGTTTAGGCATAAGGAGTGTGATTGGTTAGGGTGACGATAAGAATATCAGGATGAGCCAATCAGAGGCAGAGTAGGGCGGGTCATGACTTTGCAATCCTGGGAAGAAAAAATATCGCTGACTGTAGAGAAGGATACGTCGCTAGGAGTTACGTCACGCGTTTCCTTGCTCTGATTGGTTGTCGGTCTATCCTGTTGATAACGCCCCTTGCGGATTGGTCCAATGATGCCAGGCTAGCTCACGAGGTATGTGTGTTTGTTGATATTGAATTTTTTTATTCGTATTAATAACAAACAGGCATGCAATACGAGCGCATCCTTATTTTTTTAATGCTTTATTAAACAATACATTTACAAATAACAAGGCAAGTCAACCATGGTATTAAAAACCTTGGCCTGTGTCTGAGTAACAGAAAACAAACAAACAAACAAACAAACAAAGCCATACAATAAAACTATTAAAAATAAGAAAATACATTAAAATATATAAATTGTAAACAATACAATAAATAACGTTAAAAAGCTAAATTAACATAAATCAGTTTTCCAAAATAAATTAAAGTTGAGCCCATCATCATCATCATCATCATCATCATTATTATTATTGTTATTATTAATAATAATATTAATAATATTGATGTTCTATTCATGATCACTTTCAAAAATACATAATAATAATGATAATAATGATAATAATAACAATAATAATAATGATAATAATAATAAGTGGAAAAAATTAAAAAAATATATGCAGTGGTATATAAAAAACTATTTTTAATATTTCAGTTTTTACCCTCTTCCGGTCTTCAAGGGCGTGTCCGTGGCCCCGCCTATGTGCGCGTTCCCGGAAATCACCCCCCACCACCCCCCCACACCCCACCTCCCGTTTTCTTGAAGAGTGAAGCGGGTGCACGTCTGTGCTCAGGATTGCCTTGTCATTGTATCCAGAGAGAGAAACGCGTGGTCAGCGGCACCACCGACAGCTTCACTGCAGCGTAACTGGTAAGCTGGCATTTTCCAAACAAAAGCCCCTTCTGACAGTATTCTGCATCTCTTTCAATCGCTGTTTTACACAAACTGCCTAAAGAGAAGTTGTTCCGGCAACACGCAGTGACTTTTATACGCCAGAGAAACAGCAAACGTGGCGCTGGAGATGGTAATGTTATTGCCAAATGTTCTGACTGCCAGGCTAAATTGTTTTTGTCTGGCGTGCTAACGTTAGGTGCACGCCACTCCCCGCCTGGCCACATTGTGCACGTAGTAAAATGTTATCTGTAAAATCCATCGATTCTCTCTGTCAAAAAACATTTGAGCTCACTTGGACGCGGCCTGGGAACATTTTAAAATCGTAGCTTTTGTTAACTGAATGTATTATTTAGTGCAAACTTGCCTTTAAAACAAAAAAAAAAAAGATAAAACCATCCTCTCACTCACTGCGCCATTTACTGTACCTTGCTTAAAAAAACGTGATGGGGTTCAATAAATCTGAAAGTGACTATTCCGCTATTTTGCCATCTGTTTTGATTTCAGTCGTTGTGAATTACAAGCTTTGGAAAAAATTCTGTGTTTAATATTAGCCAACTGGTCTTTGTTACTTACATGAGAGCTTCCCCTTCTGTCTCATGACACGATGTGGTTTCGCACATCTGTTTTGACCCAGTGTTTAGTAACAAATCTGAAACTGACATTTGGGGGGAGAAATAACCTGCCACACGGTGGAGGTCGCTGTACTATGAAGTAATCACACTTTATCCGCGATGCCCCATTTTCTTAACTACCCTTTGTCTATGTTTGCTGGCGCTGTTCGTCATGTCTCCATGCAACGTTTAAATACAGCATCTGGTGTCCAAACACTCAATTGGAAACTAAAATTTGGTGTGAGCTGTATGTGCCAGGGGTATGCTATTGTGTCCACCTCCTGCACATCCATTTTTTTATTTATTTTTGAAAGATGGCAGTGTGTAATGCATCATAAAAACATCCACAATCTAAAACCCCACCCTTTTTTTTTTTTGATATTGATATTGAGTAACTTCCAGTTTCAGAGATAATGACAACAATCCTCAAAACTGTTTGATTTTGGCCTAGTGGTTTAAAAAATGCAGTCAGAGATGAACATAGTTGCAAATTCAGCATGTAAAAAAAAAAAAAAAGTGAGTCATTCTCATTTTGCCTGCGCATCTAGATATTTAAAATTGTGCCAGTTTAAGAAGCTACTGCATCAAAATTTATTTTTTTAACCTTTTATGTATAGGGAGGAGTTTCTCCGAGAGCTGTGCTGCTCTTTTCTTCAGGAACGCCCTGACCGCATTCAGTTACACATTTATACCTGGAAGCTGCCCAGTAAAACCACAGTAGTCCGATCTGCCGGCCACTGAGCAGCTCCACTGGAGCAGCTGGGATGAAGGGCCTTGCTCAAGGGCAACTCAGCGGTGGTAACGAGGGAGGGGCAACCGCTGCGTCTTCACTTTTCCCCCACCCAGATTTATCCTGCCGGTCCGGGGGATTGAACCAGTGACCCTCTGGTTACAAGCTTGCTTCTCTAACCTTTTTTTAGGCCACTGCTGCCTCTTAAATTATGTTTGTTTATGATTAGTAATGAGGCAAAATATTCTTTTTTTTAAAACCGCTTTTCAGATATTAAATGCCAAATTGGTTACATTTCCATATAACTGTAATGTTTATTCTCTTGAGACACTGCCAAGCCCAAAACGTAACTAGGTTAATCCATTTCAGTCAGATTTAATTTAGATATGTTGCAGTACAGAATAAAAAAAACATGGATTGATGAATAACATCCAGCTGCAGCCTTTGTTCACTATCCAAACTTTTTATGCCTTAATTAGATGAGTGTTGGATTAATTTAATAGAAAAAAAAACCCCTTAAATGTCCTGCACTCTTCAAGTTGTTGTGGATGGGAACTAGTTGCTGAAGCTTGTATGTGTTGAGTCACATTTGGACTTCTCTCTCTCTTTCTTTTAATGATTATATTTAAGGTACATGGTGGTGTGTAAAGTCGGACTTTAAGCCAGACATGGATACTGAAAAGAGCGGCGAGGTTTTAGATGCGTCAGAGACTCCACAGCAAGAGGAGGCTGTAATGGAAAAAGAGGTTGTGTCAAAACTGGAGGCGCCAGAGGAATCCACAGAGCCTGAGAAGCCACCAGCTGCCGATGAAGAGACTGAGCAGCTGGCAGTGAATGGTCATGATAGTGAAGTAACAAACTTGAAAGAAACAGAAGAGTTGATTGTGACTGAAAGTGTTACAGTGTCTGATGAAAAAACAGAAATGGAGATTGAGGACAGCTTGCCCAAAGAAAAATCTGAGTCGGTGCCTGTTGCGGTGGCACCACCAGAACCAGATGAGTCATCTGAAAAGATCTCTGACCCAGTTGCAGCTTTAGACCCAGAACCAGAAAACATTCAGCCTGAACAGCAGCCTGTGCCAGAGAAAAACCCAGAACCTTTGCCTATGCAAACGCCTCTGGCAGAGAGCACCCCTGTACCAGAGCCAGATGAATTGCCGGAATCGGTTCCAGAGGCGGAGCTGCCAGAGCAAACATTACCTGAACCAGCCACGCTGCAGCAGCCAGTAGATACACAGCCACCCAAACAAGAAGAGAAGGCACCAGAGCAAGTGGACACTGAGGCAGAACTGAAGACTACAATGGAAACTGGGGCAGAAGAAGTTGTTAAAGCGGGGATGGCAGAAAACGATGTCGTAGGTGAGCCTACAAAGGAAGGGGAAGAAAAACAAGGAGCAGCAGGAGATACTGTGTTGGTGGCAGAAGCTTCCTCAGACAAGCCGACAGAGGCTGGGAACATGAAACCTGCAGGAGACGAGAAGAAAGAACCCGAAAAGTCAGATGAGTCTGATACTCAGAAGGGAGCCGAGCCAGCGGCGGCAGAAGGTGCTAAATCTGAGCAGAAAGATGCTGAACCCGAAAAGGAAGAGGATACAGTCCCTGCGACTGGCTCCCTGTCTTTTCCCCTCCTGGAGCGAGAGCAGACCAAAGATGCCCTGCTGAGCTCTCGTACCCTTGTTGTCATCAGAGGCCTTCCGGGAAGCGGCAAAAGCTTCTTGGCGTGCGCCATAGCCGATACCTACAAAGACCACTGCACTGTCATCTGTGCTGACGACCACGGTGTTAAACCAGAGAATCCAGAATCCTCTGTGGATGGATACAAGGCTGTGGATGAAGCTGTGGTGGCCTGTTGCAGTGCAGGACCGGCTTCCTCTGTGCTGATAGTGGTCGATGACACCAACCACACCCAGGATCGGCTGGCCCGCCTGGGGGAGATCGCCAGGGAGCACCACCTTGTCGTCGTCTTCTTGGAGCCGCGTACGGAATGGAGCAGGGATGTAGCACAGCTGAAAAAGAAGACCAAGCGTGGACTGGAGGAGGCCCAGATGGAAGCCATGAGTGGTCAACTCGAGGAAATGTCCCTTCCTCTTTACTTTGGCTGGTTTCTTCTCTCCTCAATCCAGGATAAGATTAGGTGCACGTCAATGGACTTTCTGAAAACGCTGGACACCCTGGAGGCCTTCAAGAAACACTCTGTTGACTGTGAGTTTTGTTTAAAGTTGTGTTTCATGTGTTATCAAGGTTTATACACATGTCTGGAGCAGATTAATGTCTTAAATATTTGGATGCAACTGATCTTGTTTTTGTGTTTACAGTCACTGGGAAAGCTGAGAAGGAGGTGGATCTGGAGCAGTACTTTAAAGCCAAAGGAACCCTCCATTGCACCACAAAATTCTGTGACTATGGAAAGGCAGAGGGTGCCAAAGAGTATGCACAGAATCCAGTAAGCTATTTAAGCTAATAGATTGATTATAGAAAACTTGCAGCACATTAATTTATTACTTTAGTACTTCTTTCTTGCATTGAGCAAATGTAGCAATGTAATGTGTTTTGTATCAGAGTTGATTCTGTGATATTTCCTCATCATTTCCTTTCTTCCTCTCTCTAGGCTGTTACAGATTACTATGGTTCTGCGTTCGAGCTGTCGCTGAGCTCTCTGTTTGTCACTCCTCGCACTTTCGGTGCCAGAGTGTCCCTCACCGAGGAGCAGCTTTTGCTGTGGCCAGCCGACGCCGAAAAGGAGGCAGAGTCTGCTGTCCCCGCAGCTGCCTCCCTGCCTCTGGGAAGCCGCGCCCACGTTACTCTGGGCTGCGCAGAGGGTGTCCAGCCAGTTCAAACAGGTCTGGATCTGCTCGGTATCCTGGCCCTGCAGCAGGAAGGCCAGCAGGGGGAGCTGGTCGAGGAGATGGAGCTCGGCTCGCTGACCTATTACGGAGAGGGAAGGTGGCTGCTCAGCCTCAGGGAGCCCATCTGCGCCCCAGCTTGCTTCTCCAGCTTCTACAGGCGCAAGGAGTCCGACACGACCAAAAAAGAACCTGAGAAGAAAAAGAAGTCAAAGTGCACCATATTGTAAATGGCAAAACATGGGGGGGATGCGTGGCTTGGGATGACTGGTGAATTAAGATGTAGGCTTACTCTGTGTAAGATTTGTGTGTCTGTGCAGTGTTTAGGGTTTCAGTTATAGCCACCCTAAATCCACGAGCTGTGTGCCTTTTTACTGTTGATTTGCACCACAACCCAAAAATGCCTTCAATCCAGTTAGGCTTGTTGTTGTTAACCTTGTTCGGTATCCTCTTACACATATCAGTGCCAGAGCTGCAGTACCTGGTTATTTGCTGAGGCGTTGTTAGCTGCAGTTTTAGAGTAAGGTAGTATAGCCTCCTCCCACAGCTCCACAGTTATCCAAAAACTTAGATTTCATCTTCTATACATTTCAGTGTTTCTCCGTACTCAGATGTGAATGATAAACGATGTACTTTCATAGCATGCATCCCTGGTTAATGGTATCAACATATTAACACATTTCTGACCTGCTTTAAGTAGCTCTGCCTCTTTGACAGAATTATGTCTGGTGGTTTACTTTGGCTTAGTTGTAAGTAATAATAATAAATAAAACAAAACAAACAAAAAAAAAAAACTAGCTGTCATTTCCCTGCAAGTGTGTGTGCACAGCTTAGGAAGTAAATGTTTAAA
Organism: Thunnus thynnus; assembly: GCF_963924715.1. Classification (NCBI taxonomy): domain Eukaryota; kingdom Metazoa; phylum Chordata; class Actinopteri; order Scombriformes; family Scombridae; genus Thunnus; species Thunnus thynnus. Next base: position 8,425,335 of record NC_089533.1, on the reverse strand, counting down.
ATAGCATATGGGCCAAAGTTATCTATTTGATTAAGTGTATTAGAATGAATGTCATTTATAGAGATCCCTCCTTGTAAAATCTTTGCACTGTGCATAGTTTGAAAGGGAGAATGCTGGTGAATTTGGTGTTCGTTTCAACAGCTTGCACTTAGTACTTATTCAAATGCTGTGAATCCAAGTCCATGTTTTGGAATCTTTTCTACTGCGCAAGACTGCACCATCGATCCCTTTTTATTCTCTTCGAACAGCACTTCATGTATTGCATTTTTTTGATTTGTATCCTCTGTGACTGTAGTTTTTGAAGGGCAAGTCCTACTTTGTGTAGCTCTTATGAATCACTATTTTTGCACTTGTTTTGTACACTTAATAAAAAAGAACATGCTTTGCTCCAGGAATGAAATTTGCTGTGTGTTCAGTCCCGTTAATGCAGCTCGGTGACTAGTAATGCAGGCTGGTAACTAGGTCAGTTTTTACTGCACGTGGTAAATTTTTGACAGCATGGACTTGTAGTTAACTTTGTGAACCAGCAGAGGGCACTCATCACTTGTATAGTGCTGGAAAAAAGAGATCAGGCGCTTTGTGGTAAGATGTTTTCTAACCAAAATATCCACCCATGACTATCTAAATATTGTAATTTCAAACATTGTATCACAGACTGGATTACGCCATTTGTCTGAGACTGGTCTCCCTTTAGCTTGTCCTTGCATAAGAATCTGGCACAGTCAAAATGGTACAAAATTTAGACATTACAACTGCCAAAAGCTGATAAGTGTGATTGAGTAAGTGCTCAGCTGTAATATCAACACTCCAGTGACCTATAAGCTACCACAAAGGTGCATCACAGTGTCTCTGCATTTCTCTTATTCTGTTTTGCATTCATAAATTCTCTTAAATCCTCCAATATTGCATTTGTGCTCGTTATTTATAATGCTTGATATAATTATTTTTGCATGAACAGGTGGACAGCCATTGTTGCCACACAATCTGCTGCTCCCACTGTACGAAAATATACAAACACAAGTTACTTAAACTTATTTTACACATGCAACTTCAAAACTATCAAAACAAAAACTACTTGTTACTGTTTTAGGCCAAGGACAGGTGAAAGACCATGAACTACATGTCACTACCACAATTTATTAACCCTTGAAGTCCATATTGTCAGTGCAAGAGTCTGTGTGTGCTGGTTGTGTGATCAGATGATTTCCTCATTGGCTGCTGTGTAGATAAAGAACAGTGTCAACCAATCAACGCCAGCGACCGATAATTGCCCTGTTTTCTCCTGTAGTGGTACGTGTGAGCTTTGTGAAGAAATTTATGAGACCTTCAGGTGCTCTTTGAAATTGCCGGAAAATCCAGACACTTTTAATCAAAACCCATTACCAAAATTGCACTTTTATTAACAAAGCCAATTTCTCGGTGGCGTTTTTTTGGTGGTGCGTGGAGCTACTTTAGGCTTCAATGAAAACGGGAAAAGTGCATTTATTTTATCTTGAAGTTGTTATGAAAGTGTGTCAGCTACACAAGCTAACAATAAGAATAATTTACTTTTTAAAATTAAAATTCGAAACTAACATAGCAATAATAATATTTTATATATATATAATTGTGTCTTCTGATAAAGTTGAAGATATAATGATGATGATGATGATGATGATGATGATGATGATTATTATTATTATTAATAATAATAATAATAATGATAATAATAATTATGATGATGATAAATATGCATTTTACGTATTTTAAACACATCAATTAATGCACCACACACCGTTTAAATCTAATCTCTTAATATTGAAGAATATATATATATATACATATATATATCAGACTTCCCCATTGTCTGTTCGTGTCCCATCACGTCGTACTGATAATTCCCACAATCCCTGAAGGCAGCAATAGAGCATGGTGTGGAATGGACCAATCAGAGGCCAGGAAACATCAGCCAAGCCTATCGGCAGATGGGTGATGGAGACAAAATTCACAGGAAGCTCCAGTCCTCGGCACCACTGGTCCCCACAGGCGGAGAGAGTGGAGCAAGACTACCGAGAAAAGTCTTACATCCAACCGCAAAACCCTACCAGAGCTCTCAAAGGAAGAAAAAACATTCAAACAACAAGGTGAGTATTTATTATCTTTAGAATCTATACTTTTACTCTGCTGCTTCCTTTAACTCTGTTTGTTTCTCAGTGTCTGTTTCTCTCTGACACAAAGATGAGAAGATATTATACAAGTTGAACTGCTCAGTCCACCGCATTAAACCTGTTCTCCTGCTGCATGCTTAGTAAGAAGTTTGAGTTAAGACTTTTTCATTTAATAAAGATATGGATGTTTGCCATTTAAAAAAAAAGAAGAAGAAGAAGAAAAAGGAAACAAGAAAAGCATTGCTGTCTGACCGGTTTGCAAATGAATGAATCCTTGTTCTCTAGTAAAGTGAGTCACACACTGTGTTGTAAGTAAGTGGGTCAATTTAGGCAACGTTAAAAGTGAATATTAGGCTTTATCTTCCAACTTTTTAGCCTTTTTTTTTTTTTTACCTTACTGTCTGATTTAATGAACACTTTTGTTGATTTGTGGTGCCCCCCCAAGTCATCCATCATCCCCTGTTTTCAAATGTTATTGTGCATCATCTGGACCGGTGTTATTGCTGTAGTAGAGCAGTGTGATATTTAATAACTCTGACAGGATGGAAAGTGGATGATATATGGAACCTGGATGGGCTTTGGATGAACCACGTTCGCCTGGCGTGAAAACCAGCTCTGTGGTGACTCAGGGACAGTGTTGATCAATAGTGAAAAAGATCCATGACAGTCCCATTAATCCCCTTAAGAAATGGCTGCCAGGTCCGCAGTACAGAGGCGGGAGTCCTGTTAGAGCCGACATCAGGGCTTTCAGCTTAATGAACCTCACAGAGGAAACGGGCAGAGCAGTTACTCCATCTCTGCAAGGTTACGTGACATAAAAGAGATGGTAATTAGTGAAGCCTCTGGTATATCAGCCTTAATAAGCCACATTTCTCAATACTGTTGTTATTTAATTTGGAGTAAGAAGCAGTAATAACATTTAATTTGCCTCTAAGGACTACAGCAGGATCCTCCATCTGTTGCAGTCCGGTGGTTGGTTTAGTGTTTCATTAAATATCATGCAGAAATACATCAGGACGCTTGTACATGTAACTTGTCCAACTTTTTCCAAATTCCTGTATTCGTTTGATCTGAGATTAAAGCTTAAAGGGACAAAGATTTGCTGTAACTGTTAAGAAGTTACTGCAGTTAAGTTTGAATCTACCTGTAAATTCAGATCTAAGCAAGATCCATGTTTCTCCAAGAAGTGCATTACACGCTCGCTGATCAGGGACACAATAAGCTGCCAGCTGTCTGCATGGAGCTCGATGTTGTGTTTTCTTGTGCATAAAAGGGAACGACAAGCAACAGCCAAGATTTCAGTCGGTGCTTCTGTCCACACCGTAGTGTTGCAAGTGATGTTTCTTAATTCAATTTTCATGTTTTAAATCTTATGTGTCTCCTCTAGAAAGATAAAGGAACCACAACAGTAAGAATGAAATAGATAATTTTTTTTATCAGGGTTTGTTTGATTTCTGAATTGATTCACATGGCTGTTCATACTGTATCAGTTAATTCGGTTACACGTAGGGCTGCAACTAACAATCGATTGTGTTCTCAATTAATCGATTAGTAGTTTGGTCGATAAATGGTGAAAAAAGTCGATCATTGTTTCCCCACACCCCAAGATGCAACTAAAACAGTCCGCCACCCAAAGATATTCAGTTTACTATCATAGTGTAAAGAAACCGGAAAATATTCACATTTAAGAAGCTGAAACCAGAGAATTTAAACATTCTTTCTTCTTAAATGACTCAAAATGATTTATCGATCAGTTAACATAGGTGGCAATTAATTTTCTGTTGATCGACTAATCACTGAAGCTCTATTTACACAACTATGGCTTCATACTTGTGCCGGTAGATCTTCCAGAGTGAAGGCGGTGCAGCCAGACATGAGTGAATAATCAGCTGTTTGTGTTGTTGATCCTGTTGGCGATGACCTCAGAGTAAAGAGTAAAGATCACAACAACCTCTCCCTATAGCAATAAAATTTATAGACACGATTACAGGTCACTGAATTTCTTATTTTACTTCCGTCACGTTCTGCCAGTTAAGGAGAGGAGTGGTTCTTAAATAATCAGTAAAGATAATTATTACTGCGTGTGTGTGTGTGTGTGTGTGTGTGTGTGTGTGTGTGTGTGTGTGTGTGTGTGTGTGTGTGTGTGTGTGTGTGTGCTGCTTTTCATTGCTGGTAATAATCGGTCGCTGGTTGAGTCCAGTCTCTTCACTCTGCACGCACTCCGCCATAGCTCCGGTAAGAATCTGATTGTTCGAGAGGCAAATAAGTGCCTATTATGTCGTTAGTGTGCAGGTCATATAAACTGAGGCTGATTGGGATAGATTTAGCTTCACTGGCTTCACTGTCTGCTGTCTTGCTGGTTTCAGCTTGAGACGAACAGAAAGTGTGACTGTGCAAAAAGACAGAAAGCCTGAATCTGCAGTAAGTGTGTGTAATTAGATTTTCTAGCCATCTCTCTTAATTCTACGCAGTAAAATTGCATTACGCTCGGTAGTTTTTCTTCAGTTTTTGATTCGGTCCGTGGTAAATACAAATTACAAAGCTGTCAGACCTTTTCTTGACAGCTCTGACAGCAGCAGGAAGCTGAAATGTTGTTTTTATTTTGTTTCCTCATTCATCAAGATCAAGATCTGTTATGAATTCATAGCAGTAAAACCACGTTGCCCTTTAACCTTGTCTCTGTCCATCACCTGTGTCTGCTTTTCTGCATTCATATTTCTCTCCACATTTCTAAATCTGCTCTATCTCACCACTCGTCCGCATATCTCTCTTTTAGGCCAGTCTACGCCTAAGCAGTCATGTCGGCTAAAGCCATCTCCGAGCAGACGGGAAAGGAGTTCCTGTACAAGTACATCTGCACCTCGGCAGCTGTCCAGAACAGATTCCACTATGCCAACGTGACCGCCCAGACCGACTTTGACCGACTGGCTCAAGAGCACCCGTGGCTGCTCACACAGGTGAGGCGGTAGAAGACAATCTCTGAGAAGCAGTTGTGCTAAAAAATATATGATTTTTCTTTAGCTACGTGAACAGCCACAAATTTACTGTGTAAAGCTATAAATGTCTAAAGCGCAGCCTCTCTTAAGCTGGTGAAAAATGATCTCCTCTTTATGGAGGACAATTACTTAGGCTGGCAGCAGAGTGGTCTCTCGGCGCTTGTTAGCTGACATCACAGAGACAGCAGAGAGATAGAAATCCAGTAGCTCTGTTACATTTTTAGTGGGAATGAAGCAAAGAAGATAAAAATACTCTGCTCTTAATTGACAAATGAGAAATTCTCACTCTCCCCTCCTGCCGTCAAGGAGGTCAGGGGTCAACGAGGGTAGGAATCAGGAATCCTTCCTCCCGTTTCTTACTCATCGCATTTTACTGCTCTTCATAGCAAAGCAGGCGCAGGTAGACAGGGTGTAACAGAAATAAATTTAATTATGCTGTGACTCATAGCCGAAGGTTTTTATCTGGGAGGGAGGAAGGAAGGAAGGTGGAGGCTGAGAGCAGATACATGGAGATATGTGCTGCGGTAGAATTGATTAGAAAATTGCATTAACTTTCACCCTCGGCCCTCTCATCCTCTGCTCACTGGCGAACGCCCAGATACTAATGGCTCCACTGTCATAAGTCATTCACTTTATCGGACTCCTAAGTGAGATGAAGCCGGGCTCCGTCGGTGGCGGCGGGGGGGAGGGAGTGGGGGGGTTGGATGTACTTTTGCGTCAGATGGGAACGATGACGCATGAGGGATTTGTTTTTAAATAACGTTCAGCTCAACTTTCTTGTGATGTTTGTATCACTTGTAGTCTGGTATTTGCTGATGGTCTGATCTGGTAACTTTTCAAATGTAATTATGAAACATTTCTGTGTTGGATTCGACTTCAAAATGTTTTGTTTGCTCTGAAACAGAGATTATGTCTGAAGTTAAAGAAAATGAATCATGAGCAGTGAACAGATGTTGAATGTCAGTGATGGAATTTGACATTTTAATAACAGTTTTAATTAATTACCACCTTCAGTTTGTTGCTTTCAACACATAAATATTCTGGCTTGTGACATCATGTCTAGAAACATCCAGCGTTTTATATTTTTATCCTTTTTTTTAATATTATTTTATATTTACATCCTTTAAATATGTATTTCAGTCAGATTGCAGGTGCTCTGAATAAAATAAACACACTGCGCTCAGCTTTTGAGAATGAAAAGAGGCTAAGTGAAGGTGCCCGTCGGTCCTGCTAACATGCTACTTTGTCTTCTCCCTGCAGAGGCTGGTGGTGAAGCCGGACCAGCTGATCAAGAGGCGAGGGAAGCTGGGCCTGGTCGGCATCAACCTGGACCTGAACGGCGTCAAAGAGTGGCTGAAACCCCGCCTCATGAGAGAGACGGCAGTACGTCATCCGCCCTCTCTCTTTTCTCTGCTGTCCAATTACATCCACCCACCCTTCTGTTTGAGAGCGTGCACTCCTTCAATCAATATTATCCCGTCGCTTTATTCAGACCCTCCTCCTGTTGCCCTTTCCTTCACCCCCCCTCCCCTGTTTTGCATCGGTGCATTTTGTACATATGTGCTGTGTGGTTTGCATGATGTGTTTTTACCTAACAGCTGCCCACGCTGCTTGAGTATCAGTCCGCTGGTAGTAAATCAGTCCAGTAAGCTGAAGCGAGCACACTTACTGAATAAACAGTCGGTCCATCTTTCCAGTCAGCAGCGCAAAAGATCTATCACTGCGTCACCGAGACGCCGTCGCTTTGCCTCATAAACCGAGAAGTTATGGAGAGACTATGAAGGTTCATAAAGCATCGAAGAAGAGCGTCGGTGTGTGTTGCAGCGCTGAGATGCGAGTAGATGTATCTCTTCACAGATGAGATGAAACTGTCTGCAGCTGCCAGTGGCTGTAAATAAAGATAAATAAAGCTGCAGCTACACTGTTTCAGCTTGTTAGGTTATATTATCTTTACTTGTTCTCTAAAATGTAATTTAGTGGAGTTTACACAGATAAATATAAGTATGTGAACTTACATATTTTTAAATCTGGTGCCTTACAAATGTGTAAGGAGCTTTAAAGTAGAATAAATCGGTCACCTATGTTGTACTTTATATTCTCTTGTTGCAGAGAAATCATCAGGGTAGCACCGTTTGTTTTGGGGGAACAAGTCAGAGACAAGCGACAGCAGATAAAGTCAAACATTTCCTGTCACTTTTAACACGTCTTATCACTTCCTCATACCCGCAGCTTTCTCACCTCCCTTCTCTGCCACAGTCGTCCGCGTCGCTCCACTTTTTATTAAAAGACCGTTTCATATTTGGTGCAATCATGTCACTACAATTGGCTTAAATTGAGTCATTCACATACAAATTGCATTCACAACATTAATGCCTCTCTCTCTCTCTCTCGCTCTTTCTCTTCGATGGAAGTGTCAGTTCATGTATCTGAATTGGTCTGAGCCCCCTGTGGGTTTTTTCAGTCAGATAGGCTTTCTTTTTTTTCCTCCCACCTTTTCAAAATGGCAACTCCCTCTCTCTCTCTCTCTCTCTCCCTTTTATATATTTATTTATTTTCCTCTGTTCTCTCCGGCTGGCTGCTCTCAGACAGTCCCTGGTTACTTTGTGCCTGTTGGCCTTTAACACAGGAATGATGACAGCCTCAACAAACGAGCTGTGGCTGTGTTAGCAGTTCTTTGCCTACAGTAATATATGACATTTTCTTTTTTTTCCTTCTTATGAACCTGTCTCCTTTTATCCATTTTGTCTTCTTTTATTTTGTTATGCTCTTATTGGTATCTTTTATTCATTGAGCATTTGATTTGTCATCTCCTTAAGACAATCATCTTGTGGATTATCCTCAGGTTGGAAAAGCCAAGGGCATTCTCAAGAACTTCCTCATCGAGCCGTTTGTCCCCCATAAACAGGTGAATCACTCATTACACGTAGACAATGACTCAAACTAGATGTTATAGATAGACTAGATAGTTTTATTTATTTATTCACTGATATGCTTTATTGCTCCGTTATCCAGGAGGAGGAGTTCTACTTGTGCATCTATGCCACCAGGGAGGGAGACTATGTGCTGTTTCACCATGAGGGAGGGGTTGATGTAGGAGACGTGGACGCCAAGGCCAAGAAGATGCTGGTCGGGGTGGATGAAAAGATCAGCGAAGACTCCGTGAAGAAAGTGCTGCTGACCCAAGCCCCGAACGACAAGAAAGAGTGAGTTGGATGAGGCGAAGTCATCGGGAGTGCTCTATTAATGATGAAGAGTCCATGCTACTAAATGAGACTAAAAAAGTAGAGATTTTCCATTACATAATGAAACTCCTGACTGGCAGTGGAAAACAAAAGAGGCACATAAATGATATTGCAGTAAAAGTAGGAGCAGCAGCAGCAGGAAGAGGAGGAGATGGGTGGCTGGTTTCCATTAGACAAATGACAAACACCCTCCTCTGCTTCCCCTTTTTTTTCGATCAGATGTCACCCCACAGTTTTTTTTTAAAACCACAGCCACATTCAGAGCACGTCCGTTTATTTTGATGGGTGTGATACGGCGGCTCACCCTCGACGACCCCTCCTATCCATCTTTTCCAGCGATGCTCTTATGATGGCACGTTCTGGCCTGAGCTCACTGTCTTGGCTGACATTGAGTAAGGCGCCCTAGACATCTCTCTGCCAAACCCCCCCCCCCCCGGCTCGCCTCCTCACCCAGTGTGCCTCTCTCCTCACACTGTGGGTTGAAAACAAAAGCAGCACTTGGCTAGTTTTCCTGCCCTTCCATCAGAAGCAGACATGGGAAGCTGAGTCACTTAGGGGTCTCTCCCACGGGCCAGCCAGAGTCCTGACAAAAGGCTGACGTGGTTACAAAGGCTCCGAGCCGCCCGCACAACTGACAGGCAGGGGAGAGGAGAGAAAATACTGCCTCCCTCCTCCTCCTCCTTCCAGCAACTCCTTACTCTTCACTGCTCTGTTTTGACAAGTGAAGGAGGAAACAAATTAGATCTGACCTTCTCTGCAGCAGGGCTCTCTGAAGCTAATTTACAGGTGGATGTTTCCCGTCCAGCTCTGCCTTGACAATCCGTCATTGATATTGCCTGTAGTTTGTCATGATCTGGATAATATGGGAATGATTACAGCCGTGCTGTTTTTTATTGTGCTTTTTTTTCTTTTTAACCACAATTCATGAGGTTCATAAGTCATAGAGAGAAATGGTATTGCATAACCTAAACTGCATATTTGTCATGTTCTGTCATATAATGATTTAAGAACAGCTTTTGACTTCAACTTTAACTTTATTATTTCAAGGAAAACTGGGTGTGCAGCCAGCCATTAATCACATAAAACATAAAAAGCAATGTAAAAACATACAGATAAGAATCAAGAATATTGAAATATATGGATAGAAGAAAATAAAAAAGTGCAGATGAACTCTAGAAGCAAAGTGTATATGCAGATAAGATGTTTGTACTGTAGGGTTTATAACTGCTGGTAATGTAATACCAGTAACCAGACATTCCCAGTTAATTGTGGTGCTGAAGCAACAGATCCTAAGATGTCAGTTTGAATTGTTAAATGTCATCGCTCTGCAGGGTCCTGGCCAGCTTCATCGTTGGACTCTTTAACCTGTACGAAGACCTGTTCTTTACATACCTGGAGATCAACCCACTGGGTAGGTTTTTCTTGTTTTTTTTCTTTCTTAAATTCTTCATTACAAGATGTGCAACAAGCAATCATGATGGTGAATTTGCTTAATTGCAGCACAGTCATAAATATGTTATCAGATTATGAGATCGGAACGGAAACATCAAAAGGAAACTGGGGAGGAAAACATCGATGCATTATAAACCAGCGTCTTGAACCCAGAGGCGGAAGTTGATTCTGCCACATTTTTAACACTGAGGGAGGAAATAAGTGAATAATGCATGCACTAGCTGTTTGATGAAGGCAGTGTGTGTGTTTATAATAGAGTAATTAGACACCAGTACATGCCCTCTGGCAGCTGTTCCTGTGGATGTGGTTGGGGCTGCTGAGACTTGCTCTCCCTGCTTTGATGTCCTACTGTACCACCTCCTCCCCGTCTTCACTTCCCCATGCCAACCGCCTCCTGCAGAGACAGCACGAAAGCTGTGGGTCACCTGTGACCACGCATGGTCCCCTCTCGTTTTCCCATGACCTATTTAAAGCGCAGGCCCTCTGCTAACATTGTGAATCTCAGCAGGTGTGTGTGGTTTCTTTTGAAGTACAGATCCTAACACGCCTTTTTTCCCTCCTCTCAGTGGTAACAAAAGATGGAGTTTACGTGTTGGACATGGCAGCCAAGATTGATGCCACGGCTGACTACATCTGCAAGGCCAAGTGGGGCAACGTGGAGTTCCCTCCACCCTTCGGCAGGGAGGCTTATCCTGAGGTGAGGGGGAGGACTCAGGAGATGAAGCTAGCAAAGCGTCAGATTTCAATCTGTCAGCATCTAATAGCGGGTGTTGTCCTCCAAAGAGGGAAAAAGTAGGATGTACAAATGACAAACCTTAGTGGCCACTTAGGACTGTTTTCAATCATTTTGAATTAGAGTATCACTACATTTACAGTAGAAAATCTCAATGTTATAGCTCAACTGTAAATTTCTATATTGTGTTGTCTTGTTCTTTATGATATACTGTTAATGTTACTGTTGTTATTTAATGCACAAATTGGGCAACTTAGATTTACAAATAACAAAAAACTAAAACTCTTTAAAACTAAAGAAATAAATCTGACTAAAAGAGCACTCCTAAGACTCTCCTAAGATTCAAAAACTAAAAGTCTAACTTGCCTTGCCTTGTATACTACTGGGCTAAATAGAGCTGGTAAGTATCCGACGCATTAAATCACCTGCATGACAGAGCTCAAAATATGAAAATAAAGAAACTTGGCTGTTCAGTGTTTGTATACTTGGGACTTTTTCTATTTTTATCTGGTGCCTGTAGGGGCTCGTTTGAGACAGAATGTCTGTATACCAGAAGGACAGGTCTAATTGGGCTGCTGTGAGTCTAGAGTGGAGAAGAGGGACAGCGGGTGCCTTTGATTGGAAGCTTTTTACACCCAGCCACCAGCTGTGGCCCTGACTTTAACAAACAACCACTCATGCGCATCACATCCACTATCACTGTTAATACTTATACAATATTTCCAATAACCAGTGCTTTAAAATGAATTCAGGTACAAACAATGAATTGCAGCCACATGAAGTGGTGCTTGTATAGGTCCTGCTCTGATTGATGCTCTAATCACACACACTCTTCCCCTGCCTCTGAACTGCTCTCTCACCTCTTCATCGACCTTTTTCCTCGTCTTTTTCAGGAGGCCTACATCGCCGATCTGGACGCCAAGAGTGGTGCCAGCCTCAAACTGACCCTGCTCAACCCACGGGGCAGAATCTGGACCATGGTGGCAGGAGGAGGTGCATCAGTGGTGTACAGGTACGCAGTCACATATCAGAGCCAAACTACATAAAACAAAACCGGGATAAATAAGACAACAGCAGCCGTATATCTGAAATAATCAAATTCAATGTTTCTTCTGGTTGCTTAAATTGTCTCTTGGCTTTATCATCATTGTTTTGATTACACTACACATAATTAGGTTTAGCTTTATGCCAGTGATGCAGCAGTGAGGCTGATACTGCAGCAGCTCAGACTCTGCCCGTTCAGCTGCCTGCTGCTAAATTGGATTCTTAGATGTTGCCATTTCAGTGAGAGTCTGGAGGAATGAGAGACGTGTCCACCGTCTGTCAGGGGTGTAAAGCGTGACAAGCAGACACATCAGCTGTGACTAATTATTCCCTCTGTGCACTATTAAGTCGTATCTGTTTACAGTGCATTTAGAGAGAGTGCATCAAGTGTTCAGGTTCTGAATAATCTTAATTTTTCTTGCAATGATGTTAATTGTTGGAGCTGTAAAGCGATGCTACCACCAAACCTTTACTGTCCCAGCATAAGAGATAAACAGCTGCTGTTGGTATCACTTTTTCCTCTCTGTGGCTGACCAATATAAACCTCTCCTAGTGACACTATCTGTGACCTGGGTGGGGTGGACGAACTGGCCAACTATGGGGAGTATTCAGGAGCACCGAGCGAACAGCAGACCTATGACTACGCCAAGACCATCCTGTCTCTGATGACCAGAGAGAAGCACCCTGATGGTAGGAAAACTTTGTGAAAACCCTCTGTGTGTACTGAAAATAGTCTTTTTTTTATTCTAAAATAATGTTCCTATTATAACTATGTTTTCCAGGAAAGGTTTTGATCATCGGGGGGAGCATTGCAAACTTCACAAACGTTGCAGCAACATTTAAGGTATAGTATCACATGTTTTTCGGTAGTAGGCTCAATAAATACTCACTAAATATCAAAGTTATTCACTGAGCTTTTCCTTTTCTTTGCTAGGGAATTGTTCGAGCTATTAGAGACTACCAGGTGCCACTAAAGGAGCATGAGGTTACCATTTTTGTCCGCCGTGGAGGTCCCAACTACCAGGAAGGTCTCCGAGTGATGGGAGAAGTTGGTATGTTCAGGCTTTACACTGAATTATGTCTTGAGTGCATTTTTGTCTGCAATCACCTGCTGATTTTCATGCACCATGCACCACCCTTGATTCTCTTCACTCTCCCCTCAGGCAAGACAACTGGGATCCCCATTCACGTCTTTGGCACAGAAACTCACATGACTGCCATTGTTGGCATGGCACTGGGCCACCGGCCAATCCCCAACCAGCCTCCTGTTGCCGCCCACACTGCCAACTTTCTCCTCAACTCCAGCGGCAGCACATCGGTATGACACATACTGGCTCCGCGCAGACAAATAGGCTGTCATGATGTGGCGTCGGCTCCCTGTGCAGTGAATTTACATCATCAGACCCGCCAATAGTGGTGCTGCAGTTTAGCGGCAGAGTGAGCAGAAGACTTGCATGCCACAGCCTCTGTTTGAGTCATTGCTGTCGTGTCCTTTTAGTGAAGCAGGCCATGCAGTTAGGTTATGAGAAGCCCAGTGGCTCTTTTGTATGAAAGCATTTCAGGGTATTATTGACTGCTCTCACTCAAATAGTTGTGAGACCACAGTCAGGAACGCTCTGTGACTGCCCCGAGGCGTCCATTAAAAATGTGCAGTGTGTAGACTGTCAGCAAAGTGAGTGTGTGTGCGCCTGGACTTGCACATACACGTGTATCTGCCTGTTTACTTCAAATGTAGAGGCAGGTATATAATAGAAAAACCACAAGGAGAACTTGACTATTACACGTGCTATATAAGACAGTGTAATGCAACACTTCACAGCAAAATTTACAGCTCTAAAACCAGTAAGTTGACACCAGGAACACCAAGACTCACAGTGTGTCTTGTGTGCAAGTGATGTCTTATAAAATAACCCAAGCCGATCAGTGTTTTGGCAGTCTTTACAGTTAAAGCAGCTCAATTCTCAACAGAGCTGTCCTTGTTAACACACACACATTTTTAAAAATGTGTGTAGCAGAATAAGAAATTGCTGAATCTTTTTTTTGTGTGTGTGATTTCCAGACCCCAGCATCCAGCAGAACTGCTTCTTTCTCTGAAACCAGAGCCAAAGTCGAAAGCTCACCAGCTAAGAAGGCCAAAACTGGAGCTCCTATTGGTGAGAAAACACACACACTCTGGCTCTGGGAAATCTTTTGCGCTGTGAATACTGAGGCTTTGAAGTGTTTTCAGACACGGTTCCCGCTGCTGGGTAGCATAACAGGGGGATTAGAAGTGTTGTTATCATGTATGGTCGAGTTATTTGGTATTATAGCTCCCTCTTTGGACAGTAAGATGATCCTGCAACCCTAACTCAATAAAATGGAAGTTGACAGTGTTATATGATCAGATAAAAATATATCTAATCTATTCCATCTTCAAAACAACATTTCTATAGTAGTGTTGAGATTATGCATCAAAGCAGTGTTATACTTACTGATCTCTGTTAAACCTCATGTCAGTATTATTATTATTATTATATTTTTCCTTTTTAACTTCTTACATTGTCACTTATGTTCATGTGCACCTGTCACATTTTGGCCCTGTGAATTATTCTACAATTGGACTATTGTATATGCGTGTATCAGAAGTAGAAGAAGAAAAGGGGCAACAGATCACATCCATTTTAGTGACCTTGTTTTCAGTTGTAACAGCTTTCCTTTCCCTGTAGCCAAGGCAACTACCCTCTTCAGCAAACACACCAAGTCCATAGTGTGGGGCATGCAGACCCGCGCAGTGCAGGGCATGCTGGACTTCGACTATGTCTGCTCCAGAGACGAGCCATCTGTCGCAGCCATGGTCTACCCCTTCACGTAAGAGCGCTCTATCGTTTGGTTCACTTTGGTCTGCTGTCAGTATAATGACTCTTAATTGCACATTTAAGAATCTCCTTATAAGTAAAGTCCTTCCACTGTGTGACAATTGCTTTTCTACATTGCTGCCTTCCAGTGGAGACCACAAACAGAAGTTCTACTGGGGCCATAAAGAGATCCTCCTCCCTGTGTATAAGAACATGAGTGATGCCATGAAGAAACACCCAGATGTGGACGTGCTCATCAGCTTTGCCTCTCTGCGTTCAGCCTTTGACAGCACCATGGAGACCATGCAGTACTCACAGGTAAAATCCCCACCTGCGCCATCTGCAAGCTATAAAATAAATAAAGGCTCTAAAAGTTAAGCCTTTCTGTTCATTTGCTTTCAGATTCACACCATTGCCATCATCGCCGAGGGCATCCCTGAAGCCCACACCAGGAAGATCATCAAGGCAGCGGATGAGAAGGGTGTCACAATCATTGGACCCGCAACTGTTAGTCTTGACTCATTTCTTCCGAGATTGCTCAGGAATTTTTTTGTTTTTATATCTGAGCCAACCAACAAATCTCTGTTTTTGTTTTTTTTTCCAGGTTGGAGGAATCAAACCAGGCTGTTTCAAGATCGGGAACACAGGCGGCATGCTCGATAACATCCTCGCCTCCAAACTCTATCGTCCTGGCAGCGTGGCCTATGTGTCCCGCTCAGGCGGCATGTCCAATGAACTCAATAACATCATCTCCCGCACCACTGATGGCGTTTTTGAAGGTGTGGCCATTGGCGGGGACAGGTATGTGACCGTCTTATCTGCAGTATGTGAACGTGTGGGTTTGAATTGGTGTGTAATTGGTGTGTAATTCTGCAGATACCCAGGCTCTGTGTTTACCGACCATGTGCTGCGTTACCAAGACACTCCTGGAGTGAAGATGATTGTTGTACTGGGAGAGGTGAGGAATAAATCTACACACACACCCACACTGGTGCCTGCAGCTTTAATCAGTTACTGATTTGCATTGCTATATCTTGTGTTTGTCCCTACTCTCTACAGATTGGAGGCACAGAGGAGTACAAGATCTGCCAGGGGATTAAACAGGGCAGGATCACAAAGCCAGTGGTGTGCTGGTGTATTGGCACCTGTGCCACCATGTTTTCCTCAGAGGTGAGAGGGCAGATGTGCAGTCTGGTTCATTTCAGGCATCGTTGAGCAGCTACAGAATGAGAATGACCCATGTCGCACCTTTTTTTTCCCCCTCAGGTCCAGTTTGGCCATGCAGGAGCTTGTGCCAACCAGGCCTCTGAGACAGCAGTGGCTAAAAACAAGGCGCTGAAAGAGGCCGGTGCCTTCGTACCCAAGAGCTTTGATGAGCTGGGAGAAGTCATCAAGTCAGTCACATTCATTCCTTCAATTCATGCTAATAAATTACTTGAGTGTAATATTCCTTAGGATATAATTTTCAGACGGGTTTGTTAGTGTTCTTTTGTAATAATGCTTGATCTCATCTCATCTTTTTGTATTTTTTTTCATCCATGTAGATCTGTATATGACGAACTTGTTACCAAAGGAGTCATCGAACCAGCTGAAGAGGTGCCTCCTCCCACTGTGCCAATGGATTACTCCTGGGCAAGAGTGAGTATGCCAACACACCGGTAATGCTTTACTTTAAATCCCAATATTTGGCATCAAACATTTGACAAATTGTTTATAACACCCTATATTGTAGTTATAATAAGCTACAAGGACATTTTTGTTTATTGATGTACAGAAGAGTTTATAGATTAATTTTAGGATTATTTCCTCACTTAATTGACAAATTTGGTGTAAAAAACATTTTTAAAAATGTGAAAAATAAGCCCGAGATGACCTCAGTAAAGTCTTATTTTGGTCCACAATCAGTCCAAAATGCAAAGATATTCAATTTACTATAATGTAAGACAAGGAAAAACAGCAAATCTCAGATTTGAGAACCTGAAACCAGAGATGGTGAATATGCAACAGGGACAAAATCCTTCTTCAGAGGGAGGCGCATTGGATACACTCCTTAACACCCTCATTCCCAGTGGGTTGAATGAGGAAATTTCATTTGCTTGTTTCTTATGAACTGAATTTGTTTTTTTCCTTTTATTTATTATTTTCTATGAATTGTTGAATGTGAGTAACCTACATCATGTGTTTGTGGCTCCCCCTGCTGGGATGGACCTATTGTGCCAGTTGTTGACAACTATAACTACGTCTTTTGATTGTGAAATTGACGGTGCACACACTGAAGAAGGGCGTCTGTGTGGCAATTAAATAAGTAAATTTGGAGTGCTGTCCTAGTCTTTCTTTTTCATTATTCACTACTTTAAGGATCCAGCACCCAGTTTTCATGGTACCCACAGTTGTTGACAAATACATTAATAAACACATATCTGCTTACAACTACATTATAATGTGCTATAAACCATGTATTAACTGTTTATATACTAATGTAAAATATGGTTTTAAATTGATACAGATAAAACACAACAGGTTGAGTGACTTTTTCCTTCTTGTGTGTGTTTGCTCTGCAGGAGTTGGGTCTGATCCGTAAACCAGCTTCCTTCATGACCAGTATCTGTGATGAGAGGGGTCAGGAGCTCATCTATGCAGGCATGCCCATCACTGAGGTCTTCAAGTCTGAAATAGGCCTGGGAGGAACTCTGGGGCTACTTTGGTTTCAGAGGAGGTCAGCCAGTCAACCCAGTTGTGATAAACAAATTCATGAGAAATTCAGGAATCCCATAACCATTATGCCTTGTTTCCCACATGTGTATGTGTGTGTGTGCAGGTTGCCCAGGTATGCCTGTCAGTTCATCGAGATGTGCCTGATGGTGACTGCTGATCACGGTCCTGCTGTTTCCGGTGCCCACAACACTATTGTTTGTGCCCGAGCTGGCAAAGATCTCATCTCCAGCCTCACATCTGGCCTCCTCACCATCGTAAGACACAAGAATTCATTTTCATCTGTATTTACTGACAGTAAAAGTAAATCCCATGAGTAAATCCCGTCTTTCTTTTTGTGATTTTTTTTTTTTTCAGGGTGACCGCTTCGGTGGTGCTCTGGATGCTGCAGCAAAGCAGTTTAGCAAGGCATTTGACAGTGGCATGCTGCCAATGGAGTTTGTCAACAAGATGAAAAAGGATGGCAGGCTGATCATGGGCATTGGACACAGAGTCAAGTCTGTGAGTACCACAGCTCCTTAGCATTTGTGCATCCACAGCAGAATGATTGTCAAATTAGAGTTCAGCACAAACTATTAACCTCTTCCTACCAAGGAAAGCCATAATCCTCTGAATGCCTGAGGTCTCTAGTTTGTGATTGTTAGTTTCATGAGGCTGTGATTATTCAATCAGGTCACAATAGGTCATTTTAAACAGTGAGGTCACGTTTCAAAAAATGGTCTCACTGCAATGAAATGGCTACCATGGGGACTTACATCATCACACGTGAATACAATTGGGCTCATTGAATCCACAAGAGTCTGAGCTTTCCAGTCAGACCCAGTTCATGCAATTCCAAGACTGTTTAGGGACCCCAGTATGCAGAAATATTCACGTACACCATTTTTAGAATAGGGGAAAATAACACATTTATACTGCATTCAAAACTGCATGATTTTTGCTCAAACCTGCATGGGATTAGCATAAAGTGGGCATGTCTATAAAGGGGAGACTCGTGGGTACCCATAGAACCCATTTTCATTCAGATATCTTAAAGTGAGAGGTCAGGGACACCTTTGAAAATTACCATGCCAGTTTTTCCCTCACCAAAATTTAACCTAACTTTGGAGCGGTATTTAGCCCCCTTCATGACAAGCTAGCATGACATGGTTGGGACCGATGGATTCCTTAGGTCGCATAGTTTTATATGATATAAGTATCTTCACTGTAACTTTAAAGTTGAGGCCCTACAGCCTCTGAAAGACAGTAATGTCACCCACAGATGCTGGGAAGAACACAGGGAACAGCACTGTACTGTAAAAGACTAGTACTGGAAAAAGAAATAAAATTGACACTGAAACAAAAAACAAACTGTTATTTCTTGAGAAAATGTATTGGAGGAGGAAGATTTTGAATAAAAATGAATTTTCTTTATCACCTCAGATTAACAATCCCGACATGAGAGTCCAGATCTTGAAGGACTTTGTGAAGCAGCACTTCCCCTCCACCCAGCTGCTGGACTACGCTCTAGATGTAGAGAAGATCACCACCTCCAAAGTAAGACTTATTACTTCATATTCTCTTTCACAGCCTTTACTAAATAGTGACACACTTGTTTTTAAATTCCACAATCCTTTTTTTTCCCCTCTCTGTGTTGGTTTTGTTGTATTAGAAACCCAACTTGATCCTGAACGTGGACGGCTTCATCGGTGTGGCCTTCGTGGACCTGCTCAGAACTTGTGGTGGATTTACACGGTAAGCCAATAAACACTTCACAATGTTTTTTTCTACAGTTTACACCTCGTTTCTCTTATTGTCAATTCATGAATTCTTCTCTATCATTGCTCACCGCAGGGATGAAGCTGATGAGTTTGTGGAAATCGGAGCTCTGAACGGCATCTTCGTCTTGGGACGCAGCATGGGATTCATCGGTGAGTCGTATCTGCTGTGATACAGTATGCAAGATAGCAAACACGTCTACCTTGCACGCCAATCAATCCTTCCATTTTGTATCTCCTCAGGACACTACCTAGACCAGAAGAGGCTGAAGCAGGGTCTGTATCGCCACCCCTGGGATGACATCTCCTATGTGCTCCCAGAACACATGTCCATGTAATCGGATGGACTAAACCACACAGTGCCAACCCTTCTGTCCCCAGTGTCTCCTCACCCTCACCCGTCAATCCCCACAAAGCCACAAAGCAGTGGCATAATATAGGGAAGATGTTACTATTAATATAGCTGTAAATGGCAAATATAGAAAGGGAGAATTTCCACCTGTTAGTGCTGCAGTTCTGTGAATAGAGTAAGAAAACCTGCAAAACTGTGAATCTCCATCAGTTGATCAGCAGTCGATAATAAATCCGACATACAGGTGAGAGAGTTAAAGCGGATTATTCAAGCATTCATCACCACCACCGCCACTACTACTCTCGTGGCTTCAGCGGTAAAGTTACTGTGACTTACTCCGAAATATTACATCATTGTATCATCCAGGCATGTGTGTGTCTGTATCACATACTGTCGTATCTCTGTGCAGCTCTCTCCATCGTGCCACTTGAGAATCATGAGCTTGCTACACAGGATGAACATGTAGTGCAATAATGCCTATAATATCGAGAACATACTGTAGATCAGAGCTTTATTTATGTATAGGTGTATTAATTGTGAAAACGAAAGGGTATGAGAACATTATAGTTTTTGATTTTTCTGTAATGTTTTGACATGGTAGCGAAAAAAGGAAACAGCAGTCGGCTTAATGTTGCAAATGGGACCATTTCATGAGTCATTCCTGGCAGTCGCTGCCATTTGCTGTTCCCAGGAAATATTCTCTCTCATCTGGTGGAAAATATGGGGTATTTTCGCAAAAGGTTTTAAATATAAGCCACAATAAATATTGAATGTAATTTTAAAATTACAAAATGTTTTTTTTTTCTTTCCCTAATTAGTTCTGCAGATTAGAGCATTTTTTTTGCCAAAAGCCCCAGGAAACATTAACCATAGTGCATTCCTGGCTACAAAAAGATGAAATATTCACTGTTTTTTTTAAGGTCTTTTGTCTTGACATTGTTAACATAAATGCACTAATCCAAGTATCAGCAATACATGACAGGAATTAGTTTTAATAACTGAAAGCTTTCATATTGTTTTTTTCACATATTTTTTCACAATTAAGATATTAGGTCCTGTTATTTAAGATTGTTTCATTTCTCTGTTTAGAATAGCTTTTTAAAGATCATTACATGCCTAATGTTCAACATGTTGTGCCATCTATTACTCACTGACTTTCTTTGTATTTCAACAAAACCATTTCATATAATGGAAACTGCAAATAATTCTCACCTTTAAAAAAAAGAGAAAAAGAAAATTGATCTTCCAGATTGTCGCGTTTGTATCCAACAGAGTAACTTTTTAGACAATCTGGATTTTGGATTTAGATTTTTTCTGCTATTCTTGTTGAAAGATACTTTTAACTGAAAATGATCAATTTTCCCACAATTTATGTGGCCACAAAGAAAGCTGTGTGCCAGGCTTCACCAGTCTCATGATTTATGTGAATGTTACAAAACTGTAGAAGAATTCTTGTGGACAACCAGAGACC
This sequence comes from Thunnus thynnus, assembly GCF_963924715.1. NCBI lineage: Eukaryota > Metazoa > Chordata > Actinopteri > Scombriformes > Scombridae > Thunnus > Thunnus thynnus. The sequence continues at coordinate 8,404,595 of NC_089533.1, read as the reverse complement.
TCACCAGTGTTGTTGCAATGTTTTTGTTTGTTTCAATGTGAATTGAACGTGCCTCTGTACTGATTTGTTGTGTGTTGATAACTGTGTAATTGAGTAAAATAAAATGTAATTAATGTAAGAATGCAGCGTCATCTCCTTGTGGTCATACCGATGTGTGTTTGTGCACCATTGTCTTTGAACTAGGCCTTACAATTGTTTTCAATGTTAATCGTTTTGTCTACAAAAAGTTGTGAAAAATGCCACTAACGATTTCCCTGAGCCAAATGTGAGTCAGTCAAATTGCGCGTTTTATGCAACCAACATTCCTAAACCCATTTAATATCCCAAGACATGCAGTTTACACGGATATAAAACCAAGAGAAGCATGACATAGCCACATTTAAGAAGCTAAAAATCAACACTTGGAACATCAGCAAATATTTAGCTTTTCTTCTTGAAAAGGGACTTAAAAGATTAACTAAATAGTTTTCAATTTATTTATATATTTATTTTTTTGGTCAACAAATCAGCTAATAATTTCAGCTCTGCTTTGAAATATTTATAGGCAACCTCTGTCCAGATGTTGAATGGTTAATTTGGTAAATAAATGAATGTTCAGCATCAGGTTACTCCTACATTTAAGGATTCTGAAATATTTTTATATCCCTTTTCATATCTGGCACACCTAAATGAAATAGATTTTCCTGTCATTACAAGTCAAACCGCCATGAGTAGCTAATGAGAGTGAAATGTTTTTTAGGCCATAAGAAGATCGGAGTAGACTTATTTGATATCCACTATAAATATAAATAAGCTATATATGCAGAAGAGTATGATGCTGTTGATTTATTGCAGACTTTGTTGCAGAGCATGCACAACAAACTACATGTCAGCATAAGTTTTTTTCCATGTGCAGCTCATAGATGCAGACGATCAATGATCCAGACAGAGCTCAGAGCTCAGCAGAGGGGACGGCTGCCGACGTCAGACGCGGTTACGCCTTTCAGCCACTGCGCATGTCCGTGATTCTGTCTGTGTTTACCAAGATGAAGTTGGTTTCATATTGATCGTGTCCCCCTAAAGGCTTCATTTTGTCACCAGAAACGTTGCCAAAGGTTTGTTTTTGGTCCTTTTGTGAATTTTGTTCTCAGTAAAAATAATAGCTTGAAACTGCGCATGTTATCAAATTGTTATTATTTTTCTGTAGCTGTTTTTTCTTTAAGGTAATGTTACTATGTGTTATATTAGACATAGTCTATAAGACTAGTTTGACATGAAAATCAACCTTTAATTTTAGTTTTAGACTAAACTAGAGGCACTAGCATGCCTGTGTTGCACTTAAAACAGATGATATGAGTTTTAAAGGTAAATGCGTGCCCAACCAATACGAAACGTGCTTTACTGCCGTTCTCTGTTTTGACTCCATATCATGTATGTGTGGCTGCGTATGTCGCCTCCTTTCCTTCACTAGTTTGCTTCATTTTCCACCACTGCTCACCCCCAGCGCTGGCAGCAGAATGGCAGCGGCGGCCCCCAACCCGGAGGACTCCTCCAGGAGCAGCGGCAGCGGCGGCACCGGCACACCCAGCGCCCTTGCCGGAGACGGGGACGCGGAAGAGGCCGAGGACTTCACCTCCTCCTCCCACTGCTCGGAGCTGTCTCGGCGGCAGAACGAGCAGAGGAAGCAGGGCTTGTTCTGCGACGTGACGCTGGCCTTCAGCAGCGGGGCGGCTGCCGGGAGCGTCCAGACCTGTGAGTTTTCAGCCCACAGGTCCGTCCTGGCTGCGGCCACCGACTATTTCACCCCACTGCTGGGTGGACAGTTCTCCGAGTCCTTGTCCGGACGGGTAGAGATGAAGGAATGGAGCTCAGAGATGGGGCCGGATCCGGAGACGGTGGAGAGTGTCATACAGTATATGTACACTGGAGAAATACGCGTTAGCACCTGCAATGTGCATGAAGTACTGGAGCTAGCTGATAGGTATGGTTTCACAATTACATTTCTGTGTTTGTGTCTGTGTGTGTGTGTGTGTGTGTGTGTGTGTGTGTATGGGGGAATGGGAGGGGGGGGTGGGGGGGGGGGGGGGGGGGGGGGGGGGTGGAGGGCATGACAGTGACTTTGACAGTCAAAGCATGAGGCCTTCTGTGCATGCTCTGTTGCTGAAAAGATTTGTTTTTGTGCTCTGCTTGCAGAAAACAAGGCTGTCCTGGCCTAACCAGTCGAAACCGAATAGTATTACCAATTTAACAGAAACTGCTCATTATATCTGACATCCTATACTTTTTTTTCTGTTGCGTCTATTTCAGGTTCCTCCTCCTGCAACTGAAGGATTTCTGTGGTGAGTTCCTTAAGAAGAAGCTGAGCTTGACCAACTGTGTGGCGGTGCACAGTTTAGCCCACATGTACACCCTGGACCAGCTGGCACTACGAGCCGCAGACATGATCCGCCGCAACTTCCATAAGGTCATCCAGGATGAGGAGTTCTACACACTGCCCTTTCACCTGGTCCGTGACTGGCTGTCGGATGCGGAGATCACAGTGGATTCTGAGGAGGTGTTATTCGAAGCTGTGGTCAAGTGGGTGCAGAAGAACCCAGACGAGCGAAGCCGCTACTTCGAGGAGCTTTTCCGTCTCCTGAGGCTGCCCCAAATCAAGCCCACCTACCTGACCAGGGTGGTGAAAAATGAGACCTTAGTGGCCGCCAACGAGGCCTGTCTCCGGCTGGTGTCGGAGGCAGTAGAGGGCCACGCTATTCGCTTTGAGAACCTTAAGTCAGCTGATATGGAGTTCTGGTCTTCCCACATGGCCTCCTTTCAGCCTCGCTTTGGCCAGAACATGGACGTTATAATGGTAGTGGGAGGAGTGTCAGAGGGAGGGGACTACCTGAGCGAGTGTGTGGGCTACTTCATTTACGAGGACCGTTGGGTCAACCTGCCGCACATCCACAACCACCTGGACGGTCACGCCATCGCTGCCACAGAGTCCCATGTGTACGTAGCCGGTTCTATGGAACCGGGCTTTGCGAAGACGGTGGAACGTTACAACCCGAATCGCAACACCTGGGAGCAAGTGAGCAACCTGACCACACGCAAGCACTCCTTTGGCCTCACCTGCATTAAGGATATCTTATACAGCATCGGTGGCCATGGAAACTTCAGTCCAGGTTTCAAAGATGTCAGTGTGTACGAGCCTGAGCAGGACAAGTGGCACAATCTGGAATCTGCCCCCAAAATCCTGCGGGATGTGAAGGCAGTGAGTGTGGAGGATCGCTATGTGTACGTCACGGCACGCACACCTGTGGACACAGATAACGAGGACGGACTGAAGACAGTGACCACTCGCTATGACACAGAGAGCCGCCAGTGGCAGGATGTTGACTCCCTGCCCCTTATTGACAACTATTGCATCTTCCAGATGGCTGTGGCCTCCACTAACTTCTACCACACGGCGTCCTGCTGCCCTAAGAGCTACACAGTGCGGGACGAGGTCGCCAGACAGAAGATCAGCGTACGCATCTCCGATGAGATCCTGGAGAGCCTTCCACCAGAAGTTACCAGCATTGAGGGCGCCGCTATCTGCCACTTTGATGAGGATGTCTTCATCATCGGAGGCTGGAAGAACAGTGACGACGTAGACAAGCAGTACCGCAAGGAGGCGTACCGCTACTGTGCCGAGAGGAAGCGCTGGATGCTGCTGCCTCCCATGCCTCAGCCTCGCTGCCGAGCCACCGCCTGCCATGTCCGCATCCCCTACCGTTTCCTCTACGGCTGCCAGCGCTACCCCATGCCCCAGAACCTGGCTCGCCAGCGAGATCGCATGCAGCAAATGCAGCAGCTTCATCGGCGCACACTCACCCTGCGCCGGCAGCTCCAGTCACAGATAGAGTGCTGAGCAAGAGCATGTCTGCTCCCCTCTGAGAACTTCACGGCTCTGTCCGAAGATATACTGCGAGCCACCATTCCACCGCAGCCATCATCATCGATCCCCCCCACCGCCCCCCCACTCATACATAACATGCTACAGCGGGTCATGCGTCGCTCTCATACTGGATTTCGTTAAAAAGAAATCTGTGCCGTCGGCTCTCATGCTGTGTTGTGTTAATGGCTGATTTGTCGAAAGCCATGAAACGTGTGGGCTGGTGTGCACTGACCAGCTGATGGTCTGTGCGAAGGGATACGGCGAATGTAAACATGTGAATAAGAGTGTTATATAGCGGCCAACAACTGAATTTCCTTTAGTCAAGTATGTTGGTATAGATGCTGTTTATCTGTTTGTACATGAAGAGTAAAAAGCTGTATATGTATACATTGATATGGATATTTTACATTCCTTTATTGTATCCCTGTACTGGGAAGTCTATGTGACATTAGTAATAACTGCATTCCTATTTCCAATCCAACTCGCTAAATGAAGATTCATTCCATTTGTAACACTGTGACAATCTCTTCATGCAAGGATAACATCGGTCCAAAAGTTTCTCTTTATATTATAGTTGCTGTACTAGAATGGCTCTGCTTGTTACTCTGTAGCCTCTACAACAAAATATGAATGGATTCTGAAAGGCTGTTAATCTTAAAATCCTGTAGACTAGTTTGCTTTTAGATTGCAGTTCCCCCACCCCCCTCCTCCCAACAGTTGTACAGAGTACATCAGTCTTTTGTGCTGCTTATATAACACATCTCCAACTTTCTGAAGAAGTGAAATAATGAAGGAACTGTAATGTCTAAACGATTCATAAAAGATGTGATGAAATCATTCCTTTTGAGTTATCTTAACGTTCAAGCATTCTGTTCGGCCACTGCATTAATTACCAATCATTGGCAATGGCTCGTTCATTCCTTTCTTTTGCACTTTGGCAGTCGATTGCTCGGTGTATTCCCATTCATTCAAGAACGATACATAGAAAATGTGTACATGTGTGCGTGCAGGAGTGTGTATGATTTGTGTTTGCGGAAGGTACAGTTGTCTATCTGCAAAGAATGGTAAAAAAAAAAAAAAAGCTTCTCTAGAGCTGCACTTTTTGACATCTAATTGTAAAGTCTTACAGAAGCATAAGGATTTAAGTTGCCACTGCACTTTGACGTTGCTTATGTCATTAATTTCATATCAGACAAGGTGATTGTATTTTGGAAAAGAATTGTTTTATCCAGCTTACATCCAGTAGGGTTTGATCTTTGATATATAAAAAAAGGAAAAACATGTTATTATTTGCAGTTTTGTTTCCCATATTAAATGTCTTGTAACAGCTTGTGTTATTGTACTTTACTTCCAGCTGGGTGTATATTAGAGATCTGCTATGTTGTCCTGTGGTCTCCTTTCGCCCTCCAAAAATACTTAAATATAAAATGAAAAGAAATCAGACCTATAGGCAAAAAATGTTATATGAATGTGTTGTGACTGACATTCAAAAAATTCCCAATGTCAATGCAGTGCCTGTTACAGAGTGCAGAAATTATAACCATTTTCACTTTATGACCAACCTTAATAGCACTGCAAGTGGAATAAGCTATGTAATTTGCTTTGCATGTGATAGTCTGACATTGTGCTCTTATATTGGATGTAAGAAATGCTAATGTCATCACTTGCAATTAAAGTTGTTTTGTAAGACTGACGGTGGAACGTATAGTGTTTTATTATTATTATCATGCTTTGTTGGATTTTGCAGGTTGAAGGAGCTGTTTCATATAACTTGCATATACAAAAGTACAGATAACAGTTTACAGTTGTAGCTGTATGTGTGAAACATGATCCTATGCTGTCATACTTCTAACAATAGTGTCCGTGACCACACTCTAAATGTCATTTTCAGGTTTAAAGGATTTTTCCAGTTTAATTCTAATGTAAACATGGTCTTGAGCACTGTCTCCCTTTTGTATTTGCAATATGACATGGTTTGTTCCCCCCAGTATTATTTAATGGACCGGGGTCCCGCAGAGAAACCCTGGGTCAGAGACGGGGTGGGAACCTTGAATCGGTGCCTTTGCTTTGAAAGGGAAGAGTACACACCGTCCCATCTCAAGTTATGCAAGTAGTGATGCTGCCTTCACGTGCTTACTGCGGGCTCGTAATTGTGAAAGCATCAGACAAAGACATGTATCGTGCGCTTTAAACCAGAGAATACATGACTGACAGCTACGTATTTTCACATTTCTCATACACTTTTGAGGCGGCTTTCACCAATTATGTAGGGTAAACTTCAAATCCCGGTCACTGGGATTTCAATAACAAGTGTTTCCCTCACTGTTTTGTTGTTCAAGCGCTGGTTCTTGAAATCCCCACAGTTGCGAAAACGGGAAGGGGGCAGCAGAACCGTTCAATGATTCTGTCGTCCTCATAGCAACAAACCAACGGAGACTGACCACCGATGACACACATTTTGTCAGGATAACCTTTACGGATCGTCAGCATATTTCAAGAAAATGGTAACCGTATTCAGCAAGTTTTTTGGGGGAAAGCCACATAGCTACATGGATGCAACCTACACTAATGAACTTGCCTACTAGCTTAGCCAAGCGCAGCTAGCTAACCAATGCTGACTAGTGTAGTGTGGCTAACGTTAGCTGACGTTTCACTGGTTCCTCTTTGTTTGCTATAACGCTACCGTCTTAGTAAATTACAGTAAGTTACAGGAAAGTGCGTGTTATTGTGTCAGCGTCTTTGCATTGGCTAATATTGTGAAGGCATGTGCAGCTAAACGGTGTGTTAATTAGCACCTGACCGGTTAGCTAACTAAGTTATCTTTCCATTCAGCTGCTGGACTCGTGTTTGATGTTTAAACAAACAATGAAGGTTTGCAGACCTCCAACGTCACACTATCTGTCTTTCTACCTCCTGGATACACACTCACATACATTTTTTTTCTTTGCTTAGATTCCAGAGTTGTCCAACCCCTCGGTGTGTATGAGGGACCCTCAGAGGGTGCAGGAGATCCTTCAGTCCATGCAGAAGGCAGGCTCCAACACGTTACAGGTACACAACATATCCAGTGTATGTGAGAGCTGCAACGATTCATCGATTAGTTGTCAGCTATTAAATTAATCGCCAACTATTTTGATAATCAATTAATTGTTTGGAGTCATTTTTCTCTGATTCCAGCTTCTCAAATGTGAATATTTAGTTTCTTTAGTCCTCTATGACAGTAAACTGAATATCTTTGGGTTGTGGATTGTTACGGACAAAACAAGACATTTGAGACTGCATCTTGGCCTTTGGCAACAGTCAACAGTATGGACCAAACGACTAATTGATTAATCGAGAAAATAATCGTTAGTTGCAGCCGTGGTGTATTTACATTCTTGTCTCTTTTTTTTTAAACCCAGGTCATCTCAGATTTTGACATGACCCTAACAAGATTTGCATATAATGGGAAAAGATGCCCCACATGTCATAGTAAGTCCACCAGAAGTTTTGTTTGAGGTTGTCAAACACATAAAAGTTGGTTTTGGCAAAATGTTTATGAATGACTGTGTCATTGTGTCATTTTGTGTGTGTTTCTATTTGCAGATATTCTTGACAATAGCAAACTTATCTCTGATGAATGCAGAGAAAAGGTAGGAATGAGGCTTTTGTTGCAAAAGCAGATTTTCTATTTCTGCCAGTTCCATCAAGTTAACTTGCCCCAGATGTAATGGCGTCAGTATTTTGATGCTGTTACACAGAGTGAAAACAGCTTTTAAGTATCTGCTCAGGAATTGGGTTGTCTTAATGTGTTATTGAGCTGTCAAGTAATATTGAACAATGTTTGACAGAAGGTAATGATACTGTAACTAACTGCTTAATACATAACCCATCTAGCTCATGGAAGAGTGCATTTTTAAATATAGTTACCGTACATTGCACTAGGTCATGATTTAGTGGGGAAAAAACACATAATTCAGTCTATAATTCAGGAAATGTAAGGGTGATTTCGTGTTTTATTTTTATCCACATGCAAATTGAAACATCTCAAACATAATGCATTTTTAAACTTGATAGATCTTACTAGTGAATTACACATTTATATGCCTTTTTGCATTCCAGAGGTCTTTATTTTTCAAATTATAAGCGGTAGACCACTTACATATTTGGTATTTAATTTGGCAATAAATCATTTATTTATTCATTAATTCTGCCCTCTAGTGGGTGATAACAGGAATGGAAGCAGGCAGAAAAACTGAAATATGATCTGTGACTTGACTCCACTTGGATGTAATGCTAAAACGTGAAGGGTGGTCTTGCTATTAAATCTTTTTCCTCAGTGCATTTTTGTATTTGCAATATGGCATATTTTTCAGTAGGATCAGATATTACTTAAACTAATATTTTTAAGAGATTGTCTGGACTTTGTTATTATTGTAACCATAGACAAAATGAAATAGACTGAGGAGAAGTAAGTTGTCCTAAAATGCACCCTGTCTACTGTCTTGTCTCCCTCAGCTGAAGGATCTGCTCAACACATACTACCCTATAGAGATCGACTCTTCACGGTCAGTAGATGAGAAGCTGCCCCTTATGGTGGAGTGGTAAGTATTTAGTACAGATACTTTACCTTCTGAGTTCAAAAAAATGTTCCTGATGCTGATCTGGGAGCTTGCGATTTTGCTTTGGGGTCACTAGTGTGAAGCAAATAATAAACGTCTCTGAACTTCCAAGTACTTTTAATGTGTTAATGACACTGTTCTGCGTCTGTATCTCGCAGGTGGACTAAAGCTCATGAACTACTGGTACAGCAGCGGATCAGGAAAGATCTGCTGGCCACGGTGGTGCGGGAGTCTGATGCAATGCTGAGGTAAGAAAACCTGCTTCCTCTAAGAGCCAGAAAATTATATTTGTAGTTAAAATGCTGATAATATGAGTGGGTTTATTCTTATAATGTCTCAACAGGGAGGGCTACCAGCTGTTCTTCGACCACCTGTATGAGCACAGCATCCCTCTGCTCATCTTCTCTGCTGGAATAGGAGACATCCTGGAGGAGGTGATTCGCCAGGCCGGGGTCTTCCACCCCAACGTCAAAGTCTTCTCCAACTACATGGACTTTGATGAGTCTGTGAGTATCCTCACCTTAAACATACTACAATTTGAACCCCACAGCAGGATGGAGGCTTGAGTTGATGGGGGACACACCCTGTATGATTCTTGATGTGCTTACACAGGGAGTGTTGAAGGCTTTCAAGGGAGAGCTGATCCACATCTACAATAAGAGGGAAGGTGCCCTGCTCAACACAGGTCATTTCCAGGAGCTGCGGACGCGGCCCAACGTGCTGCTGTTGGGAGACTCTTTGGGAGATCTGACCATGGCAGACGGGGTGCAGGACATAGAGAACATCCTCAAGATCGGGTTCCTCAATGACAAGGTATAAAAACACTCACTCATGTTCAAGAAAGTGGCGGGATAACAATACAGACAGATATTGTATTTATTTTTTACAATTCAGTCTTAAAATGTCAACAACTGGCATCGATTACTTCATAGTGTTTGTTGTCAAAGTTACAGCAGCACATCCACCTTCTAAAAGAATACAGCAGCTAGAAGAGCACAGTCACAAATTTATCCATGTTACAGGAATAGTTTGACATTTTGGGAGGAAATGATTTGCTTTCATGCAGAGAGTTAGATAGATTGATATCACTCTTAAAGCCAGCAGACACTTAGCTTAGCATAAAGACTGAAATCAGAAGGAAACAACAAGCCAAAGGAGAAAAAAATAGCTACCAGCACCTCCAACGGTCACAAGTTAACATGTTGTATCTTGTTCATTGAATCTATACACAAAAAGAAATGTAAAAATGACAATTAGTGTTTTTTTATGGGGATTTGTGTGCTGGAACTATTTCTACTGTGTTTGCTCAAGCTTCATATGTACCCCTTAATTATGGGAGCAAAACTGATTTTCTCATTTGAATCTCGACAAAGAGAGAAAATGTCATTCTGACATTTTAATACTCACTCCTCATCTGTTGTTTTTTTTTTTTTTGTTCTCAGGTGGAGGAGAGGAAGCAGTCTTACTTGGACTCATATGACATTGTGTTGGTAAAGGATGAGACTTTGGAAGTCTCAAACGCTATACTGCTCTACCTCACTGGTAACAAGTGAACTGAGAATGTTTTTTTGTTTTTTTTACTACTGGTCATTTAGTATTGGACACTCCAGTGCCATCAGCTGAGGAGGCTTCTGCTCAGAATGTGCCAGATGGAGGTTGAGAATTCTTTTTTTTTAAAAATAATTTGACTAAAAGGTTTTTATTTTGTGTGCATGAGTCCCTGTTACACACATATTGTTTTACCAGACTGTTCACAAGTCCAGTTTACAGCCACAGGTCACGTCCACCACTCAACCATTTTTATATCATCGTCAACAGGTCTCCTCATGGTTATGGGTAAAAAACTGCTTTTGGATCACACTGTATATGGTGGAAGTCAAGATTTGCACTGTGTACCTACTGTGCAACATGTAAAGTGTGTGTATGTGGTTATGGGTGTTTTTTTTGTTTTGTTTCGGGAATGGTTGGTTTTGTTACAGTTCTTTCATACAGAATGTAATGATAAAGGGAAGGAAAAAAAACGCACAACATAAATGGCAGCACAAGATTTGGTATTTGGTTACAAACTGATCTCCAGCCTCTTGCAATAAAACCTCTTTCAGGAACATTTTAACTGGAAACTTGAAACTTGATGTTCTCCTTGTTTTATTACAGTGTTGAGTCTTCCCAGTTATTTGAATTCCTCACTACATTGTCAAACATAAAGAACAGGTTGTATTTTTTTTATGTTAACGATTGTTTCTCTTATATAACACCACAGCTCCTAAGTGTCTTTATTTTATTATAAAAATTTATACGTTCCACAACACACTCTGATATTATTTTCTAGAATAGAATTTCTACAATTGTACACACTAGCCACTCCCAAACATACTGTACAACCAGTGGTTTTTCACCATTTTTACATCAAGGGGAAGTGTCTGTGGCTCTGCATCCATAGCTAGCCATTTGACTTACATTATTTATTAAAAAAAGTAATATTCTTAAAAGATAGGCCCCGCCCACATACTTCCCTTTAAAAAATCTAATATGCTTCTTTTTTTTTTTTTAAATCAACAGAACAGACAATTTTTCTTCTTTCACATTTTTAAATACCTATTTCCCATACACACCACACTGGCCCTCAAATGTAGATGTTAGTGACTATGTTTACGTGCACAAAATATTCCAGTTTTTGCCCTTATTTTCCAAAAAAATATTCCTACTAAAAGGTGTTTACATGGCTAATGAGTGTGAACATTCCACTAATATTCCTGTTTACATGCAGAGGGTTTTCAGGGTTTCCCTCTGCTCCGGTGGGAACGGGAATCACAAGATCTCCGGAGGCAGTGAAGTAAACCAGCGAGGTGAAAATCATAAGTGAGCTGCTGCCTGATATTTATAAGTGATAATGATATGACTGATATTATAAATCTATAGCTACAGCCACATCCAGTACCTAGGTTGTACCATGATGTTTACTACACTGCTGAGTGTTTTTCGTGCATCACGCCAAGTCGTCGCCGTCAGTCCGACCAATCCCCTCCGTCCTCGTCGTGGAGAAGGTTTGCTGTTTTTCCAGCCTGCACTAAACAGCTCTCCGCTCTCCTCTCATTCCTCTCCTCTGTCTGCCTTCCTGCTCCAGCATATGTCATTTAGCCTGCACAGGGGTGTGTTACACAACCAGCCCATCATGCATCTCTATCCCAAACTTGCAAACTGTTTGCTAGTTGCACAGAGCTGACCGTAAACAGGAAAGAGGCCATGTGTAATACTGCGATAAGCGAGACGCATATTCTGAATGTGCTGTATAAATTTCCAAAGAATGCTCCTAAAACCTGAGTAATATCGGCATATCCCACATGTCTTAATTGCAAAATACTACATTTAGAATAAGGCCTAATTCGGAATATCCAAATGGAATATGCTGTTTACATGACCCGTATTAAATTCGGAATATTGTCATTCGGAATAATAGTGGAATATTAGTGTGCATGTAAACATAGTCAGTGTTGTTCAGCTTCATATTTCAACACTATGAAACCAAACAGCCTGATTGCCTTCAATAGAGGCTCAACAGTGTTTCAGTATTTGAATTTTTTTTTTTTTTTTTAAAGAGTTGCAAAACAGTGTTGCTAAGACGACAGCCACTGCAAGCTTGTTCTTGACAGCCGCTGAAATGTGTGTCCTCTTTACAACTCCTCTCGTGCCGCAGACTCCTCGTTAGCATTCAGTTCATATTCTACGATCTTCCCGTCTCTATTACGGTCCTGGTTGTCGAACATCCCCTTAATGACGACGCTGGCATCAGCCCCTGGCCGAAGACGACCTTTGCCCTCTTTAACTTGGAGCATGATGAAGGCTGAAAACTGGAGAAAAATAGGAGACGGAGTTGCACTGTTACAAATAGTTTTTACTGCTTTATTCCTTGGCTGCTTGTCGTGCGTTAAAAGATATATTTAGAGGGTAAAATTAGATTTGGTTAGACTGCTTCTTACCTCCTCTAGAGGGACCTCTTTGTCACTATTGAGGTCCATAGCAGGAAAGAGGGGATCAGGACTGTCTCCCAGCCACACAAACATGTAGCCTTCAGGTACACCCTTCTGTAGCTTCACCAACTCCAGCTCGAAGAAGAGCACTGCACTACTGGGGACTCCTCCAGCTGGAGACACCAACATAAGAACATGAAAAAGGGAAAAGTGTGTGCAGATCATAACATATGTAGTTTTATCTAAGCAGTTCCAGTGAGTCACCTCCACTTTCTCCGTGGCCCCAGTGAGGTGGAACAACCACCTCCCTCTTCTCGCCCATGCACATGCCACTCAAACCTTTCTCCAGACCCAGGATCACCATGTTCGCTCCGAGAGTCGTGGTGGAAGGGGAGTCAAACTGATCCCTGGAAATGGACACACACACACAGCTTGTTATGACTCGTAACAGACAGAATTAAAAAAAATAATTATAATCCAAGCCAATTAAAACTTTGCTGTGTATCAAAACCTCGGGCCATGCAGGCGTACGTGCTGTTGTCATGGATATGTAAATGGTATGATATCTGCAGTTCCAGGCCCACAGAAATCTGTCAGACAAGGAGCCAGCAACGATTACATGCAGCGAACCAGCAGGAGGATGCAGTGTAGCAGAGTGAACAGCAGAGGGAGCTCACGAGGAGTACAGCAGGGTGCCGTCCATCAAGGAGCAATTATAACGATACTCAATCAAATCGTCGGCCTCGCTGGTAATGTTGCATTCCTGCGGCTTGTGGGTCACTTTAATCTCCACTGGATCTCTGGGGTTGTGGAAATCAATGACGTGGATGTCAAAGACCAGCACAGCAGAGCCAGGAATGAGGTCTCCTAAAGAGAGGGAACAAAAAAATAAACAGGGCAGCGTTATAAACATAAATAAGCCTTTCAGTGGGTGTTTTTTTTGCTCGATTACAAGTCTTTACTTGCGTCAAACTCACCAACTCCATCTTCTCCATACGCCAAGTGAGGAGGCACGATAATCCTCCTCTTCTCTCCTATGCACAGCCCTTGCAGGGCTTTGTCCATCCCTCTAATCACATATCCCATGCCGATGTAAGTGTTGTAGGTGCTATTTCGCTGGTAGCTGTCAAAGGCAAGAGTGACAGTCTTTTTATAAGTCGTTTTGCTTTTACTTTATTGCCTTCTGGAAATAGAAGAATCTCAGTTTTACCTCGAGTCGAAGGCCGTGCCATCCTGGAAGGTGCCGTTGTAGTGGTAGCGGATGTAATCTCCGGTCTCCGTCTTGCGGTTGCAGACTTCAGGTGCGTACTTCACCTGCATGATCAGATCATCCTTAGGGTTGAACACATCAACCAACAGCACTTCCAACACCAGTGTAGCCTGAGGAGGGACTTGAGTTCCTGTTGGGGAAAAAAAAGTAAGATAAGCCAAGTGGAAAAGTCAAAGCATACTCCAAATTTTTTTACTTTTTATCCTCCAGGCAGACCTGTTGTCCTCTCTTGCCCTGAGACTTTTCTTGCAGTGACTTGCAGAGGCAGAGAGGCTCGCATGTCATTAACAGTCATTTTCATTATAATGCAATAATAACTCGTCCTTGTCAGTGCTCCCAGAGGGCAAGCAATAATCAAAGAGGAACGCTGTGAGACGGAAAATGTCAGAAGATGAGTCTTGACTCTGATATGTACGCAGTTGGACACAAGTAAAGGACACACCCACAGAGAAGTACTTTCAAAACCGTCTCCGTTTTCAGCGTACGCAAGTCCATTTTCATATTGTACTGAAATCATTTGGAACCAATTCTTGCCCCTGAAGTAGTAAATAAAACTAAACACTTATAGTGTGCTTTGATTAAAGGCCTGCACTAAAGAAAAGGATATGCAACCTGTAGTTATTCCGCTAAACTGACAAATTATACTTCCTTAACGAGGCTATGAAGATGAACAACAGCCACTAAAAAGATGCCCTGTGGAGTTTCTGACATCTGGTAGTGCTATGGAGCAGTTTTTTTTATATGAGTGGATAAGAACACACGTGTACACTAGTGATGTGATACACGTGCCTGCCAATGGTTTCACATTACTCTACTGATTTACAGGTGGCTTAAATACACTAAGTAAACCAGCAAGGCAGGGAAGAAGAAGAAGAAGACTGCAAACTGGCTTTTTACTATACACAATAACTTTTGTTTGTTTACAAGAAAACTCCACAGGTAAAAGGAGGTAAAACGAGAGTCACATGCTTCACTATTCTAACTTTTTATAAGCAGTGTGTGGTCTTTGACAGCTCTCAAATATTGACATCGACACCCTCATCTGACACTGAGCGAGTCAACTCTTGGTCAATCAAAGTCTGTTGAAACATAGATTAAAATTTAGCTTATTTTGGCCTCTAAAATTATCCTTAGCAGAGATGTTCTGTTCTTCTCGGTTAACAAATACTTTGCAGGTGAGCACAAAAGATACAACTGTGCAAACATTAACAGCTATCTTCATGTATTAGTCTTAGTACCGTGGCCGTTCTCTCCATATGCCAGGAAGGGCGGGACGATGACGATGCGCCTCTCTCCAACACACATGCCCAGAAGACCTTCATCCATGCCTTTGATGAGGTGACCCTTCCCCAGGTAGGTGTCATAGGTTTCGTTCCTCGAGTAACTAGATTAAACACAGGAAAAAAAATGCTTCTTGTAAAGCATGGTAGAATTTGTGAAATATTGGCTATTTTTTGGAAAATATGACTGATCATGCTGAAAACCTTTGTTTTATTTAGGAATGGTGGTTGGGTGAAGCCATTTATTTTCATATGATTGTGTTTGCCCTTTTTAAAATCATAATGATAACTGAAATCACCGAAATGGTCCTGATCAAAAGTTTACATACCCTTGAATGTTTGGCCTGATAATAAAAACACAAGTTCACGCACACAGGTTTAAATGGCTATGAAGGGTAAGTTTCCACACCTGTGACTTGTTTGATTGTAATTAGTGTTTGTGTATTAATAGTCAACGAGTTTCTTAGCTCTTGAGAGACCCTGCACATTTAATCCAGGGCTGCTCTGACTGTACTGGATACTGAACCACGGGGAAAGCAAAAGAAGGGAGTTGAACTTTATAAATAAGGAAAAGGATATAAAAATGCATCTTTAGGGGTTACAAATTGGGTTACACTGAGTCAAGCCTGGGCCTTGAGGTCACACTGTAATTCTTAAGCAGGGAGGAGACGTTTTCTCCTCTTCTTCAGACTCCAGCTGTCTGTGATGTTTTGGGGAAAGCAGAAACCTCTCTGATAGAGGGTAAATCAGCATTGTTATGGTCACAAAGGTCGGAGGAGGCTTTCCTAGACAACACAGATCGGTGGAGTGTGAAACCAGAATGTGCTGACAGTGACCTGAAGTTCCATGCAACGTGACCTGAACTGACACGGGTTAAATGCAGTTCCTTGTTTAAAAACTAGTGAACCAATTAGACTAGTTTTTCATATTGTAGTCTGATCTGCTGAGGTTAAAGAATAAGACTCAGACTTTCAGGGGGCAGAATGGAAAGAGACAGAATCCGAGTTGCAGATGACTTCGATGTTCGCTATTTCAGTTCTCCTTGATCAAGTACTCCAATAAACATTTTCAGCTTTAAGACATCAAAGGCTCGTGTTCGCTTTTCTCCACTGAGGTGCTGACCGTCGCTCTAAATGTCCACAACATTCAAGCTCTGATAAAGAAGTGGAAAATGAAGGGTTCTGTTGATACCAAGCCACGGACAGGTAGAAAAACAAAGATTTCAGCCACAAGTTAGTGCCAGGAAAATTCTTCAGATTGCAAAGAAAAACCCACATGCAACTTCAGCTGAAAGTTGCATGTTGTTTCAAGATGCACAATAAGGAAGTACTTGAACAAAAATGGGCTGCGTGGTCAAATTGCCAGAAAAAAGCCATTACTGTGCCAACTCCACAAAACAGCCCGCTTACAATATGCCAAACAGCACCTAGACAAGCCTCAAAACTTCTGGAACAAAATTATTTGGACTGATGAGACTAAAATTGAGTTTTATGGTCACAACTACAGACACTAGGAATGGTACACATCTTGCAGATTCTGCCAGGGTATGTAAACTTATGAGCACAAGTCCCGACACTCAACAACACCGCACCACGCTGCAGCTGTCTCACCTGGAGTCGAAGGCTTCACCGGACAGCAGGGTGCCGTTATAGTGGTAACGCACAAAATCTGACGCCGCGGTGGTGCGGTTGCAGCTCGGTGGCTTGCTGAGCGTGCGGATCTGCACCTTATCCTCAGCGTTCCAGATGTCCAGTAGGTGAACATCATACACCAACACAGCGTCAGGAGGAATTACACCACCTGTCAAGTAAAAAGACAAAAAAAACAAAAACACAGATTGGCATAAACCAACACAAATACTGTCACCAACAGAGCGTGGTTACTGTGTTCCTCTGCACCTGTTCCTATGCTTCCATAGCCCAGATGTGGGGGCACTGTGATCCTCCTGCGTTCGTTGACACACATGCCCTGAAGACCCCGGTCCAACCCTGTTATGAGTCTGCCCAGGCCGACCTGGCTGATGACAGCTTTGCCTCGTTTATAACTGTGGACAGAAAGAGTGTATAATGGACAGAATCTATCAAGGGTAGAAATGTTGGTGGAAATTACAAAAAAATATAGGTAACCAGAGAAAAAGACACTTTAAAATGAGTTCAGGAGGCTGGAGACACGGTGCTAAGAACATTTTATGGTGCTGTAAAATCACAATCACATGTTCCGTCAACATCAGTAGTACTATTTAAAAAAGGATTTTGTAATCCTTGTGGCTTTTTTTATTCTGATTACCCAGTTTATTACATGTAATTTTGCATCTGCAATACATTTCTGGATGCTAAACGAATATGCACTGCAAAAATACAGTCCCCTCTCAACATAGCAATAAAGTTTTCAATGTCATTTAGCTAATTACATAGTTTCATAGGTAAGAGGGCCAAATATGCGATTGACACGTCTGCAGTTATTATCCTAGCTGCAGAATATTGCCTGCCAGCATGAATCAATCAAAGGAAAACAGTTGTAGCATGTCGGATGTTGTATTTTCTTACTCAGGTGTTACTGAAAAGTGTATGAAAGAAAAGGTCAATTTTACTGCACTTTGCACCATTTTGTCACCCCTGGAAACATGTTAATATTTCTGAAAAAGGGCTAAAAAATCATTACATGCTGAAAGCTTTGTTTTCGCACGTGCCGTCTTGTTACTGCAGCTCGCGCTTAACTTTAAACACAATGCCAAATGTTCATGATGTAAACATATGTTAAGTAAGCCATGAATGCAGTGTTGTCTCAATTAATGAAATTAGAAGTATTTCACCTGGAGTCAAAGGTCTTTCCGTCTGCTTGGAAGGTGCCGTTATAATGATACCGAATAAAATCTTCCGTTTGCACTTCTCGAGGACAAACTTTCGGGATGTCGTACCGATCGACAACAACATCCACTAACGGCCCGGGGCTGCAATTCACAACATGAAGTATAAGAAAAACCGAAGATATTATGAGGTCCATTTTTTGGAGAGTTTTGACAACGGCACACACGGAACCAGGGCCTGCCTGCCTGCCAGTGGGGTGATGTGGTTCAAGAGGTGGAAGAGCAGCGCTAGAAGTTTGGAGGAGCCCAGCAGGGTGAAGCCAGCTGGAATAAGACGCACTACGTCCGGTTAAAATGAGGAAATACCAGCCTTCTCTAATATCACGGAATATGAAGAGATTTACATTTTAATGTTTTGTTAAAATGCATTTTTGTTGTTTTCGATTCTGTGAGGTCCACAGTGAGGACTACTACTAAAAATGACAAAATGTTATTAACCCACTGAGGCAGAAAGTTGCAAGTGTAGAAATTCAGAATGATAAAAAAAAAGTTTTCCAAATAACCAGATTTGCCACCCTTGGTCCATGATGCAAATTTAAGATTAAAATATGATCAACTTTATTTATTCCAGAAGTGCAAAAACAAAAGCATAAAAGTACCTCTTAAAAAAAAAAGACTACTACTATACACAATATAAACATGTGTTATATTGAAATTAAGCATGAAAAACTCAAATAAATAGGCACTAAATTCAAAACACCAGCATAAATAAGTAACTGTTAAGTGTATTAAGGTAAAAATGTGTTTGCCATAAACATGTTATATTTGTGACTATAAACTCATAAATAAAGTAAGGAGACAAGAAAGTTGCAATGCATAATTACATTTAAAAAATGCACTTGAGTGAATTAATTGTGTTTGCAGGTGGCAGTGTCAACGGCTGAATGCAGTCATTTTTTGGTCCTAAAGTTATCATGAATTAGATCAGTAGCTCTAAACCTTTTTGGTGTCACAGACCCCAAATTGATACACATTAGGCCGCAGACCTGTATTTGATAAGATGTAGTCTCATGATCCCCATCTGATAGGATTTAGTTATTCATAACTGTCTTTACTGTAGACTGGCAGATTAACAGCGAGGAGTGTGAAACTTATGAACAGAATAGGCATTCTTATACATTCTCTCATTGGACTGACTTCTAGTCAATGAAATAATAGTGAAATTAAAATATTCCCCATTTTTCTAGGGACTCCCTAGAACCCCCTCAAGGACCCCTGGGGGTCCCCAGACCTAAGGTTGAGAACTGCTGAATTAGAGTGTGGAATAAGCTGACAACTGAATGATTTTCAGGATGGTGAAGCTGTGGGCTCTTGAAAAAAGAATATAATATTGTAGATCAAACAAATGTCAATGTGTTTATCAACCGTATCTCCAGTGATCCTGCTTGCAAACAGCTGAATTACAGATTGAGAAAAGTCAGCATAGCGTACAAGCTCATATTACTTAAATAAAGGAAACAATCAGATATATTGCCATGTAAAGAATATATTTCCACAATTTAAAATGCTGTGCTTTTATTTTGTGGGAAATCAACCAAACTTCCGGCTTTGTTCTGTCATTGTGTGTCTCTCTTGACGCATCTAAAGGGGTCGTGTACTCCAGGGAGCAGTAGGAGGAGGAGGAGTGGCCCCCAGGCCCCCACCCACTTTTTAATGGAATTCTGCAAACGTGTAATGCCTGGCCCAGAGGCCTGTACTCATGATCTCACTCACGTATGAGGTGAGCCCCAAATTATAACGTACTTCCCCATGATCTGAAATGATTCTGTCGTTTTAGTTAACTGTGACAGGCTTATACTGCCTGCTTTTTTTTCTTTTTTATATCTGCTACTACATTTCCAGAAGTGATTCCACCCAGAATTACTTTTTAGCACATCTGTCTGCTCGGTCATCGTCCTCTGGGTCCTAATAACCATCCAACTACCAAAACAGTCTGTGTTGCTTCTAAACTTATGAGTGAAAAAGGCTTCAAAGATTGCAGACAAGAGGTAAAATTGACCCACTAGTGATGAGTCAACCATGCAGATACATTTCATGCTCACCAATCCGTGTCTCAGCTTGTCAGTTTGCTTGGAATGTAGGTAGAAATGCAGCTCATTAGACAACTTTACAATGAAAATATGTTTCTTTATTAATACAGTGTCTGCTTACAATATGAGAGCATGTAGCAACAATTACAAAAAACAATAATTAAAAATGAATAATGCCCTTGTTTAAATGTTAGGTTTCTATTTATGTGTCTGTTGGGTGTTTGGACCCTGGAAACACTGAGGAAAACTGGACCCTGTTGACTGTCTTGTGGTCCAAAATCAGACAGTAAAGTCTGTATCAAGTAAACCATAGTTAGCTGCATTTGTACCGGAAGTGCAGACTTGTGTCTTCAAGGTAATAGTCAAGAGTTGCATTTGTCAGCTGCAGGGGTGCAGCTAACAGATAATTTGAACAATGGATTAATCTTCTTATAATTTTGCATTCTTTTAATAAATGAAAAATATCCCAAGGTGCCAGAGCCCAAAGATTTATTTATTTATTTTTTAAATTTAGCCTATTTTAACCAGGTTTGTCCCATTGAGATCAAAAATCTCTTTTACCTGGACCAGAATAGCAGCAACATAGAGTTTCAACATCAAAATTAACATACAATCACATAGATTTGAGTAATATTAAAAAGATCAGATAAAACATTTGCACACAGACAACCTGGACTCGATAGATTTCATCATATTTTCAAAATTGTTCAAGGTTACTGTGTTTTGGAGTTTAAGTTCAGTCTGTAGATTGTTTCATGCAGCAGTTGCAGAAAACCTAAAAGCTTTCTTTCGCATTTCTGTTTGGACTTTGGGAACAACAAATCTCTGTCCTGAGAACAAAGACTGCTGATCTTGGTCTTATCAGCAGTCACTGATGTGTTCATTTCATAATTTTAAAATTGACTTATTCAACTAAAGAAGTACATTGTTGAACATGTACACACATTTGCACAGATGTTTAATTTCGTGGTTCACCACACTTATGTAATGTGTGATGCTGTTTATACGACGGACCACAAAAGATAAACATACAATGCAGTAGTAAATACACAGTGTGTGAGTGTGGTTGTGTGTGGGTGTGTGTGTGTGTCTGTGCGCGTGCGTGCGTGTGTGCGTGTGCGTTTCATTTTGAAAGAACTGACCGGATGTTCACGTTTTCTGACTTAAACTCGACGCCACTTTCACAGCCTACGTGCAGACAGACATGAGCAATCCCTGGTAAAGAAAGAGGAAGTTTCCCCTGCTCCATTCAAAACAAGAAGACTTCCAACAGGAGCCGGTGGAGGCGAAGATGCTGCTGAAAAGCTTGTGTCTGGCCTTTCTGCTCCTGGCCCTGGTCGAGGCTCAGTATGAGAAGTACAGCTTTAAAAGTTTCCCAACGAAGGACATCATGCCCCTGGACTCTGTGTACGGTCACGCGTTGGAGCAGTACGCGGCGCAGAACTGGGCAGAGAGCATCAAGTTCCTGGAGCTCAGCCTGCGGCTCCACCGGCTGCTGCGGGACAGCGAGGCTTTCTGCAGCAGCAGTTGCAGCTCCGTCAGCCGGGACAATGATACCGTGTTCCACGACAACACCCTCCTAGTCGTGCGCCACATTCTGCTGAGGGCTGCGTGCCTTAAAAAGTGCAAGGCGGACTTTCCAGTGTTTAATATCACATACCCAAAGAGGGATTTACTGGAAACTTTCGAGAAAAGGATACCGTATCGGTATATACAGTATGCGTACTACCAGGTGAGATCAAGGGCTTGTGTTAAGTGGTGAGTCCTAGACATGATGTCAGGCCTATAAAGTTCTGGTCTGAATTTTGAACAAGTCTGAAGTTACATCACATACCTGAACAATAGCCAATAAATTCGACATTGTGAGCGTAAAATTCACGACGCACTCTGTGTGCTCAGAGCGGAAAGTTTCTGCATGATTTGGCCATTATAAACTAATTTGGGAGTATGAGCAACACAGGATCATTCTGTATATATTTAGAGTTACTATAACTGTGCGGAATCACCAAGCAAAACTAAAATGTGTGGCAGATCCACCCGGTTTGACCCACCGAGAGGAAATTTCTAGTCGGCGAGATGAGAAGACTAGTTTCCCTGCTGCTTTACTTGCGCCCTCCTGCCGACCAAGCAGCATTTGAGCATGTGCCACGTCTCTTCCAGTGTTCCCCTGAAACAATCCCCTCATTATCCTTCTCTGCCAGACACAAGGTGATGTAGAGGGAGGTGGACAACGTTTGCTTACAAGGCAAAAAAGGCTGTTGTACTGTAGATTGTCTTATATGTTTGCGTAAAACATTTTTTTTGTCCTACTGAGTGTATAATGATCCACATGTTATTGTAGACATCATTCATTTTAGGGAGCAGCCACCATCAGACACCCTTTAACTCTAGCTGCTGTAATCACAAGATCTCCAGTTTACGGTCAAACAGCTGTCGATATCAACAAACATGCTTTTTAAGCAGCCACGCGGGACTAACATGATTATGATATTACGTTATGTATTTGTATTATGACACTGGATCAGAAAGATATGCAGTTATCAGCATCAAAAGATGGATCAGCTCTACTCTTCAAGGAAAGAAGAAGAGCTGCAATGATCAGTCGGTTGATAGAAGATGAATCTCAACTGTTTTAATAATCTATTAATTGTTGTGAGACATTTATTAAGCAAAAATGGTCAAATTTTCTTGTTCCAACTTCTGAAATGTGAATATTTTCTGGTTTCTTTAGTCCTCTGTGACAGGAACTGAATATCTTTGGGTTGTGGACTGTTGGTCGGGATAAAACAAGACATTTTAGATTGTATCTTGGGCTTTAGGAAACACCGATCGACATTTTTCATACACTTAATAGACCAAATAACTAATCAGTGAATCAAGAAAAATAGTCAGCAGATTATTTGATAATGAAAATAATTGTTAGTTGCAGCCCTAGAAAAAAGTGAGTTGAGAGAAATATGAAATCATGCGGTCAGACATCAGTGATCTACATGTGTTAGTAGTTATTGGATCAAAGAGGTCAAAGGTCATGTTATCCAGTGAGCAGTAGTAATGACAGGATGATTGAATGTGTGTTTTCATATTTTAGACATCTTGAAAACACAGTTCAGTCAAACTACATTCTCTTGACATCCACTGCAACTGAAACTGTGATATTTTCTCTCAGCTCAACAACGTGGAGAAAGCCGTAGCAGCCGCCCACACCTTCCTGAAGAAGAACCCGAAAGATCCTTATTTGACCAAGAATATGAACTACTACAAGACGCTATTCGATGTGGACGAATATCTCATTGACCACGAGGAGCAGCCGTATGAAGTCCGTAGCTCAAATTCCCACATTATACCAATTTAATTCATGCTATTCCCAAATTCCACCTCTTATAAATGCATCTCTTTGTTTTCCAGAGTGTGTTCTTGAAGAGTGTGATGCTCTACAACAGCGGAGACTTCAGCAACAGCGCCCGAAACATGGAGCAGGCCATCATACAGTATTTTGAAGCGTATAACCTCTGCTCATCAGGCTGCGAGGGCTCGTATGAGATATTAGAGTTCAAAGACTTCTATCCCACCCTGGCAGGTGAGTGCAGAGCAGTTCGGAAGCAGCTCAGTATCTTTGAGACAAGACGATAATATGATTTCTCCTCCCTGCTTCCCTCAGATCTTTACACCGATGTGCTGAAATGTAAGATAAACTGTGAGGATCATCTAACACCCAACGTCGGAGGCTTCTTTGTGGAGAAGTTCGTAGCCACCATGTATCACTACCTCCAGTTTTCCTATTATAAATGTAAGAACTATGACAAAGACTCTGCTTTTTGGGAGCATTTTGTGTTATACATTTCTGTAATGTGTATTATTTTGTGATCCTTCACAGTGAATGATGTGAAGAACGCTGCTCCGTGTGCAGCCAGTTATATGCTGTTTGACTCCAAAGACCAGGTGATGATGCAAAATGTAGCGTACTACCGCTTCTACCGGGAGCAGTGGGGACTGGAGGAAAAGGACTTCCAGCCTCGGCCTGTGAGTGAAAACGAGGATTTCATTCATTTGATCCATCTGCACTTCTAGGACTTTGATGGTTTAACTGGTGACAGAGCTGACTTAGTATAAAGGAGATAGAAAACAACGCAGGGCCATAAAACAGTTGGAGGCTGGTTAGTTCTCGCCTGCTGCTCCAGTCAACACAACAGCTGATGTCTCTTTTTTTTTTTTTTTCCCTAGGAGGCCTTGACATATTTTAACCAGACTACCAAGCAGAAAGAGATGCTGGAGTTTGCAATGAACTACCTACAAACAGAAGATGAGGTATGTTTCTGTTGTTGTTGTTGTTGTTGCAAGGCAAATATACAGGGAAGCAGTATTGTTTTGCAGCTGGATGGCATTGTGAGCACAGCAACCACACTTAAAGGGGACATATCATGCTTTTTGTGATTTTCTGTTATTTTTATACTGTTATAATGTTGGATGTTTATGTTAAACATGGTCAGAGTTCTAAAACGTGAAGTAAATGTATGTAAAAATGCTCCCTGCAAGTCAAAAGCCAAAACACATTGCAACAGTAGCACAGGTAGAGGAAAATCCTATCGTCAGAAAATTGATTTAGTAATATCTCTTGTATACAGTCAAAGGTTTGGACACATTTTCTCATTCATCTGTCTAAAGTCTGCTAACTTCAGCTAACATTAGCCACCGTTTGCTACTGGTTATACCAGAATAAATCAGGCTGCAGTGGCAAAACCATCGAGTGTATTGAATTGAGCAACGCTGCATTTTATTATTTACAAATTCCATTGTTCATTTGTAAGAGGAAGAATAAATCATCTCTTCTTTCAAAAGTCAAATAGTTTTGTGTTAAATTTGCAGGCCTCCAAACATCCACTGTACTGAAGTGTTAGCAGAATAACCTGAACTGCCTGAACCTTGACGTCATACACACATAGATAGGAGTTTCCTTTACAGGAACAATAGATTGTTGCATTACTGCTAAAATCTGAGTGGTATCTATCCATACAGATTATATCTGATGAGGTTTTCAGATATCCAACTCTGAGACTATTTTTAAACAGCACCACACAAAAAAAAAAGAAAAAAGAAAAAATTCCAGCAGAGGTGTCAGAGACGGACATCTCCAAATCTCAGCAGATAAAACTTTAACTGTCTGCAGGACTAGACTAGACCTCTAAGGGTAAGTTAGACAAATCTGTTTTGATGTTTACTGAACTGAACCACTAATTTAACTGAACTCTAACTTAAGACAGGGTTTACATCCAAGTTACTAAAGTACACAAATTCACATTTTCATTTTCTTAAAAAAAAGTTTAATAAATTAGAAGTTGCGTAATATAAACTTTTACCTAGTGAGTTTGGAGGAGTAGACTAGCAGACTAAATGCAGGCTGTTGAGGTTATGTGAAGGGCTGTAAGAAAAAAGAGAAAGGAGAAGAGAGAAAGAGGGGATGAAGGCTACGGAAGGAAGGCAGTAGGGGGGGGGCTGTGTTTTCCGCCAGCAGAGTGTGGTATGTGGATGGGAGGTGTTGGCCACTGAGGCTGTGCCACATCCATTTAACTCAGGTCAGCTCCTCCCAGCTTCAACACACTGCCTTGACCTGAGAAAGGGGGGGGAGGAGGAGGAAGAGGACTGTGAGACAATTAAGGCTGAATTACAGTGCAAAAGTGACAGATTTATAGAAAGAAAAACGTATTAAAATCACCAGATGGAGTGAAAATAAAAGAGAAATGCTTGCTTGAAGTTGACTGTGAATGTTTTGTATTTTAGGATATAGTAAGTTCAGAAGACCTGGCCGCCTCTGAGCATCCGGACGCAGAGTTTGAGGGTATGGGAGACTACGAGGAGTCCTTCCTGGCCGATTGGTGGCAAGAACCCAAAACTAAGTGGGACACCGGAGAGGCCGCAGAATGACGTTGGTCCTCGTCCGCTGTGAAGAACGCTTCCTCATCCAGCTCTGTCCCACTTCTCATGACAACATACCAAAGAAAGTTGATCTCACCGCAGACAGACCTACAATCCCAACAGTACTTAGCAGAAAAAGCACGACTCACACACGCAGTTGTGCACCTTTTAGACGAACTTATCATGTTGATCAAGATCACAGATTGACGTGCTCTGTCTTGGCTGTCATCAGCCTTTTATAACTGTTACTTTTCTAATCAGTCATTGGCCTGTGTTCCTGCAGTACAACGTGCCGGTTAATGACTTTTCTACAGTTTTTATTTAATGAAAGCTGAATGCCTCTGTGCCGTGGAAAAAAAAAGGAACTTGACGTGGCTTCTCTTGCGTCGAATGAAGTGGGTTGTTGTTGAATTAGGCTTTAGCTGCAGACAATGTGCTCATAAATAAAGTAATATTTTAATATATATTGTTTTGTTTTGTCACTTAATATGCATCAAGATGATTGGATTAGTGCTCCAATGCCAATCTGACTGCTGAAATTTGTTTGTTTTTAGAGCAAATTGATTAATCACTTAAGTCAATAATTGGTTCCAGCTTCTCAAACATGTTTTCCTGCTTTTATATGTTTTATATCGTTAATTGAATGCCTTTTAGGTTGGAATGAAAGACATCAATTTGAGCTCTGTGTATCTGCAATGGGGATTTTTTTGCTATTATTTCATTTCATAGACTGAATGATTAATCATAAAATAATAATAATGGATTTTATGAAAGTAAATGGTACTTGCAGCCATCATTTAGGGAGAAAAATAGATTTCACACTATTTTATCTTTAATTACTGTTTATCCCATGCTCACTGTAATTTAAGAGCAAGATTATCATGAGATTAAAATGATTATGATATTTAAAAGAAGCACAAAAACTAAAGCATAAAACACTCAAGTCTAACCATTAATTAAAATCATGAAATATGAAGACAGAAAGGCAGCCAGATGAGAGAGTAGGAGGTGTGGTTTCATGTTTTATATATTTTATTTTCCCTTCATTTCAATCCATCTACAAGCGTTAGTTCATATCTTTCTTTTGTTTCAATTCAAAAAAGATAGTGTCTAAAAATATGGGGTAAGATGCATCTCTTTTTTTTTTTTTTTCCCTTAAAGTTCAAAACGATCAAACCAATTGTATTTGATACCAACTCTGTACATATTGTAATAATAACAATAGTGCATCTGCCACAGTGCAAAGCTCAAACGAACCAAACTGACCTCATACACGCATACGTTATCAGACAAGCTGCCTTCTCAACCCACGGACTAGATCTCTTTAAATCTCATTTACAGTGGGGGGATCATTACAAAGTCTCCGGGCTGTGGCGTTCACCCAGGGCTCAGGGCTATCGACAAAATGTACAAAAGGTTCATGACATTTCTGTGATAGCTGGAATGATAAGAGAAATGGCGAGACGGCTAGCTAAGCTCTTAGGCCACATTGAAAGATGCATGGACGGCGTCGACTACAGGAGAGAAATGCAAGTCGTGTCAAGAGACTGATAGCTATATGTTAGCTGAAACAGATAAAACTAGCTTTTAAATATTTTTTTTTTTTCCATACAGTGCATTTAACATTCAGTATATCTTGCACATATTTACAAATAGGTGTGCATACAATTGGCTAGTGCTCATTTTCTGTAGATACATGACATACAGTAAAAACAGTTGTATTCTTTATTAATGTGCTGCCTTTATGGTGCCATGGCTGCAGCGCACAACGGGCTGTAGAAAGAGATGATATTCTAGAGGTAAAAACCTGCCTATCTACCTGTGATAGGAGGAGTGTTAAGGTGTACATGGACACAACTGCCCCAAACACTAATGTAAACACGCATACATTCGTCTTTTCTTTTTAAAAATCTCTCGCATCCCGTACATTCGCTCATGAACAAACACACGGATTTAAACCTCTGAAGCGTACAAACTTTGGGCCTGAAAGTGGTGAGCACGCGTACAGACAGATTTTGTGGAATGTATGTTGTGGTTGAAAACACTAAGTTACGGTCTCTGCTGCTTCGATGTTCAGTGTTTTAAAAATGATCCCAAAACCATAACACCTTGCTTCCCTTTTTGTACCTGAAAACCTGTGGGGGGGGGAGAGGGGTGGGGGGTGGGGGGGCAGGTTAGGACGCCTCAAGTTAAAAGAAGAAATAACAATGAACATAGTCAGTTATCAGTCTGGGCTCTGGCTAACGGTTGACTAGGTTTCGAGCTGTCGTCTTATATGATTGTTAGTCCTTCCTCAGCCTCTCTTTGGAAAACATGCTTAATGACAGTCCAATGTTAGGTTTCTTTTCAGTTATTTCCACGTTGCCAAACATTTGAGATTAAAACACATCTGTGTCCGTTTGAGATTCACTCAGTCAAGGCCTGGATTTGGAGGGACTGTGCCTCAGGTCCTTCTTCTTAAGAAAGAAACTATTCAACTCCTGTTACGTTTCAGCATCGTAATAGTCTATCTGATGGCCAGTTTATGTGCTAGTCCAGCATTTTCACTGTGGACTCAGTTGGTGGCCAGATGACGTTTGTGTGCAGGCAGGCAAGCAGGCATTGGAAAGACATGTCTCATATTAAATTGGTCCACCGTTGATATGTTCTCTATCAGACTGTCCGAGATGTGAGGAAAGGGGCTACACAGACACCGAAGCACCTTTCTTAGAGCCACCGGCCTGGAGGAACAACCCTGCGTCTCCACCTGCTCGCTCTAGGCGTGGCTCCGGATACAATCCTCAGTGCTCTGCTGGAAGCAGCCACACGAGTATGATTTGGCTGGTATGGTAAGAGGAGCTCCACAGGCCCAGAGGGCAGCAGAGCCAGGCAGGAGGACAGACGAAAGGAGCAGACAGGAGTGTGTGGAGGAAACAATCGGAAGAGGTTTGGAGAGATTTGAGACCGGAGTGGAAGACTTTTTTTTTTTTTTTTTTTTGTTCTCCTCTTCTCCAATGTGGAAACGACACAGTGCGTGGAGGAAGACAGGAGTAGACAGGACACAGAGACAGAAAGACAGATAGACATCTTATCCTCCACCAGATCTGAAAGAGAAGTAAAAAAAAACAGATCGTTAAGCTAAATACATTGGTTGCGTAGGCGACAGGAGATAAAGATGGAAAATGGAAAAAGCGGTTCTGCTTTGCTGTAATTTTATAGGATTGGGGAAGAGGGATGAGGAGTTTTTTTGTGATTATGTAAATGAGATGAGGCATTCAAGGAAGAGGAGCAGTGGGATGAAACTAAAAGCCACAGCGGAGGGATTGCATGATGCTCTGTAGGAATGAGCCAAGGGATGATCCTCAGATGGCGGATGAAAGAATTAGCAGCTATGATCAGGGAATCTGGGATGGGGTGGGATGTTTTGGGATGCTGCTCCACGGACAACAGCCTTCAAAGTTATACCTTCCTCTTCGAATGTTCCTGCATCCCATGAGCGCACGAGAGAAAAACACAAAATGTCAAGACATATCAGTGACAGTAGGAAAAAACGACTAACAAGCTCAACTTTTTAGAAGCATGTTATAAAGCTGATCAACTTGCATTTGAACTTGTATTAAATTTAAAGGACAAGTAAAAAATTAACAGCATAACTGGACAAGAAAATATGAATAAATTTACAGTTATAATTGTTAAAACCTTGCATAAACAGGATCTTATAAGAAATGTGGTTATAAAATCTGAATCAATGTTCAAATAATTTCCTTTCACTGGCTATACTCTGTTGAAATTTACCCACAGCACTGACAGATTTTAGGACAAAACATGAAAAAATCAATGACTCAGTCAGTCATTCAATCCATTATCCATCTACAAGCCCTTTCCAAAATCTTTCTTGCCAAAATTGTAGTAACGACATCACATGCAGCAGGTCTACAGCAGTCATGGCGTTGACCCTCTGAGTCCCAGAAGGTTCGAATCTGACAGGACGCCACAACAGAAACCACTACACCCACCCTCCAGAGGGCTGACTACGAAGAGAAAATTTCTTGCTTACAGCTCATGCACACATGCACAGACACCTCTGACCCGTAAAAGGACTGTTAACAGCGTGCTACGTGCTACAAGTGATAAAAATTTTGCTTTTCAAATAGCTTTTCAACCGTTGCAGCTGTCTTCCCGAATCTAACTGTGTGAGTAAAGTAAGAGCAGTCCTTTTAGGTCAGAGTATAAGGTGTGAACAATAGCAAGCATGCACAGGTGGAACAGTGCAGAAGAAGCACTTCAGCGAAGGCATTTAGGGGTTAGGGTGTTGTCTATAGGAGAAGAACAGGATAATGCAGGCTAAAAAAAGCACCACAGGTACAGTATTTTCTTTAAAAAAAGTGCTTTGTTAATCCACTGTAACATTACACTTTTTCATCACTACACGGAGTGTAGTTTGGAGACGGGTTAGGGGAATGCTGCATATAGGGGGAACTTCCAGATGTGGCACCAGTGGAGTAAGTGGGATCAGTTGTAGTGGACTTCAGAGAAGTTCCTGGCAGATTAATACCTCAGTCCTGCCCTGTTATTACTATAAAAGGCTGGGCTTGTAGAAGAGGGAGGGGAAGGAAAGGTGCAGGTTGATTCAAGATTCGGTGTGACGTTTTGCACGAAGTTTAACGCCAAAGGCAGTTCAATAGTTAGCATGTCTCAGACTCGACTGCTTATTTCCCCTCCCTGGGTTGGGCGATGAGTTGCAAATGGGCATCTACTGTATATCAGAGGGGTGAGAGTGGGAGGGGCGAGGGGGGAGGGGTCCTTTGAGGTAGAAGCAGACAGGTACACAAAGGCATGCCAGAACTCTTACTTAAATCCCCATCCTGTTCCCCCTAGGACTATAGCTGCCAGGAGAATAGCACCTGCGATGGACCCTATTATGATATTGGTGCCACTGGGACCTGCGCAGAGGAAGGAGGGGGGGAGGAAGGGTGCGGAAGAGGAGGAGGAGGAGGAGGAGGAGGAGGAGGAGGAAGAGGAGGGGCAGAAACAAAACAACACCACTAAAAAACACACGTCAGAGGACAGCATCAACACTGTACATCAACAACATCAACCAGAGAGAGAGAGAGAGAGAGAGAGAGAGAGAGAGACAGATGGTAAGATACCTGCAGACAGAGACACAGAGATGAAGGGAAAGAGAAGGAAACCAGCACGTGGGGTGGAGGTGGGACAACGGGCGGGTGAGCGAGGGAGGTCAGGGAGACAACAGTTACAAAAAACAAAGGAGAGAGAGTGTTTTATTACTTTGTTCTCATTCCCCCTCTCCTGCTCTTTCAGCTGGACACCCTCTTGCTCAGGGTGGCTTTGGCTTTTTTGGCCCTATGAGAGCAGCTGCTCAATTGCTCTGTGTCATTGGCAGACTGCAAGAAAGTAAGGAAGACACTTGAAGATGGCAGTGCCTGCAAGACATACAGTACCACCATACACGCACACACACACACATACACCGACATACTATACATGCACATATGCTCTAATGAATAAACATGTCTCAACACACACCCACACGCTCCCAACACTGAAACCAAGACGCAGCAGGAAGGAAAACACTGTGTGGTATAAATATTGATGTTAACTTGCTCACAATAACCAGGTGAACTACTCTCTGTGTTTGAGGGCAGGATATTGCGCTCCGCTTCAGTACATATAGAAGCTACGATGATGATGGGCAGAGACTATGAGGGGGGATATGAGGGGCAGACAGAAAGAGAGACGTGATCAGCTTGAGAGGTGCTATGGACCTTTCTTCTCTGGGCCCGTCGGGACCGTAGGCTCAGGGATAGGATCAAAGACACTGCAGTCCTTCCCTGTGTAGTCCCTGTCACAGATACACTTCACCTCATTACTGCAGGTCTACAAGAGAGACAGATGACACCCAGTGAAATACTCGCTAGGAGAAAGAAGCTAGCAGAAAGAGGTGTTAAAAAAAAACATGTTACAGTAAGTATAGATTTGGAGATTTGCGGGTCAAAAGACATAAAACTGGGCTGAATTTGATGGAAACGTGACATTTTAGACATCTAAGGTACATATAACTACTGGCAGGATTTTAATGGCTATATTTCGATGTGAAGCACGTAACTTAGACGTCTAAACAACATACACTTACCAGTTTTAACTTAGCAGTATAAAAAACTTATACCTGCAAATCACCAAATCAATGTTTACTGGAAAGTTGAAAGCTCAGGATTTTTTTTTACCCCGTGGTCGGAACAGATGCGCCCAAAGTTGGATCCCGCACAGATGCTGAGATTGAAGGAGGCCACAGGGAGGCAGCGTCGCTCCAAACACATCATGTTGGGACCACAGGGAGTGCCATCCTCCACATAGCCCAGGTCTGAGCCGTCCTCCAGCAGAGCATGGCCGCCTCTGAGCGAAGCGTCCAAAACACGTCAGACAGGTGGGAGAGGAGGAGTAGAATTAGACATGACATTAATACTCTGTTAGTTGCTGCAGATCCGATGGATGCGTCCCACTCACCGGCAGTCCAGGTACTTGTTCTGGTGGTAGAGGGTGAAGCTGGTCACCTCACCCTGCAGGTCTCCAAACTTTGGCTTCATGGTTATGTTGGCGCAGAACAGGAAGCCGCATAAAACATCCCTACACAGGAAAAAGTGAATGGCAGAGAACAATACACATAAAACTTGGGTTGTTTCATGCTCCCTTTACTCACAAATACATTATATGAAGGAATATGTCACTTGAATGGAGCAGTACGGATCTTTTGTGTGTTTTTAATGAGTTCTGGTTGACAATTATGTTTTTTAAGCTTTGGCTACACAGACACACAGTACTTAATAGTAGAAAAAAACATTTTTGGTTATGGTCTTTTAATAATATTTGTTGAAAATGATAAAATAAAGCCAGTCTCATATTTACAAAAAATGGATTTGAGACATTAGTACTACAAAAAAAAGCACAATAGAGTGAATATGCGCTTATTCCTCTACAAGAACATCAGTAAGGATCAGGAATCAGGATGGTGTGACTCACGGCTTGTTACACTGCAACCAGCCCTGACCCTCAGGACCCGGACCACAGTTGCCTTTCTCTGTCCCCTCAGCGTTCAGCTTCTCATAGCAAAACCTGTCCGCTGAATCTGGGAGGGCAAAAAAAAATGTAGTGTCACAAATAAAGCAGGGAGAATAGAATCAGGAGAATACGATATGCCTATAAATCATACTGTCCAGGTGCAAGGGGACGGTTGTACTGTGAATGTGTTTAATACTTACTATAACCCCAGAGTCCCTTGCACTGCCCATCACGAGTCCTGCATCGTCCACCGTAACATCGACCCTGAGTACTATCACATATGTAGCCATCCAGCTTGTGGACATTATGAGGGCACTGCAAAAGAGGAAAATTACACAATATACTTGATACTCTTGTTAATGTCATCTTGTAGTTTTTTTTTCTAGTGTTATATACAGTCAAAGCTACCTGGCTGGAGTCTCCGGTGCAGGTCTCTGGGATATCACAGTCGTTCACAGCCTCTCGACACACCACGCCTCTCCGCTCATACTAGGACACAACATTAAAAGGCATCAGGTAAATGCTGGACAAGTTTTACCAGTTATCAGAGAGAAGATTTCTGATGCATGTTAGAGCTTCATACATGCTGTATGGAAATGTAGATTTAAGTAAAACAACACTTTTCTCGTTCTTGTTTCTGTCCTGGTTTAAAGGATTAGACTCTCTGCATTCCCTTTAACCATATAAGTTATTTTTAATTTCTGCCAGCTTGATGATCAACACTAAATGTGTTGTTGGTCCAAAAGAAATCTCTTATATAGCAGAAATTACTGTTAATAGGTCAAAGGTCGACTCACCTTGCAGCCAGTGCAGCAGAGTCCATTACTGCACATGGCGTCATGGGTAAGTGTGCACTTTTTGCAGCAGGCCCCTCCACTACGGGCGCACTCCTGCAGCCACAGACACATAAACAAGCCTTCAGCTCTGTTCCAGCAAACACTGCATCCTCCAGCGCTCATATAGAGACAGATCCTGGCAGTGCAACCGATCTGTAGCAGTTAGAAATCTGAACTTCCTGCACAGAGATGATGTAAAAATGGGTACTCACCACCTGGGATCCACAATCACACTCTTCCCCTGGCTCCACAAAGCCATTCCCACACTCTGGAGGGTCCAATAGCTGAGAGACACAGAGAGGCAAATATACTGTATGAGCACATATATGAGTAA
The DNA here is from genome assembly GCF_963924715.1 of Thunnus thynnus. Taxonomy (NCBI): domain Eukaryota; kingdom Metazoa; phylum Chordata; class Actinopteri; order Scombriformes; family Scombridae; genus Thunnus; species Thunnus thynnus. The sequence goes on along the minus strand of NC_089533.1, from coordinate 8,370,546 downwards.
GACAGATGGAGGAGAGATGAAATGTGTCGATACTATAGGAGCTTGTTGGCTGGAATTAAAGAGGGCACTACTTAAAGGCAGAAAACACAAAATATACTACAGTCCAGTCAGTAAATACATGTCCTGATGGAAATGACACTGTACAGGCAATTAATTAATTTATAAATAATTATTCTCAGAGGCAGCTCCTCTTCACATCCTACGTGGCCACATGGCCCTCACCTTGTTGGGCTTGTTGAAGAGGCAGCTCCCGCCCCCTTGGAGCAAGAACTGGATGTACTCGTCAACACTGCAGCGAGAAAACTTTCTGGGCAGATAGTATCTATGTCCACAAACACACACACACACACACACACACACAGATATACAAAAATTGAGACCAGGACGTGATAAAAAGACAAAACAAACAAATCAGCAAAATGCTTTTCTGGCAGTAAAGAATGCCAGATCCACTGTGGGTGTCTGTGCCATCACTTTGCAATCTGACAGAAATGTAACCATCTGTAATAAGATATTACTCAAATGAATAGCTGAAATCTGTATTGTTCCATCTGGTATAGAAAGCCAAATCCAAATCATTCATGTAGTAAATACTTTTAATTTGCCATTTGTGATTCTTTCTTGGTGGTCGGCACGCTAATCACTGGCTTGGCTCATTGAGAACCGAACAAAAGTCAAAGCATCAGTCTGTTACAGGTGTTTAATTGTCTAATTGAGTGAACAAATCGAAGCTGAGAGGGACCGTGACAAGAAAACAGTCCCGCTCTCTGCTGTTAAATCATGTCAACAAACAGAAAAGTGAGGTGTTTCACTGTTGTGTTTTTTTTTTTCATTGTTGACTTCAGTGTGCTGCGACATGGATCTTATCTTTACCCCGTGTCCTCCATGATGCAGCCCAGCCAGGTGTCTGGGCACCTGCAGTCTCCTGAAGGAAGAGAAGCGCAGATGAGAGGGCGATAAAATACACGGTGATCAGCATTGTGACATGCCTGAGAAACAGATTTCTGATCAACAAAGAAGGAAAAGATTGAAGATGCCACTCCTGGCTGGTCATACTTTTCCTACACATTAGTGACAGAGGTACTTGGCCTATAGCATGTGCACTGAGCTCTTGTCCTGGCATTGAATAATGGACCTAATGGTTCTTTGACATTAATCACCAACCCCATTGTTCAGTGGCAGCGATTCTTGAACCACCATCACCCCCTCCATCTTGGACGCAAGTGACTAATCACCTAATGGAGAAGTCTAATTACAGAAGAGACCTTTTGGACAGGGACACCAACACCCAATGCTCCCCCCCTACCACACACACACACCCTCCTATCAATCCCCTCCATCTGTAGCGTCCTCTACCTCGACCCTACCAACATCGATCTTCCTGCTGTCTTTTACCTGCAGAGTTGCGTGCGTTGTTCCACCTCATCCCAATGTTCTGGCCAAGGCTCTGGCACAAAGTGATGGCCATTGCACCCACATTCCCATACTGAAAAAAATATACATACAGTTTATATCCACATATGAGAGCTTTATTGTGAGACATTGATATAAAATCATATAGTTAGGGTTTATTTTACAATTCCGTTGCACCAATACTGTAAACCTTGTCTTAAACTTAACAGGTTTTTCTTTAAATCTTGGTTTAGTTCACTCAAAACTAAGATTAAAATCTGTCGTGTTGCTCCAGACTTTAAAAAATGTTATCTCTGATGTCAAATTTAAAGTGACACGTGAGACTAAACTAATATAATAGAAACTAATATTCAACTTTGGTTCCAAGGTTTATTTTAAATTGTGATGAGATGAAACTGAAATCTGGTGAAGCTACCTTCAGCTAAACTCTGATTAATCCTTATCTAAGTTTAAATGAATCTCATATTGGTGTAACGTCAGATTTAACCTTTCCAGATCTTCCTCACCTCATTGATACCTCCACCCCTCGTTAGAGAGCACACTCCTCCTGTATAGGCCGTCCCGCTGCGGCTACTCTGAAACGTACGTCCTCTGGGGTGCACAGGAAACATACCATAATTTACAAATAAAACCTGAATTATAGTTACGTCCAAACATCAATCAAAACATAATTCTTTGAAAATTAGATTTTTTTTGTCGGTCCTCTTACGAGAAAAGATGGACGACGTCACTCTGCTCTTTGATGTTGTCCTTTCTGTACTTCATGAAGTTCTGCAGTGTTATCAATGGATCTTCCACTACTGGCATCATATTTTTAGAGGTCCAGGTCTCCATGGCAACCAACACGATTCGTGTGTTCAGCTGCTCCTTGTAGATCTGGGGACCAAAAATGCCAATCAAATCCACTGCTTTGCTGGTGTGACACCCTATGTGTCTAGAACTGTGCACTATCATGGATAAATGATTTCTATATGTGAAAAGAAGCATACATGCGTGTCTTGACAGGTGGTGGTGTGTGTATTCAGAGTTTAAGAGAAGGAGGAATATAATCCAAGAAATAAAGCTCATACCGCATCGGCCATGTTGACCACCGCTTTGGCAAAGTTCTTGGTTTGGCTGCCAGTGCGACGCAGCTGTACCATCTGTGAAGAGACAAAGATACACAGATGGTGTAAGAGATGATCAAACACACACACACACACACACACACACACACATACATACAGACTCATACATGTACACGTAATGTCCGTACTTGAAAAAATCTTCATTGTCATAAGGTATATGTTTAAATGGATGTTTCACTGATTTTGTGAAGTTATTAAATCGTGTCTCTTTCCTCTAATGTTGGACAAAGCTAACCTTAATGAGAGTGAGTATCCATCACCATATGTAAGAGTCATTTAGGCACATATTGGTATTTGTTAAATTGTTTATGTTGTAATCACACACTATATATGTTTTTATGCACCTAAAAGTTCTGATCGAAACAAGCTTTTGAGCATATATAACGTGTATATGAGTGTACATCATATAGCGGGTGAATACAGTGACGTTGGCAATGGACCGGGCTGAATGTAACTTCAAATACATTTGTGTTCAACATTTGAATACATTTGTTTTTCACAAGAAAATTGGATTTAATTCAGTGGAACACACTAAATATCCTAGTAACATGGAACATGGTAAAACAGCCACCATACCATACTCTGTTGTAGCTGTTCACCTGTTGTACTGGTGTAAAGAGACAGCTGATACCTAAACCTCTTCAGTACTGAGAGAATAAATATTACTGGAAAACACTCGACTGATTGTTCAGGGAATTAGTTAATTAGTATTATATATTTGGGTCTCTGATGTGCCTACTAACACACAAACTGTGAAAGACAACCCAGTCAGTTTGTTTTGGGCTGGCTTGCTCTGTACTCTAGTGATTCAACAAGCCATTCAGATTTGATGCCCCTTCTTATGTCACTTGGAGCCTCATTGAAATTGTACCACCCCTCATCTATGCCTCTATCTGAGTCTCCACCCACAAAATTTCCTGAAGTCCACCATGTTTTTCTTGCAAGCCCTGGCTGGGACTGGCTAAACTAAGCTAAGCTAAGCTAAGGGTGAAAAATATGCGTGTATCGCCGGGGAGCAGGGCCGGAGAGTCCTGTGTCGCTGCTGCTGCTGCCTCATCTTCTGGAGGGATAAACACCTGATTCTGCTCTAATCTGGAGCAATTTACCAGCAGGAGGAGTTAACCTAGCCGGCGCTAAGCTAACACCGGAGTTACACACCACCTCAGCTGCTGTCATCAATAATAAACATCTTAAATGCCGGTGAGTTTATATAATTTTAAAGTTACAGAGTATGTAGATATCTATGTGTATAAACAATAACGTCACTGCTGTATTTATGTCTTTAAATGTTATTTTGAGTGTGCAATGTTAGCATGGCCCTGATCGATCTGAGCTCCATTCAGAGGAGAAGCATTTTAAAAGTTGTTTCTTTGTCGTCTTGCGGACAGACCCGACAGAGCATGAATTCAGGCTTTTTACAAATCGGCATCATGATGTAGTCATTTCAGCATCCTTTTGATCCGTTTATTGCAATTAAATTACAGCAAAATCAGGCTGAGCTTTAGTGAGGGCTGTTTAGACAGGATGAGAAGGCTGCTGTGGTGCTTGATCCTTTTGACCAAAGCATGTCAGACACATTTTACAGACCCCAGGGAACTGATAACTTTTGGGAAAGGGGTATAATATATTAAGGAACTTTCTAAATCAGTCAGTGTTTATTCAATCAGAACAGCCTTGTGTTTTGCAGCAGCTACTTTTATTCCTTTTTGGTGGTATGATTCATATTTTACCATACAAGGTGTTTAATCTACCTTCAGGGGGAGTAAAGATGTTTTTTTTCACTTGTTATGTAGGAAGCGTGATATTTATTGCAAATGTCTTTTGGTCTGGTTAATCATTTGAAGGACATTTGAGTAAAGGATCCTCATCTATTATTTTTTAAGAATTCTCTAACTTTTGCTTCATCTTCATCTATATTTTGTCAGTGTTCAATTAGGACAGTTTCCATTGACATATCAATATCTGTACAACATCCAAACCTCTGCAGTTGTAAAAGTCTAGTTTACTTCTGCCACAACATGTTCTGATGCCAGGAGATGTTTGCACATTATGAAATTAGCAGCCTCTGCCAGCTTTGAAGCCTCAATCAAATTGAATTAGTGTAGCGCCTCACCGCAGATTGTTATCAGCACCAACATGGAGATATTCATTGTTTTACTTGCCAAAACCATTGTTGTCATGTGTCTACATTTGTCAGACATGCAAAAACGTGATAAGCAGCCACCAGGTAAATAAATGCATTCCCAAAGATGATCGCTGCACATTGTGCATCCAAATAATTATCAGAATAATGATCATTTTACTGACCATGTCATTGTCGTTGACCACCATCAGCTCAATGTATTTGGTCTCAGTCTGGACGGAGGGCCTGCGAACATAACGCTTGGATCGCCTCAGCCCCCCAGACACCTGCTGCTCCCTCATTTGGTCTGGTCTGTCGTCATCACCATCACCTCCTCTGCTATCCCACTCACTGTCCTCTTTACAGTCTGGACACACAGAGAAGCAGAGCTGCAGGCACTTAGAGTAATATTAAATACCGTGAGGTGCAGTGGAACAAATTACTATCTCAAGTTCAGTCAAAACATTACAGTTCCCGACGAAAAAATGTTTGAATGACCTTTATTACTTTTGTTTTGTCTGAACTGTCCTCTCAGCTGCTCACTATCTGGGTCAAAGTATTCTTAATTTATTTTATTCCATTGAGAAAAACAAGTTATTCCAATATTTGAGAGTAAGAGAGAATGCATTTTCAGCTTTTTGAGTTTTATTGGAAAATAATATAAGTAGTTCCAATGGAATAATAAGTAATATTTATATTGCATAATAGGTTTGGTCTTATTTATAAAATTGAAGGCAAGGTGATTATATTTAAATGCAATAAAGATAAGATAAGAAAAGGCGATATTATACACTAATGTGATAAGTGTCACATATGCTGTAAATGTGCTTCTGTACCTGGGCAGTGGGGGGAAAGTCTGATATCAGGCATCCTGCGGATTAAGTGAGCGCCATTATCCTACAACAGAATACAGCCAGATGAGATCAGACACATCAGAACCTACAAAACAACAAAATCAGCATCCAGAATCTTAACCTGCTGCTTAAACAACAACTACTATCCCCAGACTATTTACCTGATTGCTCCCATTGTGAACTGGTTCAATCCCATAAGAGAAGAAGCCATCAGAGAACATGCCGCTAAGAAAACAAACAACAAGAGAAGGATGGTGAGATGTAGAACAGCAAGAGTCAGAAAAGTTAAAAAAAAAAAACACAGGCCTCTAATAAATAAAGGTTTATTTTCAGGCTCACCACAGGCCGTGGCAGGTGGAGAGAGCTGCCCAGGACTCTGGTAAACCTCTTAACCTTCCCTGGTAGTAGCAGTGCTCCCCTCCCTGTGGACACAATGAAACAACCTCTACTGACATGCTTCGGCTTTACAGGCACACTTTCATACTTCATTGGTTATCGTGATAGATTAGCTCTGGAAAAACCTCTCACAACCCCAGCATCTCCCTCTTCCCCGCTATGGCGTTTATGGCACAGTTTGTGACCTACTTGTGCCCTGTGCTCTGCTGCACTCTCCTCCACTGACAATAGAGGTGGAAGTAGACCCTGCACAAGGATCTCGTCAATAAATCAACACCCACACGGTTAGATCTGAGGATTTAACATGGGATACCTGCACACTAGGCTCACATAGTGACTGAAAGACACAATTCTTCTCTTTCCTGTCCTTTAAAAACATTGACTACCACAACACAGCTCTATCTTTCGTCTCCAGCTAACACTCCCTCAAAAGTGGGCGCGCTGCTTCACAAGGTCACAGCGGTGAAGATGAACCACCGGGAAAGGTGAGGAAAGTGAGAAACACTGGTTCACCTGGATCAAATTGAATTCAGCAGGGTGTCGCCGCCTCGCCACAACAGCTCAGGCGAAAGACGCCTCGGGGCTTTTCAAATGGAAATGAAAGCGTTTTTTGACTACAGAGAGCGGTCTGGTGACGCTCTGCCCTGGATGCATCACGCTTGCTGTGTCCAGCAGCAGCAGCAGCATCATAGGCATCACGTGAGGCCTCCGTCCAGCTGAGCGACAATCTGGCCTGACTACAGGTCTCCATCCCCAACCCTGTGAGCTTCCTCTCCCTCCCGCCACTCTGGGCACAAACCAATTGTCTATGAACTCACATGCACCCCCAACATGACTCCTCGCGATGCCAAAGCTAATCTTGCCTTTGTATTAACTGGCATTTTACTCCCATTTTCCCTCCTCCTCCTCCTCCTCCTCCTCCTCCTCTCTCGCTAGCTCTGCTCTTCCCTCCCTCTCGGTCTTCTTTCATTCTCTTTTCTGCCAAGAACTTAATGACACTGCTGAGCTAACTTGTTGCTATGGAAACAGGCTTGTGATTGGTCAGGAGGACTGAGGGAGAGTTTGGAACGACTGTGGGTGGGGACGCGGAGTGCTGGCTGGGTGGGTGGGTGCTTGGGTTGGAGGGGGGGGGGGGGGGGGTAGTGAGTGCCACATTTATACAAAAAAAAAAAAAAATTTAGCCATCCCTCCTGGCTAGCAGAATGCAGTGACATTCCTCTGGTCTGTCTGACAAGCACGCATCACATAAGATGTCAAGGCTTTCATCCATTTCCCGTTATCTCTAGATGATTCTCTCTCCGAGCTTGTGGTTTTTACACCACAGGCACCCGCTGCCTTTTTCTTCTCGGCTGTCTGAGAAAGGCCACAGCGGCGGAGAGGCGAGCACACGCGCCGCTGACAGGCAAAGCCATGTATGTACAGAACTGTAACATGCATAGGCGTAACGGTTACATGGCAGCCTACTTTTGAAGCAGAGAGCTCACAACACACTTTCCAAAAATAGATAAAACAGAAGGATTACATCAAACTGTAGAAAACATGAAAACATTAAAAAAAATCAGCTTTTAAAGATAAAAGCAAACAAAAAGCATGTCTTTTGTTTCTAAACTGAGATTTTAATCCAACACATCTGCATTAGATGACCTTAAAATATAAACGCAACATTGTTATATAATGAGCTCCAGATAATGTAAAGCATTTAAAGTTGCAACAATTAGTCAGGTTCAATAATCGATTCATCGTTTCAGTCATTTTTCAAGCCACAATATCAAAAATTCACTGGTTCCAGGTTCTCAAATGTGAGACTTTGATGCTTCTTGACTTAACATGATGGTTAAATGAATCTCTTTGGGTTTTAGACTCTATGTGGACAAAACAAGACATTTGGAGTCTGGGAAACCGGGATGGACATTTATCACAGTCTTCTGATGTTTAAAACTAAATGACTAATCCAGAAAATGATTAACGGATTAATCCATAGTGAAAATAATCATAAGCTGCAGCCCTAAAGGCATTACATGTGATAAACAAAACTTTAAATGAACTCTATGACTCAGTTTCAATTGCCAAAGAACTGCTTATGCTGCACCGCCACTCTGGTCATCTCATTAATATTCTGCCTTCTGCAAGCCAAAAGATAAGTTCACTCATGACGTTCAATATTTCCTTACTAAAATCCCATTAGTACACATCCACATCCCACGCAAAAAACAGCCTTACCACAGACTGTGAGGGTCTGCCGTCCTGGTTAAAGTGCCGTTCCACATATTCTGAAGACAGGAGGTGACTGCAAAAAGAAGGAGAGATGCTATGAATATTTCTAACAGCATTATCTTCATCATCCTAGAATCCAAATTTGCTCTACTCCCAAAATATATGTCACAAAGAATATATCAGCATGCTGTGAATGTGATGCAAGGGATTACCATGAATCAAAATTGTTAATAAAATCAGTGCGACCTCATAAACATCAAGCAGTGTGTGTCGGCCGTGTGCCACATTGGTATTCCCCATCTTGTCATGTAACGTAATTGAGAGCACTAAGTGCATTTGCTTAAGTGCAGGGAAATGCTCATGTGAACAGATCTGATGATTCTGGATAGTGACGGTGATACTAACTGGTTTAACTCCAGGTCCAGGGTGAACGTGAGTCCAAAAGCTTCCACTTGGAAACAGCTCTGAGCCAAGTGGACGGGCTGCAAAAAAAAAAAAAAGTGACAGAGACAGATTCGGCTGTTGATAAATCAAAGTGTAACAAAACAATTCTGCTTAAGTGTGCCACTCCGCAGAAGCCACAAGGGGATTTTTGAAAAAGTCCCATGAATAATTCAACACAATCAATAATGTGTACGCTCTAAAAGCATCTCGACAGATGAAATATTATGATTGATAAAGTTGTCATTGATCAACGCTGGCTGGCCGCATTCAGGCGGGCATGACTGCGGAGAGCTATTGCTGTTTAAGAGCGGAGCTGGAGTTTTGTGATGGAGATGGATGGAGAGGGGCTTGACAGAAGGAGGGGAGGAGGAGGAGGAGGAGGAGGAGAAAACTTTACTTCTGGTATCGTCTATATTCAGCCGTGCTGTGCCGATGTCCCCAATGGACGGCTGCCAGAGCCGGGGAGGTGAGGAGACAGCAGGGCCAGGAGAGAGAGAGAGAGGGAGAGACAAATGTACTGCAGACTAAACAGTGTGTCTCTTCAGCCGCCCCGACTGTGCCAGCATGGCTTTGATCTCAGTCTGGAGGAACCAGGCTGCAGTGAATCACTGGGCTTTTACAATAAAATGCATCACTATCCAGGAATTATTCCCTCCAGTGAGTACGGACAACCGATTTCTTACTACTGTCTTGGAAAGGCTGAAGCATTGTGACCATCAGCGCTCCATCTCTGTACAGTAACATCGTCCCTCTGCTTTACGTTCACCGCAATTGTGTTCTGATCGTTATGTCTCACTGTTCTTATGGTCCATTTAGAAGCTGTTCCGGTGCTTTCGATTATATCTTCCTCAGCGGATGGAGTTGTAGATGTTCAAAATCCAACTCTTCTGAGCGCTTTAAGGACTTCTCGTCTATTGTGGCTCAACAGCTGAGATTGAAAGTTAATTCTTCAGAAAACAATCTCACCACAAAGTCCTTTTGGTAGCTGGCTGTGGGGCTTTTGATCATATGACATCATTCATCTCCTCTTTGACAGATCAAACCAGCGTCTGTACAGATCTTTTTAAGCCACGATGGATATTTTAATGCAATTTACTGATTATTCAGTATAAAATCAATATACATTGTCACATAATGACAGTAATACCAGAAATTGCGGTTGATTTCTTTAATATTAAACAAAATACTGATATATTTATGTGAGAGCTGGTCTTAGAGGAGGTGCTTCTCTACTGTATCTTATATAACTCACATAACATGCTAAATTTAGGTCATTAATTAATCAGTAATATCAATATCAGATGCAGCATTTATGCCTGAAATTTTAAAGTAATTGTAATCCGATCTGTGCTGAAAAAATGTACTTATGCAAAAAAACAAAAACAAAGTGAACCCAACAGGTAGAACGAAATGATTAAATCAGTAAGACAAATAATGCTGCCTCATCTATTTTCAACACAGCGTGATGTGACAGGAAAGAAAAAAAAAACTCAGCTTCTAAATTTATCGCATCCCTCATTCTGAGCTTCTTAAATATTTTAAAAAAACAAAACGCAGCAGGCGTGTGCAGACGAGCACAGCATCCGAAACGGGGACTTCAGAAACCTCGTCTACTTGAACAGTGTCATAATTTGTATCTCGTGAATGCATTTTATGTTGTTTTAGTATCATTCTTGTTTAAAGACTTCTTCTCCAGGGACAACGACGTTCATCTTAACTGTAGCCTTCAGACACGTGACTCTGGTGTGTGTAAGGAGCCCAATGTACTCTCTCATTAACAGTTATATGAACTACATCATATCAGTGTGACAGAAAGAGACACAGAGGAACAGGGATGGGGGGGGGGGAGTGCTCAAGAAGACTCTTGGACCATGCAGCACTTCTCACACAGGCCTATTTCATAATTAATGGGGACATACTTCAACACACCACTGAATAATGAAGAAGTCGGGGGCCTCAGCACGGCAGCAGGATGATCGGACGTGACGACTGAATATTTCAGGAGAGGCTAAGCTTTGTCATGCGGCGATGAGGGCCAGTATATACACTCATGCAAACATTTAAGGAGCTCTTTTGATAAAACTCTCCCTGCTCTGCATACAAAGCAGGTCAGAAGGTTTTGGTTTCAGAACGTGTTGCCAGATGTTACAGCTGGAGAACCAGAGTTAAGGTACGGGGACGCTTGTCTGTCTTGGTTTTAATCCTGCTGCTGTTTCTTCGCTGTGGACATTCGAAGGGATATTCAGTGACTAACTGGGTCAAAATCATGAGAAGCAAAGACTGCTGCAAGACACCACCCTGCACTGTCATCCCTGTGTAGCAGGAGCCGCATGAGCAGCAGAGAGCTAAAGGCTGCACTGTTTTACAGAAACAGGAAAAATGAGGTTCCCATCAGAAGAACGAGATGTCTGTCTTGGTGCTGTCACACCCGTATATGTCCATACACACTTGCTACAAAGCCACAAATACTGAATCTTTTTTAGGAAGGATGACTAGACTTGAGATTCTCAAAGGTTTTGAATTTATTTTCAACATATTAGGCTGCAAGAAGAGAAAAGAGATCTACCTGTAGGTGAGGACATAATGACTCCTCTGATCACAAGAACCATTCTCACACATTGTCCAACTGGGATACGTTGTTTTTAATCAAATCATAGTGAGATTAATCTATTCCTCATTTTGCTGGGAGACCCCTAAACTCCCATCAAGGACCCCTGAGTATCCCTGAGCCCCACTTAAAGACCAGTGAGCTGAGAATTCACAGCATCTTCTCACTTCAGTGTGAAAATAAACTCATATCCTCAGGATTGTGGATATGAGAGGGAAGTAGGAGAAAAAGAGCCAACTTACCGAGGTCTCCCCGGTAACGTTCTTCACCCTGGTATCCAAGAAGTCATGAGCCATTTCCTCCTCCGACCGGATCTGTTGCACCAGCCGCTTTGGATAGGTGACCTCGGTTGCGGTGTCCCTGTCATCTGGCCGCCCGGCCGGGGTAAACCAGTCCCATATGCCTCCGTCTCCATCCTGCACCGGGCTCCTGTCCACACCTGCGGGGTAGTATAATACAACAGGGACACTCATGGGTGTGCAGTGGGCTTGGCAAGGTATGGTGACACACCTGAGCCTGGGTGAGGCTACATTTGATCCGGCAGTGATTTTGTAAGCAAAGCAAAAGATTGCAGATTTAAATATCATAAGCAATATTTTAAACAAGTCACACTGAGAAAGCAATCAGATCAGTGTTTTCTGTAAACTAATGGTTCAGTGACCTAATTTATCACACTTGACTAGTGATTTGTTCTATCAGCCATTTCTCTATTATAACACATTTCATTGATAATGGGTTTTCAGGCTTTAATGGAAATAAATAATGCTCTATACTAGAATGACGCCCATTTATGCACATGCACAGGGGCCTATATAACTTAAAATCTCAGCAATCATCAATCAGGTTAAAAAACACATTGCATTGATGTTTGACAAGTTATGACATAGTGATTTGACATGTTTATTGGAGAAAGCCCCTTTGGCAAAATGGTTACGGGTACGTTGGATATATAGGTTAAGGGGGCTGCGGTGGAAATATGTTGATGCAGCAAATCTACCGCATCGGAGAGCGCTCTCAGGCCAGTTGGCAGGTTGGAACCGAGATCTCACTACAATCAAATCACAGCCTACACCGGGGTTAGAAAAGTGTTGGTGCAAGGGGGAAAAAAATGTGGATGCAAAGGAAACGAAAAGGCTGCTCCCGCTCTTCACCCCTTCTCTCTCTCTCTCCCTCTCTCCTCTCTCTTCTCTCGCTTACCTGAGACTGCAAGCCTCTCGCCCACTGCAGCAAAGACCATGAAGCACCACACCGCCAGCATGATCTTCACATATTCCCCGGGATTACAACATCGAGAGCGGCAAGATGTCACGAACCCGGCCGGTGGAGAGGAGGAAAAAGAGCAAAAACCACTGCACGGCTGAAATGATGGCGAGGATCCAAAGTGAATCTGCTAAACATCTGATGATGCGCGTCCTCTCATCTCTCCCCCCCTCTCTCTCTGTTTCTCTCTCTCTCTCACCACTCTCAGCTCCGGCCGCTATGGAGAATTTGGATTTGCATATCAGAACGATGCAAAATGAATCATAGCCTAGGCTTATGACGGAGATGATCAATACAGGCCTGGATATTGATAGGTGAGGAAATATGAAGAAGAACGGGAGAGTACGCAAGGCTGCGCGCGGGTGCGTATGGGTGCATGGATGAGGTTGTATGCATGAGTGTGTGTGTGTGTATATGCGAATCTGCGGTATGCGGAAACGGAGGATGGGAAAGCGAAGAGAGATGCGATGGGTCTGCGGGTGAGGAGGACACGTGGGACCGTGGTACCCTCCCTCATCCCGAGCAAGTCTCCTCCTCCCGTTGCCATGCAGCTCCGCGCAGGGAGAGGATGCGACAGCCCCGACTGCTGAAGTGCACGGTCGAAGAAAAACCATGAAAGGGATTAGGGATTAATATTCATTCATTTTTCTCAGGGTATGGGTATGAATGGTATCCCGGATAGTCGTTATATGAAGACTACAGGTCTGCAGAGGATGAAGGTGTGTCTCGATCGAGGAGAGACTTTACAGTTGAACGCAAAATCACCCCGACAAACACAGCAGAGGCCCCTTGACTGTTCATAATGTTCTAACAAAGACTGTTTCTGTAGTAAACTCCTCAATCAGTTCTGTAATTCAAGTTTTCTAATAAAACTTGTTGCCACAGGGATTTTGCTGTATAATTTGCTTCCTTCTCATCTGTGAAATATGACATAAAGCCAATTATCGAGTTCTGTAACCTCATTTAGGAATGCATAATGTTATAATCATCTCATTGCTATCAAGAAATACCTGCTTCAAGTAGCCTATTATGATGATAACAGTAGCAGGACTGATATCAAAGTCATTAAAAACTTGAATAATCAGATATCTATTCTTTGCAAAAGTTAAGATTGCCCTAGTTGCATCTCTAAAACTTTTTGTGATTATGTAAAGGAGATTATTTCCCCCTTTTTGATATTTACTAGAGCTGGTTGCCACTTCAGGCAACAGTCACACATTTAGATTTAAAGCTTTCATGGACCCTGTAGAAAAATGCAAGAATACGAATGTTTGAAGTGTCTTGGCAAACCAAATTACAGTTACATGTTGCTCACATGTTGTGCTCCTTCCCTTGAGTCAATGCAGGAATGCGGAGATCATGTTTAGTAACCATGAATGGATCATAAATGGAGTTCTGTGAATCCGGAGACCTGCAGCAGTGCTCTGGGTGCTGCTGTCTAAACCCTGTGACCTGCAGGATTGGCTTCCTTGATGCAGTTGCAGTCTTCCAAGCAAGCCATCCTGCAACACATCCTGCTAATGGAGGCACATTGTGCACTGACAGCCCTCTCTGAATATTTCATCTGCCCCCCTTTGAGACTAACAGGGAGCGAGTTATGGTGGGGGGAAAAGACGGAGGGGAGAGCAGCAGGAGTGAGTGAAGCATCAAGGGCCAAATATGCATTCACAGTGCCCCTCCTCCTTAAAAAATAAGCGCAGAGGATCCTTTCGTTTCGTTTCCAGCCAATAACTGAGTACAGATTGAACATATCCACTTCCCCTTTCAGTCCAGCCACTAAGAGTATGATAAGTAGTGTGATTGTAGTGCTGGACGTTATTGTTTTCTTTTTTTCACTTAAGCTTTTTTTTTGGCATTGCCTTTACTTGTTAGCGAGCAGTGAGGAGGCAGAAAGGAAACAACATTGTGGTTATGTGGCGTACAGAGTAACCATTCGGCTACCAGGCCTTGCCAGGACATCACTGTTTTCATCTGAGAAATGGTTACATCTGATCACACAGTTCAGATGCAGTCAATTAAGTATTCAGAAGGGGTACAGCTGAGTAATTCTGCAGTGAGAACTGCGAGGGGTCTGAGCTGCAGAGAGGAAAGGATGGCTGGTTATACATTACTTTGATGTTTAGTTATTAGGATCTGTGGTCCCGATGGTCCAGGGGATCTGGAAGATTTTCTTAAGGGCCTGGTATAATTTGATCTACTAACATTGTCCACCTACAGCAAGGATCGACCTCTACGTTGGCTGTTCCTGAGACAAAACCCTCAATTGTAGAGTTTTTTGCCATATTTGACTGGAGGCCTTTCACATGACAAAGTTTGGGAACTGATGAGGGAAGTCTCAACCATTTCCCTATTAAACAGAGACACTATGTAAAAGTGACATTGCTGCATATTGACAAAAGACACAATGGGTCTTAAGCCTTGGAATATCGATATTAAACAAGTTGAAAAGCTGAACATCTAGATATACAGTCTGTGTGTAAACCTTAGTGCCATCATTCTTGTGTGATAGAGACACAGTACCCTCTGCTGTGCAAATAGCTGTATCACACTTACAGCAGTTATTTGCAACTGCATCAAGTCTAGAGCAGCAACGATCAGTCGATTAATCAAATAGTCAGTTGACAGAACTATTTTGATAATCAGTTTATCATTTTGAGTCATTTTTTATGGAAAATTCTGTTTCCAGCCTCTTAACCCATTAATGACTTGTATGTTAAGGGAAAGCCCCGCAGATTTTTGTCTGTTAGAGGTGGAGACACAAAATTTGCTGTGGAAACTGTCAAGATGTGGCTACGCATGTTTATCAAGCCTTAACTGGCAGACAAAGTTGATTTTCTTTTAAAAAAGCAAAAAAAAAATTAAAAAATCACGAATATGATAACATTCATTTGACATGCTAAAGATCATATTTACCCTGAATCAATGAAGTTGTTTTTAATCAAATGGTACCAAACATTTCATATAACTCCTTGTAGTTTTTGAGATACAGCCATGTCTGCATCATACTATATTTAGTCGTTAGTCACATGAGGTTACTCATTTTAGTATTTTTCACAAATATATATTTATAAAAAAGGATTTTCTAATGTGCTTTTAGGGAGAAATGATGAGAAATGTAGCTCCATGACCATGAGTTTCAATGCATTTCTATGGGGTTTATGGGTATGGCTGTATTCTGATTAACTAATGACCTGTTTCTTTTTGAGGTGTCTCAACCACTAACACACACACACAGGCACCTTTTTTTACAAACACCTTTGGTCTTTGAAATGCAGGTGCAGGTACATTTTTATTCACATATCTCGTTTGTTGGCCGCTGTTAGTCTTGCTGGCAGACACAGTGGAAGAGGTGCTGTAAGTGAGAAACGGCTAATTCTCACAAAAGATCGACTGTTCAGGAGGTGATTGAATTGGTAACATCAGTTGACACTGAGAGGGCAGACATTTATATGGAGCCTCCAGACTGTGAGAGTGGTGACAGTGGAGATGAAGAGATGGGACTTGACAACTTGTCAGGTCATCAGCTAGATGTTGTAGCAGACGTGATCCACTACAAAAATGTCATGACCAAAAGGCCATGACCAAAGGCAAGAGAGGCCTCAACCCCCAGATAAGGAGCTGTCACCAAGCAAAGAATCATTGAGCGCTGTTATGGATGATACATTAACTTGCTATACAATTGCATAATCTAAAGTTTTGAAGTTAAATGTTCCTCATAATTACAGTTTGTATGAGTTGCTGTTTGTGAATGACTGAAAATATTTTATGCATCACATTTTAAATGCATTACTTTTGAATCTTAAAGTCAGATATTTTGAAATGCAGTTGAATATAAGCTACCCTTTGTGTTTGTGTGTGTGTGTGTGTGTGTGTGTGTGTGTGTGTGTGTGTGTGTGAAAGGGATTGGGAGACAAAGTGTAAGAGATATTGAGTTGAGGTGAGAAATTGAGATTTAAAACAGACATTTTATTCATATTGAAAATCCCACAGGAATACTATATAAAATGTCTCTAAGGTCTGATCAATGTCACAACTGCACAATACTGGACCAAACAAAGCAACAGATTATCATTTTTCTTTTTGAATCTATATTGTAAGAGTCCAGACTATGTGTAATTCATAACCTATTGTTTAAAGGTGTTCCCATGAATCAAAAAACCGTTAGCCCCTTATGACTAATGACTAAAGAAAGGATGTTAAGAAAAACTTGCACTATAGCCTCATACTTTGAGCGATTTTAAAAAATTTAAATGAATTTGTGCTTAGCTCAGCTAGTACTTTAAGTGCTGTAAAGCAAATTATAAAATTCCACTGTGGACATCAATGGGTTAAATGTGAATATTTTCTGGTTTCTTAAGCCCTCTGTGACAGGAAACTGAATATCTTTGGGTTGTGAACTGTTGGTCATGACAAAACAAACACTGATCAACAATTTTCACAATTTTCAGACATTTTATAGACCAAAAAACTAATCGATTAATCAAGAAAATATCATTAGTTGCAGCCCTAATGAAGTTAGACAGAAAAAGGACAGATCTTCATAAGTGGTTGTTTAAAAAAAGGTTGTGTGATGTGTTACAAAGGCCTGTCCAGTGGATAATCTTCAAGTTGTAGCTTCAATCCTACCTGTTACTTTGTATTGAAATGATTTATGCTGTTTATTTTTCAGTTTTGCTCTACTTTCTGTGAACTAGTCTGCTTTACACTGTATCATTTATCTCATTTAACACTGATGCCAACAGCTGTCTGGCTTTAAGTAGTTGCTACATGTGCTGTCTTGCTCGTGTTTCACGTTTGTTGGCACATAGCTGAATTTAGCAGATCAATTAGATTAATTAGTTTCAGCTTTACCTCTTGAGGATTACACAGTGTTGAGTCAGTGAACACTGTCTGACTCACCTGGTCAACCGACGCTGCCAATTACCAATTACCAATTAAGCGCTTTCAAGAGGCTATAAGAAAGGCTTACAAAAGCGCCGGCCTTTCCATTATCTACATATTTCATTTGGAGAAGAGTTAAGATACCGGAGGAAAGATGCTTGGTGTGCAAAGTGTGAAACCTGCCGGTGGTCCCCCGCTGCAGCTGTTCAACTGCGCTCACACTGACTGTGGAGCGACTTTCACCAGGCAGTGGAGGCTGAAGGAGCACGAGACGGTGCACACCGGAGCGGTATGGAGGAGACTGAAGCTTGCAAATAATAAGTCTGCATTTGAAAGTATGTCTGAATTACTTTTAAAAGTTTTAATTTACGGATTGAAAAATGTCCACAGCGTCCGTGTCTGTGCACAATTGCGGGCTGTGGTCGTCGTTTCTCAAGAAAATCCCACCTGAGCCGCCACATGCTTCAGCACAGAGGAGTGAAGCAATTCCAGTAAGTCACACGTCCCACATTTTACAGTTGCACCTCTCAGCCACCATCTTATTTTAACTTTTTTTTTTTTTTTTTTTTTTTTTTTTTTTAACACAGATGCAAATTTGCAACCTGCACGAAGAGTTTCTTCAACGCGGGCAAACTGAAAAGACATGTGCGCTACACCCACGGAGATAAAAATAAATACTTTAAGGTTTGTCTAAATGGAAAAAAATCTAATTCATCCACTAGATGGCGCCAAAACGTCGCATTTTAAGTACGAGTATCTGTTGCTCTGTTGACCAATTTTCTGGCCCTTTGTGACATTTAACCTCTTGAATATTTTCCTCTGCAGTGTAACCAGCCAAACTGCCCCTTGACCTTCAAAAAGCGCAGAATGTTTAAGCTGCACTTACAGAAGCATCACGTGGCTGCTAAATTCAGGTATGTCTGTAGTACAACATTGTTTAATCTGAGAAAAATAAAACATGGCATGGATGATTTTTGCTGCAGTGTAAAATCTGACTGTGGTAATGAAATGCCTGAGATCTGATCCAGATTAGTCTAACCGTGTTAAAGATTATGCACTCCCCGTTTTAATTAATCACATCTTTGATGCCTGGAGTGCAGGCTCTATCAGGAGATGAATGAGTTGGTGGTTACAGGCTGAGTGGGTGTGGTGGCCCCAGTGACTGGTAGTTATTTTTACATCTGTCTGTCCTCTGTGGGGTACTTAGGTGTTCGAAGGACGGATGCACTGCCATGTTCAACTCCCATATTGCTCGCAAAGCCCATGAGAACAAGCACGCAGGTTGGTCTATTTCAATCTTAGTAGGGGGCCTTTCATCTTCTATCCCTGCAAAATTCCTTCATTTAAAAATGTTCTGTGGCTGAATTTGCATGCAACCTCTTCTTGCATGTAAGACATCTTTTTCAGGACGAATGACGTGCATGGTACGTGATTCCTCAAAGAGGTCCAGGAGGGAGCCAACTGGTGGTGACGCTTTAATTGATGTACTCACTGGCCTTATTGTTTAATCCCTGCAGGTTACCGCTGCACTCATGATAACTGCCAGGTAGTTGAACACACCTGGGGGAAACTTCAGAGGCACATGGCCAAACACTCAGGTAAATATATTGTGGTTATAGTACAAATCTGTAATCCATCACAAGTGTTAAGGGAGAGGGAAGAATTCAATATATGGTGGCACAGAACTGCTGGATAATCATTTTGCTTTTTTTCTTCTTATAGCTACATTTGCATGCCAAGTGTGTAAGAAGGCGTTTAAGAAAATGGATGCTCTGCGGCGCCACAAACGAATTCATGCTTCCCATAAGCCTGTGCTGGTTTGTCCCAGGGATGACTGCCAGGCTTACTTCTCTACAACCTTCAATCTGCAGCACCACATCCGCAAGGTGCACCTCAAGCTCCTCAAATACAAATGCTCCTTCCCCGACTGCCCACGCATGTTTGCTATGCGGGTAAGTCACATGTCTCCTGTTACTGGTCCATGTTTGGGGGGTGGGGGGGGGGGCATTTTCCTCGCTGTAGGAGACTCATGCATTACATTCTTTGTTCTGCTACACAGGAGAGTGTGACCAGACATCTGCTTCGCCATGACCCGAGCACCAGCACTCTGAAGGTGAGAATGACGTCAGTATCCCACCATGCATATAGAACTAAGGCCACCACACAGCAGTGAGTCAAAGCTGTCTGACCATGGGGTTATTGATTTTGGATTTCTCTTGAATAAAGCTTTCAACCTGTTGAAATTCAACTTCTCTTTGCTTCTGGCCAAATGAAGGGAACAGTCAGCTTGAGGGAGTTGGGGTTTATGTGTTTTCAAAGGCTAGGTGGCTATAGTCAGTACAGAGGCATCAAACTACTTTAATATTATCCTAAAACTTCTCTTCTAAGCTGCCTTTTTTTTTTTAAAAACCCCAACAGAAACGTCAGCGTCCCAAGAAATCCTGGCAGAAGCGCCTGGATGGACACCATCTTCCCCTTGTGGAGGAAAACCTGCGTCACCTCTTCGCCCTGCGCATGCGGGTCTCCCGACGTACCAAAGTGGAAACCAACCTCTCAGGCCTCTTCAACGAACGCAAGATCCCTCATTATGTTGACCCAGAAGTCAACCTCCGCAACCTGTTCGGTATCAAACAGCCTCGTCCTTTAGAGGAAAAACCTGAGGTTGCCCCACTGAAATGTTAAATGAAAATGCATCCAGACTGATGTGCATTTTGACTTTAAGTTTGAACTTCTTTGAAATCTTTTCAGCATTTAAAATTGGACTTTTTTTCTCTGCAAGAAATTGGGTCTCTTTGGTTAGTTTTTCTAAATGTAGCTGACATACATTAAAATATTAATTTCAAAAGTTATTTGAATGTAACTTGACATGGATCAATGATTGAATTCTTCTTTTTGGTGAAGATATAAATCTTAATTGAAATGCTTTTTGTAACACATGTTGACCCAATAAAATGAGTTATATTTTGCTCAAAGTCCTCCTGTTAATGCTGTTTAACCTTCCATTTTGAGTGTTTAAACACCACTGGACGTCTGCCCATCAGTAGCAGCTGCTGGAGAGCGGTATCATCTGGACTTGATTTGTTTGTTCAGTCTCATTTAACTGTAATAGAAAGGGCTTCTCATTGTTGGAACTATCAAACAGCTGTTCTCTCCAGCATCTATCTCCTTTGCTTGCTTTGGCTGCACATATTGGTTGACATTTGCTGAACATGTTGGAGCTCATTAAATATGAACAAAGGACTGCACATGAGTGAGAGCTGAGTCACAGAAAGCAATGTCACTTTGGGGGTGGAGTTGACTTTGAACTCGAAGTGAATGAGTCTCAGCTGTCTAATCAGTTCAACTGAGATTAAGATACTGAAGTTTAGATTCAGACTCATGAACATTTACAATAAAGGGTATAGCATGTGTAATTTCAGGAGTCTAAGTAAGGTAATGATAAAATAAATGGTAATACTAAAATGAAAAATTAAAAATCAATTTACAGAATGGAATAGTTTTGAAGTGGGATACACCTTGAAATATTGACTACAAAGGAAATACAAAGACATGAAGTGTATGAAATATATGAAGGTGACAAGTGCAGTAAATTTATTTAACATTGGAGATGGATTCAATGTACAATCTTAAGTCTAGTTTGCTGAAATGTATGAAAGTGACCAGAGCAGGGATTAAATGAGGGATGTGAAATGTAGAGTCCTGTTTGATAACAGTACAGCTCAGCTGTTTAGTAGGGCAGCAGCTTCTGTGTCTGCTGTTGGAGGTCTTTTTCTTGAGGGAAGAAGTTCAAAGAGTCTGTGTCCAGGGTGGGATTGGTCAAAGATGATCTTGCTTGCACGCTGCTTGGCCCTGGAGGAGCCACGATTTTGCCACTAATGATCTTCTCAGCTAAGCGAATGTCCTGTTGGGTTGCTGCTCTGTACCAAACAGTGATGGATCAGCACTGCATGTGGCAGGTCTTCAGATGCCTCAGGAAGAATGTTGTCTATTGGGTCTTCATGGTTATGCAGCTTATGTCGATGTCCCATTTAAGATCCTCGGAGATGGTGGTGCGGAGGAACTTAAATGACTCTACAGCTGCAACTGTGGTGCTGTTGATGGTGAGTGGAGGGAGGGAGGGATTGGGGGGCTCTCCTGAAGTCCATTGCCAACTCTACTGTCTTCAGGATGTTTAGCTGCAGGCTGTTATGGCTGCATCAGGTTGTTAGCTGCGCCACTTCCTGTCTATATGCAGACTCGTCCCTGTCATGGATCAGAACAATAACAATTGCGTCATCTGCAAACTTGAGTAGCTTAAGGAGTAGCTTATGGAGGTGCAGTCATTTGTATACAGACAGTAGAGGAGAGGGGAGAGGACGCAGCCCTGTGGTTCTCTGGTGCTGATGGTCAAAGGGGTGGAGGTGTGCTTTCCCAGCATCACATGCTGCTTCCTGTCTGTCGGGAAGTTAGTGATTCACAGACAGAGAAGCTCAGGCACAGTCATCTGGGAAAGCTTGGTGTGGAGGAGCTCTTGCACAATAGTGTTACATGTCAAGCTGAAGTCAACAAACAGGATCCTGGCGTGGGATCACCGGCTGTCCAGATGTTGGAGGATGAAGTGCAGGCCCAGGTTGACTGTGTCATCCACAGTCCTGTTAGTCCACTATACGAACTGCATGGGATCCATCAGGGGTCAGTGATTGATTTAAGGTGGGGAAAGATGAGTCTGTCAAAAACCTTCATGGGTCAGAGCAACGGGCAATGTGTTAATTTTCAAAAAAAGACCACTGAATCTCATAGTTCCTCTAGGTTTTCAGTAGAACTGGAACTAACAATTTTCAGTGTTGGTTATTCTGGTTTTCTAAATGAATAGTCTACACAATTCCAAAAATAGTGAAAAGTTCAGTTTCCCAGAGTCCAAGGTGACTTCTTCAAATGCCATATTTTTGACAGACCAACAGTCTAAAACCCAAAAATATTCTTTTTCACAATGATCTAAAACAGAAAATCTACAAATCATCACTTAGCTAAAGCTGGAGTTTTTGCTTAAAAAAATAGATGATTAAATAATCATTGAAATATTTGCTTATTTTCTTACTAATTGTTGCTGCTCAAGTTTGCAGCAGGACAGACATTTGCAGCCGGGTACATTTTGCTGCCATTTAAAAGCAGCTGATGGGGGAAAAACTAGATATATATTTAAAAATCAAAGGTTCTGAATTCAAAGTTTCTTTTTCAGCTCTGTTAAACAGGTCATTTTTTGTGTTAAACAATTCCCTCTTTTTGGTGGTCCAGTGGAGCGAGGCGGACTACATTTCAAAGCTTCAGCTAAACTCTGTAGCAGCCTGTCAGTTCGAGTTCAGATGGTGTCTTCACTGCTCTGCTGAAGGTCATCCTCTTGGCTTCGCAGACTCAGGCTACCTTCCTTCCTTCACTAACTGCTGCTCTTCTTCTTTAGGTTCCATACATTAAAATATCGTACAACCGCTGACCTGCACGCTCTGTCAAATTGCAGGGGCTTCACACGATAGAAACGAATGCCACAGCAGCTGTCACTGTTACATCCATAATTATCTTTTCTGTGGTTATTGTGTATCTTGTTCCCTCGTAAAATGACATTTACAAAGGGCAGATAAAAGCATCAATTAGACACTGAGTGCCTCTTAGACTTGCTTTCAGAGTCAACAGTTCTCCAGTGAGCAGGAATTTGAAAGGATGGTCTCTGTTTCTATGGTGATGCAAAACTGTAAACAAGGTTTTCTTAAATCTTTGTAACGTTCCTTGTCTTGTCAGTGGTGTTTATAGAACAAATGGGTCTGTTTTTCAGGCGTTCAACAGGTGTAGAAAGTACCCCAGTGATTTGATGTTCCTTGTTGACTGCAGAGTTGATAATTGTTTTCCACTGGTGCCACAAAGTCCCTCAAGAGTGATGATGCTGCCTGGTGTCATAAGGGCCAAGCAACACTATCAAACGCATGGTTAACCACACCCTCACAATCACGCTCTCACTCTCTGGAAAGGCCATGGCAATTATCCACATACTGAGAATGACCTTTGGTGTGACACGCTGAGCTTGATTTTTGCAATATGTGCATCACAGAGCAGCATGAAGAGAAAACTAACCAGTATCACAGAGACTGGGTTGCAAAAATGCCACATTCATCTTTTGATTAGCTCCAAGAAACATTTAATAGGTGTAAATTTTATTCAGAGAAAATCAATTCACATTATTTTATACATGTTTTTAATCACTGAAGACATTTTAATCACATTGGACTAAACCTTGGTGATCCCATCATATAACAGTCCTATATGTGGAATAAATTACACTAACCTCACGTTTCTAATCAAATGTAAGAGGTCTAATTAGCTTCTGTGTCACACAGACTGTTCTAATGACTGAGTTTTTGACAGGGCTGAAAGGTTGTCGATCCAAATCCAAACCGACACTAATGTGGTTTGACTGCTAATGTTGGTAATTTATACCGGAATTGTGTACAGACTTTATATAAAGGGTGACCATTTGTCTTAACCTGTTGACAGCTCTAAAAGAAATCCCCCCAAAAACAAACAAAAAAAAGAGATTTCATTTCAATATTTAAGGTGGACCTGTGGAGATGGGACACTATTCTGGAGGCCATTGCACCTGTTAGGGTTAAAACAATCTCCAGTAAGCAGAAAGCACCATGGAGAAATGCTACATCTGTAAAAATCCAGAGAAGAGAAGAGAATATTTGAAAAAACAAATATCCAGATTCACTACAACATCTTTAAAGAGAGACTTCATATTAATAACTTAGAATTGAAAAACTCTAGACAAGCCTTTTTCTCTGACATCATCCATAAAAATATGAATAATGCACTCAACCTATTTGCTGCTGTTGATAGGCTGACAACACCCCCAGCACAAAGAGCCCCCTGAACTCCTCTCTTCCAATAAATGCAACGAATTAGCTGCCAGTTTCAGTGATAAAATTCAAGGCTGAAAGTTAGAGCTCACCTCGACTCGCTGTCGTTGAAGGCTAAAAGTCAAGTCAGAAACCTTGTGGTGTTATTATGGACTCAGACCTTAACTATAATAGTCACATCAAGTCAGCCTTCTGCCATCTCAAAAACATAGCCAGAATCAGAGGATTCATGTTCAAACAAGACGTAGAAAAACTAATCCATGCCTTTACATTCAGCAGATTAGACTTCTGTAACAATCTTTTTACAGGTCTCCCCAAAAAAGGATATCAGACAGCTTCAGCTCATTCAGAATGCAGCTTCAGACTTCTGACTAGAACTAAAAAAGTGAATCACAGACTTGATTTTAAAATATTACTGCTAGTTTTTAAATCACTGAATGGTTTGGGGCCCAAATACACCTCCGACTTGCTTTCACACTACAGACTACAACCCTTGAGGAATCTCAGGTCTTCAGGGACTGGTCTACTAACCATTCCCAGTGTCAAAACAAATCATGGTGAGGCAGCATTTAGTTATTAAGCTGCTCATTGTTGGAATAAACTTGCTGAGAATATGAGAAACGCTCCAACCTTAACTACTTTTATTGTATTTTTATGCCTTTAAATGTCTTGTGCCTTGTGTAAAGCACCTTGAATTGCAGTTATGTATGAAATGTGCTATACAAATAAACTTGCCTTGCCTGGCCTATTCCCTGATGCATAATCAGTTTGTGACTCATACAAAAAGTCTATTTACATAATTCTAGCTTTGCAGTTTTGTTTTGCAAGCAGTGTATGTTTCTATGGCGCTGTTTTTCCCACTCAAGGGCAAAAATGCACTAATAAAAAATTTGAATCACCTTGATACCGTCATGAATCATTTTCTCCCAGTGACGACAGCTTCTGGATAAAATTGCCTCCACCTACGGGAACAAGTACTCACTGAGTGGTTTGACAGGCCACAAAAATGATTCAAGTAATGTCTCAACTTATAGCATTTTACCACTAACACAGCAAATACTCTTACATATATGTAGGTGTTTAGTGCCTTGTAGTGTTGTCCAAGTGTGTACAAACATTATTACATTACAGTCATTTGGTAGATGCTGTTGTCCAGAATAATAGCTAGATGTCATCAGAAATTATAAGTGCATCCCTCCTAAACAAACAACTAAGAGCATGTTCAGGGTACATGCGGATGCAATAACATGATTTATAGAAGACCTACAATAAATACTACTTTTCTGAAGCCAATTTGTTTTTTGCATACCTGTTTTCACCCCTTTATCAATAAAGCCTTATTTTTTGTTCCACACAGGATATATTTTTTTAATTTGGGTAACAACCCACATCCTCCTTTCCCAGTCTGACTCATAGAACATCCAGGAGAGGAGAAAAAAAAAAAAAAAAAAAAAAAGGAGGCAGTCACAGAAAGAGAAAGACGTTGCTTGAGAAAATCCAGAAACAAGGAGATAAACTGAAGTAGGTTAACCATACAGCCGTCATGCCCTGATTTAGCCTGCTTCCTCCAGAATAGATGACCCAAAACCTCTTCTCCCCTCCCTTCTCCTCCTTTTCCCATGGCCCTGTTCGAAGAGAGCTTTTTGCAGCTGTAACACAACTACACGCCTTCTAAACTGACAGGATTAACAAAATAACAATAAGACAGAGAGCTTTCTGCGCAGGTGTAAACATAGTCTGCTCTTCTGTCTGCTGTACACGATGCAAGGAGGGTTAAACAACAATGGCCAAGCATAAATTAAAAGTGCTTGCTAGTGGGCATACAATTCTCTACAGTGACAAGGTTAGGCAAGACAATATGTTACTGAAAAAAACAATTGTAAATTATGTTTCGAAATTAGGTTTCTGTTGCTCTTGAAGGCATAGCTCCAAGGTAACACTTAAAATTGTATGATCTGACAGGAGTTTATGTGTATTTTTCGTACAGGTGGATTGAAAATGTTGCACAACCGTAAATACAAAACCGTGAAAACTGTTCTGTCAATAAAATACAAAATACAACCAAGAAGCTCTCCTCATGACACATCCTGTTACATTATTCTATAAGCACTTCACCCTGCTGACCAGAGAGACCAACATGACCTTCAAATTATTCCCTATATTCTCCACACTCCTCATCACTGACCTCTTGGCAAACTTAAAGGATAGGTTCACCATTTTTCGGGTCTGTCTTAAAGGTGCAGTATGTAGAATTTAGTGACATGTAGTGAAATGGACTTGGAAATGGAATATAATATTTATAAGTATTTTAATTAGTGTACCTGAAAATGAGAATTGTGTTTTTGTTACCTTAGAATGAGCCCTTTATATCTACATAGGGAGCGGGTCTTCTTCCATGGAGCCCACCATTTTACACTGCCATGTTTCTACAGTGGCCCAGAACAGACAAACAAAACACTGGCTCTAGAGAGGGCCTTTCATATTTTTTGTGAGTTTCATGGCCACCGTAGGTTTTCCTACACACTTGGATGGGGGGTCGGGGGAAGGATAATAACAAAAAGAGGGAATTTGGCACTAAAAAGACAGTAACTTTGAAAGATATTGACTTCATTTGACTAATTTGGATGACCGAAACATCATATTAGCTTCAAATAAGCTTTTCAATCAATTTTTTCACAGAATGAGGACTGTGGATTTTGGCCCCCATCACTTACATTGTAAGTGTATTATGGAGGGATCTTCTAATGGTCAGTATGAACAGGAGGAATGAATATGACAACAAGAAAAACCTATTTCAATGTTCATTTGGGAACCTGACTATTGTTTTATGACAGACTTGAAAAATTATGGATCTGTATTTTTAAGCCTCTGGAAATTTGGCTTGAAATGGTAAAATGCTTATATGATATCAAAATTGAGTGTCAGTGAGTGTTAAGCATCCACAAAAATCCAAATGAACATAAATGTTCATAACTATTAGAAAACCTAGTTCAAAAAACAGGTGATTTTGCTGTTTAGACCATTTCTCAAGCTGGCTAACTACAGTAATGAATGACTAGGTTTCCATGGTGCAGCGCCACACTTCTAACTCACTGAGCCTCGAAAAGCCTGAGAATAGCTAAACATGAGACACACAGAGCAAGAGAGAGCATGACAGTGAGAGGGAGAGAAGGAAGCTATCGCTAACTGCTAAGCTAAAGTAACTAGCAGATCTGAAAAGCGTGTAAACAGCTGTGTGATTAGCGAGAAAGTCGCTAAAAGAAGGAGAGAGCTAAGAGTGCTTGAGCAGAACTAGTGTATATTTAAATGTACAGCAGGTAATTAGCTGCAGTAATGAAGAATATGGTAAAATTAAGTGAGTTGAGATGCAGAAATGCTACCAGTGACACAGAAACTTCGATAACATATGAGACAATAAGCTTAGCGCAGCACATCACGTCGTTTATGATTGGTTCGTGGAATTTATTGCGTAATTTTCATTATAAATGTCAAAGCATAAGCACGCCCAATTCAAACCCAATGTCAGGAAAGTTTATAAAAACTTAAATGACAATATTTCGAATTTGGATTGAAACTAATTTCTAATACTTTTTAGATGCTTCATAAGAATCCTAAATTACATAGTTAGAAGGCTGTTGTGGATTTGTGGTTTCCAGTGGCTTTAAAGCATTTGAGCGTGATCAAGCAATCATGTCTCACCTCATGTTCCTTCATGAATGTTTGAACAGTCTGAAAGGGACATTTTTTTCCCCCCTGCCTCTCAAAGTTAATAATTATTTGTAACCTTGACACACACATATAAATCAGCTACTGAACAAATGGTAGCAGAGAGGCTTCAGAGTGACACAGTGTATTTTTATTTATGCTGAAAAAAATTTGCTTACATAAATCCGTCTGGTTCACAAAAGTGGCTATCGAGGCAGGTGGTCCCAGTTCCTAGGAAACTGGAGCAGGCGCAGCAACGTCCAGGACGTTGAAAGTCATCCAAAAAGGAGTAGATTGATGGTGTTTGTTTTAGGACTCCTTCAACATTGTGTAAGGAGTTGTGAATTCAGAGAGCAAGCTTTTCTGTCAGCACATTTAGTCTACTGGCATGACAGAGGAGCTCCTGTACACTTGTTTTTACTCTCATCCTCGAGTTGTAAATGTCCCTCGGTGACCTACCATCAACAGGAGGCTGTTTATCATCTTTTCTTGATCATTAAATCATGTCACATTGTACATCAAAGCTCTCCTTTGCCTCTCTGCTGTTTGTCTTCATGGTCGTTCTTTGTCTTCTGCTTGGGATCATTTTGTTTGGCGTAATATTCATTTGCAAATTTTCCAGTGCTTCCTTTGTCTTTGCGTCTGCAATTTGTGATCCTTGCAGTGTCCTTTCATGAAAAATGGTGCAAACATGAATCCATGAAGAGGTGTATAATAAGGTGAGTGTATTTCTTTGTCTCAGGAAGAGACAATGTGAATGGTTATTTATCTTTCTGCATAACAAATCGCTTTGTGTCTTGGTATGGTACAGATTATATAGTGTGCTTCAGGTAGCTCTGCAGCACCAGATTAATGCGAGACTGAATTGCAATGAGTCACATGTCCACAGGCTGACAACGGATTGATGGTGCAGGTTAGAAAACCCATATTGTTCCTTCAATGTGACAACCAGATTTGCATAATACAGTCATGAATGTGAAAAAGAAACTCTCAAAATGAAACACTGACATGATTTATCTTGACAGACTATCAGAGTTATTTCGATCGGATCAGATGAGATTTTCTTATCCGCTGATCTGTGTTGACTGAGATGGGACCTGATTACCAGAGATGACAATTTAGGGTTGATTACACCTCCTTTTGTTGACATCCGCATCACAATATCCGACGCTGTCCTTATTTCCCCGTATTCATCGTGTTTGCTGCTCCATCTATCAAAACTTGACTTCCAATAAGTGCTCTGTGCTTCAGTCAAGCTCCACTAGTAATTAAAAGTGCTGCAAGAGAGCAATCAGGAAATGACAGGTACCTTGTTTTACAACATCTTCGACTTATGTCCTGAAAATTCTGGTCATTTTAATAATTCATCAAGGCTGACAAATAGTGAGAACTTGATTAAAACGACCTTGCTACACTCCATATCTCTTTCCTGGTTTCATTCATTTTTCAATCAGACATTTGTGTTACTGTGTGTTTACCCCTGTCTTGCATCTATGTGTGAGAGTACGCCGAAACAGATTGATTTTAGCCTGCTGTTTAATCGTCATAAAGCAAAATACACACGAACAGCGGGTGAGCCAGCATTCAATTAAGAGCCATGTAATCCTGAATGATTAGTTTACATGAGCTCAACAGCACAACAGGAAGAAAAGGTTACAGTGACATGAAGCAGCAGTCTGAGAGTCGCCTGGTTTGATATGCATTTTTGCATGAAAGAAACTTTATTGATCCCTGTGGGGAAATTGAGTTTTTTTTAAAGGAGCAAAAGTAATTCAGCAGGGATCAAACAAAGTGGAAGTTAAGCACAGAGCATGAATACAGAAACACAGAATAGAAGAAAAATATATAATAAAGTAGCAGAATACAAAGACCTTATGTCAGGTTTTCTCAGCCTTTTGGGGCATGATGAGTTCATTTTTGGTTCTCAAATTAGTCATGCATCAAATTGAAGTTTCTAAATTGTTGTGTGAATCTGAGCATGTTATCATTTCTGTTCTTTTGAGAAATACAGATGAGAATGTTAGTCAGAAATTGTTGTATGACATGACAAGAATAAACTGTCACTCTCAACAATTAACAGTTTACCTGCAGCCTATGTGTCTGTTTCTAGTAATGAGAATATAGCACTCTTCTACTGAGACAGTCATTAGGTCGGTAATGCAGATGATAAATGGCATTGTCACTCTTGTCCTCCATTGCTTGTTATCAGATGGAGAAGTTACAGTAAATCCAGCAGAGAGATACTGTTGCAGCAATTCAGCAATTGTCAGGCAGCCAGAGAACAAAGTGAGTTCATCTTCAGCTCAGTCGGTGCAGTCTAGGAATGGCAGTGGCTGGATGCGGAGGAGTTCTGTAAAGGCATGCTCGCACTAACGTCAACGTCAGAATCATAAATGTAGCTGTTGTTGTTGATGGTTTTGACTTGTGTAGATTGTATATGTCACTTTACAGACAGAAAGCAACATTAGACGTGCTGTAAAACACAGGTGTTTAAGCACTATCTTTGAAACTATAGGCTATTTTTGCTCTACACTTGTGTTTATAACTCTACACATTAACCACAAAACCTTACACCAAACTAGCATAACATTATACATCTCTCACAAAAGCAAACAATTCTTGCAAAACTCTTCAAAGTCTTTTTAATATATGTGTTTTTGCATCAATACAGTACATACAAACCTTTGTTTGGATAAGCACATGAAGCACCGACTACATACTGATAGTACAAATAAAAAACACTCGTGGCTTTTGCCCTGTGTGCAGGGCATTGCAGTTTGCAATAAAGTTTTATCATACATGTAGTAAACACACATACACACAGGTATCCAAATGTGTTAAGTATGGAGGTGTACTCTGAACAGAACACACAATCAATAAAAAATAAAGGGAAAAAGTTCATCCACATCACATGTGATGCTGTCTTGAGCTACACAGCGTGGAAAGTATCACCTCCTGGCCTTGCATGTCCCCTGATCGATGCCCCATCACAAGCCTCCTTGATTGCTTGTAGAAGGGGTATGAGTCGGTGGGGCTGGCGATCATGCACCTTCCAAGAATGGGGGGAGACTGAGTGCGATGAAAAGTGGCTGACCTGTGAACCAATTGCGGACCAAAGCAGTCCGGTGGAAACTAACATTGTCCCAGATGATAACGTACCTGGGCTGCTCTGGTTCTTGGTCATTAGGAATTAGTTTACTGTGAAGGGTATCCAGAAATGTGATAATGCGTGCAGTGTTGTATGGGCCAAGGATTGCATGATGGTGAAGGACATCGTTTTGACTAATAGCCGCACATATTGTTATGTTGTCACCACATTGTCCCGGGACGTTGACAATGGCACGGTGATGATATTTCTGCCACGGCCCCTTGTTTTTGCAAGGTTGAAACCTGCCTCGTTCACATATATTAGCTCATGATGTATTGCATCTGCTTCTAGCTCCATGACTCTCTGACAGATACAAGACAAAACAACGTAGCACAGTATGAAAGACAGGTCAAGTCAATATGATGTAGCTCCACACACCTCCAGATCCAGTACCAATGATAGGATAGTATAGCCTACCTGTACATATTCATATCTCAGTTGTTTTGCATGGTCTGAGTTTTTTTCAAAAGGGACTCTGTACAGATGCTTCATCTTAACTGTATTGTGTTCCAGTAGACGAGACGGTGCAGAAAGACTCACTCTGTTGACCTTTTGGAATATGGTTTTATCTGCCGTTATGTGGTCCTGCAGTTCTCTAAGTCTGATGCAGTTATTTTCAATGACCTTATTTACAATGTGGGTCTCCTGCTCTGCAGTGAGCAGTGGACCTCTTACACCAGATACTGGTTTTCTTGCAGCTCTGTAAAAAACATTTGAATTGTTTTAATGATAGATGCTTCTCATTATGAAAGTACAGTGCATATTACTGTACCAGTAAGAGTACAACACCTACAGTTACTTACCAGTTCTCATTTTCTAAATATCCGGATGATACATGCAACAGTGTAGCCGCTCAGATTTGGTTGAACCCGTTCTCCAGCCTCCCTCATGGTCATCCCATGGTTGACAACATGGTCCACTACAGTCACTCTGATTTCATCAGTTATTGTATTCCTGACTCCCCATCCTCTCCTTCTCCCCCGTCCCACTTCACCTCTTCCGTCCTCCTCCTCCTCCTCCTCTTCATCTTACTTCTTCACCTCCTTGTCCTCGTCCTTGTCGTCCTCCTCTAGTTTTACAAATGTTTACCTCTGGCCTATTTATAGCGCTCAAGCTCTGATTTGTAAGTGAACTCATTATCTAAGAGTGTTTTCACGTTTCAATGTAGAGAGGCAATTGGTAAAATAGTGTAGCAACGTAGAGACCAGTGTTTACAGTTTTGCCAGACGTGTGTTAATAAATTGCAAACTGAGTGTAATGCAGTGAGTTGTGTTTACAGTTTTGCAAATAGTGTGTTATAAAATTACAGACCGAGTGTGAAGCAGAGAACATGCAATCAGTTTGGCACACTTGGTAAATGCACTGGCTACAAGTGTTAATGGTTTCAGAGATAGTGCTTCAAGAATCACTGATAGTGTTTAAGCATTCAGGAAAAACTGTGAAAAACAGACACTGTAGGATCACTGTGGTGTTGCTGAACTGACAGTTTAACCAAGTATGTAGAAGTAATCCCTTTGAGCAAAAACCACTGCCTTCAGACTGCTCTGAACGCTCCGTTTCCAATGTTTTTTACTACTTTCAGCCCAAACCGACATCGACTCATGATGGATTTCTTTATATAGTCATCTGCTCCACAGAACTGATGTAAAGATGGGACACAAGAGGTATTTTTCAATTTGTGCAGAAAAATATGCACAAGCAATGGAGGAAATGGTTTGATAAATTGGGAGTTACACTTCTTTCTTATCGAGAATTAAATGAGAAGATTGATGCCGCTGTCAGGCGTGAGAGTGGTATTGATTTTCTCATCTAACCCTCACAAGAAAGTGAATGTGTATTTCCAAAATGTTCAACTATTTTTTAAAATATTGATGTAGTTCCAGCATCTTGCATAGACCCTTAAGTTGAACAACTTTGAGAGAGAAATTTGAAGGTCAAATGGCCCACTAACACTTTTACCTAAAGACGGACTTGCACTGTAAATGAGAAGCATTTGATGTAAATACAAGTATTTTATATATGTATATATGTGAGAAAGGAAATCAGTTTTTAAGACTGAGACCCAGCCTCTGAAAAACAGAGAGGTGCTTCTTTTTCTTCTTCTTCTTCACCACCAGGCGCTAACAGTTTCATTTCATCTATTTGTTGACTAAAGTAAAGGTCAGCTGTGTGGAGAGAACGATGACGTGAGTTGTTCACTATAACAGCTTGTCAGTGTATATGTGTGTGTGTGTGTGTGTGTGTGTGTGTGTGTGCTGCAGCAGCTCTTGCTCATAGACCAGTGCTTCCCCACCAGCGATGCCTCTGGCTGCACACTCTTGGAGAGAGAGAGAGGAGAGCAATGAGAAAGAGAGGGAGGGAGAGGGGGAGAGGGTTCAGCGGAGTGGCTGAAGCTCATGTTTCATTAATAGGGCATATCATGCTCTGTGTGTGTGTGCGTGCATGGGGGGTATGCAGGGTCACAGTTGACTTTAATTAGAGGGAGAATGTGTTAAACAAATGTAGGACAATCACTGATTCACAGGAGCAGCATAGCGTCCATATTAGTCTACCTTTAATCAGCGCTGATCAGGGGCAGAGCACACTGGGCGAGCTGATCTCCGCTAATGGTATGAGACACTGAAGAAGACTGATGAGTCAGTAGCCTGTTTGAAGCATCAGTCATCGTTACGGACCGAGCGCTGAATCACAGTCAGACCTACGTCTCCTGGTATTATATCCCACCTGTCATTACTGTCTCTCTGTCTGCAGAACTTACTGTTGAGCCTTCACCCTGCTACTGACCAACAGTTACACAAGAATAAATCAAGCCTGCAGAAAAATGGATGGGATAAAGTGATAAAGACACCAAAATCTAGCATATCAGTGCTACATGCTAACATTTGCATGCACATTCTTAGGAGAACTTGAATTTGTGAATGTATGAATGACAAGACATGACATGACATGAATGCGGCTTGCGTTTCGCAGTGTTTTTTATTAGAATAATGCTTGTGTTTATAAATTCTTTGAAATATGCTATTTTGATCAATATTAGGGAAACAACCATGTAGTCATTTATATCCATGTAATCTCTCAGCTTCTAGGCAGTTGGTTATTGTTATATTCTCCAAATTTTATCATTAGGCTTAGTAAACGTGTCAACTTGTTTGCATTTTAGACTTCTATTATTCTACAAGATCTTCAATCAAACTGGATGGATCCAAGACAACCCTCCAGTTCAGTGTGCGAGCATCTTGCTGCTTGAAGTGTTTATGCAGCAGAACAGACAATCCACTGGACACATGAGTGATGGTGTTTATGTTCTCTTTCCCTCTTAAAAGCAAAGTTGACAAGTGGTTCCAATCTCACCCAAAAACTTGGTTTATCCTTCCGACGGCTCTCTGTTGCTTCGTCACTCCTTAATCCCTGATTAACGTGCTCGCATAGCTGGAAGGAAAGAGGTATCATGTCTTCTGCATGCTTTGTTTTGAAGTGATGAGTGAGATGAAAAGACAGTCGGCGCTTCCCCGGTTAAGGTTGTCTATTTCGCTTCTTATTGGACTGTGTGCACATTGATGCGCCGCAGCCTCGAGCTTTGTGTGCGTCTCTGAGAAGAAAACTGTCTTGCATTTGTCTCTCCTTTATGAACTGGAATAGTGGGGGGGATGTAAAACAGGAAAGAGATGATAAACTTCAACCCCACCCCTGTGCCATCTGTAAACAACATGTGACAGCATTATAAATAGCTTTTTGTCTCTATTTCTCTCTCTCTGTCTGCTTAAACTGTATATTTATTTGTGCGTATGTGGCAGCGTGACGTGGAAGACAGATTCTCACACTGTATTTGTTCATGTGTGGGTGAAGTAGAAAGGGTAATGGTATGTTGTACTCACAGCTGAAGAAATAATTCTTTATGCTTCTGTCAGCCAGTATCAGTGACAGATCCGTGTATGTGAGCGTACGTGTGTTTTAGCAACCTGTGATTACCTGCTATTCTTAGAGCAGCTAATTATTTAATCAGCTCTATTTTTTGCAATTGGATTCCCTTGATAGGTGCTTTTGTCATTATTTGCTTTGCTTCGATAATCGCTCGCTTCCTCCCACCAGAAACAGAAAATGTGAAAATTGCATACTTATAAAAAGAAACACAGAGGAAGAGAGCCTCTATGTGTGTTTGTGTGTGCGTGTGTTGGTTGGTGGGTATGTATGTATGGGTGGGGGCTGAGCGAGGCTGCTCAGGATTCAGGGGAAGGAGATGGTGAATGTATATGTGGCTATTCCACCCGTGTACAGCTCTCTTTTATAACTGTAATTTATATTGTTGTAGTTTAAATGACTGTTATTAGTGCAAATGAGGGATTAGATTAAGGAATCATTTAAAACCTTCTGTTTATGATACATATTCTGTAGAAAGCAGCGGCTTAATGCTTATTAGTTCCAGCTTTTACCAAATGTCGGTTCTGATTCTTTCCATAATTTTTTTTAAAGAGAAAACCATTTTATTTTCAGCAGCTTTAGACCACCATAAACATCACCATTGGTCACAGATGAGAAGGTTTATCTTATATGTAGTAAAGCTGTAATCCGTTAAGTTATTTTTGTGCAGTGATCACATTTCACTGTCGTAGCTTAGCCACATTTTTAAATATTTGTTCTGAGTTAGTCAAATAAAGCGGATATCTTCCACAGTTACAGTCTTTGTAGTATAAAATTTCCTCTTTGTGTCTCGACAGACAGTGTTTTCCTGTTCATCTGCAGTGGAAGGATTGTAACAAAAAGAGGGAATTTGGCACTAAAAAGACAGTAACTTTGAAAGATATTGACTTTATTTGACTAATTTGGATGACTGAAATATCATATTAGCTTAAAATAAGCTTTTCAATCAATTTTTGCACAGAAGGAGGGCTGTGGATTTGGTCTCCCATCACTTACATGGAAAACGCTATATGAAGTCTATGATTTCTAATGGTCAGTATGGACAGGAGGAATGATTACAGCAAGAAAAACATGCTTCAATGTTCCTTTGGGCTCCTGACTGTGGTTTTAGGACAGACTTGAAAAACCTTTAAAGCATTCAAGTGTGCTCAAGCTATCACGCCTCACCTCACTTAGCTTTTACTCCGGCTGATTGTGTCATGAATGTTTAAACAGTCTGAAAGGGACAGTTTTGACCCCCGCCTTGTTGCTTTCCTGCCTCCAGTCAAAGTTAATTCTGTGTATCCATGACACACGCATTTAAATCAACTACTGAACAAATGGCAGCAGAGAGGCGGAGAGTTACACAGTGTATTTTTATTCATCCTATCAACCTATCCTTTAACAAATCTCCAATTCTAATTCAGTTAAGAACTGGATACTCAACCATAAGAGAGATATCAAACTGCTAGACTGCTGAAGTTTGCAAAAAGGACCACTTCTGCCAGATTATGTCATATCATGTCATATGCGTTAACATGTATTTCATAGCTGGAACTGTGAGATATATGTTAGCAGTAATCAAGTACTCAGAAGGTGAACAAAGTGATGAATGAGTCCCTTTGAAGCCAGAGAATCTCAGCTGCTGTGGACCGAGAAAAGGCTGAATCT
Source organism: Thunnus thynnus (assembly GCF_963924715.1). NCBI lineage: Eukaryota > Metazoa > Chordata > Actinopteri > Scombriformes > Scombridae > Thunnus > Thunnus thynnus. The sequence continues at coordinate 8,333,919 of NC_089533.1, read as the reverse complement.
GTCAGGGTCAGTGCGATACTTCTGTCTTGTCTGTAGCCTCATGTAATGAAACCTGTGAAATATGGGGAAAACAAGATTACAACCATTCATCCAGTTCTACGTCTTTGAGGAAAAGACTTGTCAAAAAATGATGGTTTGAGATCGGCTGTTTCACCTTGACGGTCAATAGCTCTGAAGTAAGTTTCTTTTCTATTTACTCTCAATTAATGCTACAAGTTTTTTGCCACCCGCTTAAGACACGTTATATCTAATGCAACTGACACACTAAAACAATTAGATTGCCACCGAAAATCAATTTGAACTGTCGAGCTGCTCTCAGCGTGATGATGTTCAGCTGTATAGTGAGATATTGGCTCACAGCTGTCAAGCAAAACTAGCTCTAGTTTGTTATTGCTTCTCATATTGTGTTTCCTAGTCCACACCCAAACCACACTGGAACCTACAGAACAAACAGCTCAGTCACGTCAGTTCAACAATGGTAATGAATCTGTAAAAAAAAAACAAAAAAAAAACAAACAGTTTGATGTTCATGTTGTCTACAAAGAGCCACATGGCTGAGAGATAAAAGACAAGGAACACAATGCACTGTGCAGCAGCTGTTGCTCTTTCTATCTCTTTCTCTTTTCTCTCTCTCTCTCTCTCTCTCTCCTTTTGTCATTCTCTGTCTGTTCACCTGGACCGGGACAGAAGGCGCAGAGGCTGTTAGTCCTGACACTTGCTTGGAGGCACCATGAAAGGTCATGAGACGTAATAATAACAGCGGGGGACATTCTGAATAATGATAGTGGACATTTATTATACAGGAGCACAAGCAAACCCCTGCAGGGTCTTTGCAGGGTCGGCTGGATATGACGCTGTGCCAGATTTCAGAAATAAACACATTTACACCAGGCCTTAATTGTCACCCTCCTGCCGCTTTACTACCTCAGAAACTCAACGTTAAGGCCAAGCCGGCACAGCCAGCAGAAATGAGGCATTATTAATAGGCAATTTCACTTTCAACAGCTTCCCCACCTCCTTAGATTTTTCTCCGTAACCCAATTAGGTGAGACCAGTGTAGCCTCCTTACAATAACTTTAATCATAAGTAATGTCAAAACAGGAGCTGGAAGAAGAGGAAAGGAAACAGACAGTCATTCCGTTGTTTGCTTCTCTCTGGCGTAACTCAGAGCCAGACTGATGCAAGTGAGAGAGAGCGATCAGCAGGGGAGGCATTCACAGAAAGTGATAGGGGCGAGAAGGACAGACAGAGAGAGAGCCTGAGCCAGAAGATTAAGAGAGACAGTGAAAGACAGGGGAGAGTGTGAGGGGTCTGCGTCGACGTCTGTGAAGTGACAGTAAGGAGAAAGGCAGGGAGTGATCGAGAGAGGCAGATCAAGCCAGAAAAATGAAATGAGAGGATTAGAGGAAGGAGCGAAAGATGTGACTGTTCAATAACGCTCTCCCACACTGGCAAAGTTTCATCAGCTCGAGAGGACTTGACGTGCTCTGAGTCACAGCAGATGGGCAGCACTGTCAAGTGATAATAGAGGTATGTGGCAGCCACTTTTGATAGTGAAACTTAAAACATCGACCGACTCAAGATCCCCTCTGTCAGGACACGACTATGGTTTTGTTAGCTGGTGTCAGCTTTGATCCAAAAATCAGCCATTGAACACAGTGACCAGCAAAGAAAATGAACATTTCAGCCAAAAATCTAAGTGTTGCAATTGTTTGTCTACTGTAATGTCAGAACACCAGCGAGTTAGCAAGTACAGCTCCATGTCAGAATGTGAAACAGCTGTTCAGAGCTCCAAAAGGTCCAAAAACAATAACTGGAAACAACATCAGCCAACAGCATAATCAAAGTATTTTTAAGCCAAGTTTGCTGTCATTTTTTCTTACTGCATCGTGCAATAATAGCTGCTAAAAAGCATTAAATTGTCAAAAAGTAGAAATAAATGTACACTAATGCAGTCTAGCAAAAACAGAAGGAAGAGCAACACCTGTCAAGAAACTATTCTGAAACTGTCATTGATGGGGAGAGGAGTGAGTACATGTAGATTTTTTAAAAAGAGACTAAACATTTTAAGTTTGAGCTTGTTTTAAGTCAGTGTCAGTTTGTGTGATGACTTCACTGAAGCCTTAACGTGAAAATGGGGTTGAATTGTAATTTCTGTCAGACAGAGAACAAAGACAGAGTTCAATTATGCTTTCACAAACAGCTTGTGGAAAAGTCAGACATAAATATACATTTCTAAAAGAAGAATTAGTTGATTTTCTTGAACTCCTCTTGCGGGCTGCAGCTCAACCCGTAAATACAACATATCACCTTGGTGAACGTGTTAGCAAACCGTCGCCTATTTACATTCACAACATTTGCAATCACTTTTACTTTAGCTCTTAGCATTCAGCGCTGTTAAATTGCTAAATGCTCCACTACATTCACCAGCTAGTTGCTAACTTTATATGTTAGTGGTGCGAAGTAGGTAGCATGGGTTTATATGCAACACCTTGCACATCATTTGACCTATTGTTAATAAGAAAATATGGATTAGTGCTACTGAAAACACAAATGTTTAGCTTTAGAATTCTTGACTTATGCTACATGACGTATAAAAGTGGGAAATATTACATTTCTGCACTTTTTTGGATTTTGAGAGAAGTCTCACCTGTTCAGCTAACACTCAGCTAACTTGCTGTGCTAATGACAAACAATTTTTGCTATTGAGTGAATGGACATTTTCATTTTTGGTGTAAATCAAAACCAAATAAATAAAACCAAATCACTCTTGGTTTCCTGGATTTGTTTTCTTTGTTTGTTGTCACTACCTTGTCTCTGGTTTATGTATCTGTGTGTGATTAAACAAAAAAGTCTGAATAACTCTCCCTCCAGCAGCGTATTACGTGCTATTTATACTGATACTGTGTTTTGAGCATCATTTTGGCATTCCTCTGTGCACAGCAGTGTGTTTGTGGACGGATGGTGCATTATGCATGGAGGCCACTGAAACTAGCCATTAAAGCGGTTTATTTAGGAGCTCCCTGCCATGTTTGGGCTAAATAGGCTGCGAGAATATGATTACAGATAGACAGAATAAACCAAAAGCTACATGCCTCCTGTTATATAGATGTACGTGAGCAGCATCCACACATGCAATCATGCACTATATTCTTTTAAGAGTATTTTCAATGTGCCTGTGTGGATAACAGGATGTGACAGGCTAGATATACATGAATAGCAGAGAATGTTTTGCAAAGATCTTTTATTGAGGTATGTGGCCAACCAATGACTTTGGACATCCAAACACATACTTTTAAAATTTAACATACTTTGAAATCTGAAAGGTGTGAACATGTGACATAAAACTAGGCGTAATGCAAGATAACAAAGTGTTTACATTAGTAAAATCATAAATCCAGTTCTGCTCAGATACCATTTTTTCCCCAGCTCTGACGTATTGTTGATGCTGCTGTTGTAATTCTCAGTTTTTTCAGTTTTTTTTTGTTTTATTTAAGGAACATCTGAAGATCTCCATGGTGAAGTGAAGTGAAGTTGCAGGTAAAGTATGTTCAAATATGACAGCAATCACATGTATGAAGGCGATACCTCAACGAAACTTATTCAGATGACACAAAATGAAGTGCTATTGTTGTTATTACACAAAGAAAAGCTTATTTGTCACAGTCTCTAAAGGCTTTCACATATATTGAAATGTAGACTAAAAGGATTATATTAGCTCGATCTCTGAGCTCTCAAAGAAGACAGATGAGTGAAATTATCTCATAATTTGCAGTGACGCCGTTCCCCTGCTGCTTTCTGTCCTTCAATTTTACATATTTGTTATGTTTGCGATGTCCTCCTCTCTGGAACACTTTTAAAGAAATGTATCAACTTTATTAAATAAGCAATGAATGTATGAATCGATGGAAGTCTAAACCATCAAAAGTGTACCTAGATACAAGAAAAAAAGTGGCTTCGCTTTATGTCAGAAGCGACCAGTCACATCAATACCAGAGGACAGGAGAGGCCAAACAGGGTGCGGAAGATGGAGAGAGATGAAGACAGGCTGACATTTGATCAATGATGACTCGTGCACCCGTGGGTACAACACTACCTGCATGCACACACTGACTCATAATGGTTCAGCACTCGTGTCATTCCTCTCTCTGCTCCGTCTCACTGCACCTCCTCCTCCTCCTCTTACTCCTCCACTTCCCTCTCTCTTTCCCTGCGTTCCTCCTCCAAGCTGTCAGTGAAACTTAGACTCCTTGTCATGGTCAGAAAGATCCCCCATTGTGTTGTTTTTTCTGGCAGACTGGCTGCAGTTTATATTCAGCTGTTTGAGCACTAGGAACGGCATGTTAAAATGCTGTGCAACGCTTGCAACACCCGCTACGGCTCTTCAACAGGTCTCTGCTGTAACAAACCGTTTTATGCCTGCAGAGCTCATGTCATGTGAACACAGGCAACCAGCTCCTGCCACTCGTAACTGCTACACTTGGAAGATGTTGACACTCTGTTTGTGCTCGCAAGAACCAGCCAAACCAAGGAGGACCACCCTCTCAGTTTTCCTAGAGAGACTGGTTTCATCATCTTTGCTTAAAACAGTAAGACAACAAAACATAGACTCTTGACAATTGCTGCTTTTTCTTAGCAGTCAACATGAGACATTACACCAACATTTATTAAGCCATGGATATGTCATTAACCAAAACAAAAAGGACAGGATCTTTTTTTTTTCAAATTTTCCACCAGTTGATTTATGCTTTCTTACCACAAATTAAAAGATGCATTTTTTTTTTTTGCTCTATATTTTCATTGTTATTTTATACTAAAAAAGTCAGGGGAAAAAGTTTCGGAGTTTCCTGTGAAAAGAAATCATCACAGCCTCCAATATTCCTTTGAAAATCTTCTCATTTCTGCACAGAAGTTGGCGCGTGCAGTTATTACTCAGCCTGACGCTGCTGAGGATTTTCGTATCGCGTGTGTACCCCCTTTCATCTGATTCTCTTGTCTTTCTGAATGGCAGTCGCTTTCTATGGCTGGCAGTGGTCGTCCTTGGCGAGTGCCTCATGTTGTCTGTACCAGTCTGCACAAAGCTGATATCAGTCCCCAGGACAGAGACTCTGACATGAGCAGATAGGTATGAGACACATGGAGTGGGTAGAAACAAGAAAAGGACACTGACAGAGGCATCATGTTATCATGACAGGACTCAGCCTCCTCCCAAGTTGGTAGACAAGACATTTTTTTGATGAGGAAAAACAAAATCTGAACCGGCATCCAGCAAACATATTTAAAGCATTTTTGACTTAGATAGAAACATACATTTTTGTATTTGAAAGATAAACCTACAGGAACACTAGGATGCTGAAAAACATCTCCCTTCTAAGAGCAGGACTACTGTATAACTGCACACTCTACTGAAGACTTACAGTAAACCAATTCAACTGGAAACCATGCTTTCATTGTGGGAACCCAACTGGGCTGTGGTTCCAGCTCTTTGCGGGTGTGTGTCCAGTTTATCTGTGTTTGGTTTAAGTCAGTCAGGACTGGTTGGAGAGGCTGCGGCTGAGGGGAGGTAAGGGGGGGGAGGGGTTGATGGTGATAGTTTGAAGATGGGTGCGTCCCAGGAGGGAGAGGAAGAGGAAGGATGGTGATGTGCGCGCAGAGGTTCAGATCTCCTCGATGGAGTCGGCCGGGACAAGCCCTCTCTTCTTCCCGCTGCTCAGCTTCAGAAACACCTCGCCGTCTTCTCGCTTCCCCACACAGATCTAAGAGACAAAGAGAGAGAAACTAAGTCGCTCTGTTTTTTTTTTTTTCAATTTTTGTCAGAAAAATATGTGAAAAAGTGCCATTTTTTTTTATTGTACTCCTGCGACCTTGCAGAAGATAAAGCAGGCACAGGAAATAGATAGATGGATGAAATCCTGTCATTACATACTGAGTAGAGTGACTTCCACTTACCAAAATGAAAAAATGAAAACAAAAACATTAGAATAAGTCAGAATGATAATATTCTGGTACCTGGGATTCCCTCACGGCCATGTGTCCTCTATCTCGGTTGCCGGAAGCGCCCTGGACGACTCGCCACACTCTCTCTCCAGGCCTGACCCTCTGCACAAAGTTGGCTGGGAAGAAGCCGACTCTGTCACCGCTCTTACCCTGAAGAAGAAATGTGCACAGTACAGTTATTAACATTTTGAATTTATCTGGTTGCCGTCATGACTATTACTGAACATGCTACAGCATCAACTTCGACTTCTCAGGTCTCATATTTAAACATTGTTTTATTCTTCGGGTGCAGCAACACTTCTATGTTGTGTCTGTCTGGTTTTGGATAATTTTTCAGTGGGCGTTGGTTATTTTTTGTATACAGATGATGATTAGTCTATTTCCACTGGATGAACATGTTTTTTTTTTGACAAGCAGAAGTCCATAGAGGCCAAATGTTCAGTTGTTATCATCTATTTAGTGTTTCATTATTAAACCAAAGAGGCATTTTTGTAGCCATCCCTGTCATGAATAGTAATGAGAGAAACACAAACACTTCCAAACTCTTAGTCACATCTCTGTCTGCACAGTGATAAAATAATGGCAGGACGCTGCTCTAGCATCAGTCAAATCAAGGTAATAATTGTTTTGCAAACAAGTGAAATTGTTTCGCCTGAATGTCAGATATAATAGTTACCTGGATGTAACTCCAGTTCTAGGAGTTCGTGCGGAGCCTCACAACAGACGTTGCTATTAGTTTACACCTACGAGACTCCACCTCAGGACCTGTGAAAGGATCTTTGCACTCACCGCCCAATCAGGAGGTAGCAACCACGCAGCATCCTCCCACTATAAGACTCCAGCGTCTACACTGCTCGTCTCCCTTTGAAGCTCAGCAACACTTGACTGGGGCCAGCTGGGCTTCTAGTTAAAGGGCTCCGCACGTACTCATAGAACTGGAGTTACATCCAGATAACTACTATTTCTACTTTGTACGTGCTCTGCCCTCTAACAGGCTTAGCTAGCGTTTTTGTTTTTTCCCTTTTTAATTTAGTGCAGGATAAGTAATTAACATAAATTGATTCCAAGGTAAATAATTAACATAAAAACACATATGACACAAGAGAGTGCAAACGGGAGAAGCAACAGAACCAGACAGTAACCCGAAGCAAAACAACAAGAACAAATTAATAAGAAAATAAAATAAAATTTTGGCTTAATACTAGATGCACGTTTGGTGTGTAGGTGTGTTTTTTTGTGGGTAGGTGTTGTGTGTGTTTGTGTGTGTGTGTAAGGATATAGAGGGAAGAGAGCAGAAGGAACAAACAGAGAAGAGAGAGAAAAGGAAAGTAAAAAAAAAGAAAGCTGCAGTGCTGTTGGGGGGCATCTCTGGTTGGGTCCCAGGGATGAAAAGGCACCAGGGAAAAACCAGGATGGGTCACAACAGAATTTTTTGTTTCTTTTTTTTCCTCTCTACTCCTATCTAACCACATCTTTTTATAGTTTGTTTGCTTGTCTATCCGTACTCCCCTTTCTCTGCTCCTCCCCCTTCCTTGCTCTCATTTCCCTCATGCTTTAGGTCACTCCCAGATCTGTAGGAGGTTGCTGGCCTGTTGCATTGTTCATTTGGGTCTGAGGAGCATTTAAAGGGGGATTTAACAGGGAATAGGCCCTCAGACACCAAGATGTCCAAACCAGTAAGGGCCCCTGAGCCACCTCAGCCACCTGGGTCCGGTAAGAGATGGTCCCATCATGCAGAGTTATCTTTTGGTTTTGGGAAATGAACTTTACAGAAAAAAGATAAATAAGTATGCAAACCAGTCAGTAAATAAAATAAGTGATAAATAAATTAATAAAAACAAAAATCTTTGTCATCCAATTAATGTGTAATAGCAAAAAATAATAATCATCTGTACAAAAATCATCATTGTACGATTAGAAATAATCAGTGTAATCATTTTTAAGCATAATAGTAATTATCACCATCATCACCATCCCCAATCTCAACCTACCAATAATAATCTATGTAATAATAATACTAATCAACAGCATAATCATCATCTTATAAATTGTGCAATATTGCTAATAGTGTTCTGTGTAATAATAATAATCCCATCCTAATCCTCATCCTACCAGTCTGTGTAATAGCATTCATAACAACAAAAGGAAGAAACAAGAACAGAAGACCAGGAGGCGGCCGATGAAAAGCACCATAGAGGACACGACGGGGTGTGGGGGGCCGGGGATCTGACGTCCCCCTGTCTGTTCAGGTAAGCCACCGCCGTGATGTTGTCTGACCTCACCATGATGAGCTTCCCACTCAGTTGTGACGCATAAAGGTGAAGCACCTTCTGCAGGTTGATGTGGCAGTGGGAGCTTAACCATGTGCCTCCCATGTTGGCCTGTAATGAGGAAGACACCCCAGTTGAAAATGGCCAGGTGAGTCCCAAAACATCACGTCCCTCCACGCCAGAGTTCATGCTGTTTGCCCCAGCTCGGGTGCAGCCAAAGCTGCGCAAACCAATGTTGGAGGTTTCTCATAAGCAGCAGCCCCAGGCGCACCAGTGGGTGGGCTGCTGACATCATCCTGAGTAGTGACATGACGCTCCCAGCCGGCACAGAGGACGTGGATCTCATGTGTCAAGTCAGCCACTGTAACGCCTCCACATGCTCCTCTTACAGGTGTGCAGTCATGGTACAGGAGTCTAACTGCAGACCGAGGTAGGGCATCTGCTGGCTCGGCTGTAGGGAGCTTTTGGTGGGGTAGATGGAGAAGCCCAGCTGTGTGACATGTGTGATCAGAGCTGTGTGGGATTCTGCCTCCTGACGTGATGCAGCAAGAATCAGCCAGTCTTCTATGTAGGTCAAGATTCTCGCCCCCTTCTCCCTGAGCAGCGCCAGCACCATGTCCACACACTTGGAGAACGTGCGTGGGCATAGAGAGTACCTGAACAGGAGATGGCAATACTGGGAGATCCATCCTCCCACTGCAAAATGCAGGTACTTCCTGTAGTGGCAGTAAGGAGACGTTGACGTACGTGTCAGACAAATATATGGATGTAATCCAGTCGCCTGGCTGGATACATACCAAATGCTTTCTGACTGTCAACATGCGGAATGGTCTCCATGCAATGTGGCTGTTCAGGACATGCAGGTTCAGTATCGGTCTCAGGCCCCCTGATTTCTTGGGAACCAGAAAATACAGGGAAAAGAAGCCCCTCCGCACATCCAGCTGGGGAACCGTCGATACGGCCCCTTTTCGGAGGAGTGGGCTATTTTCTCCTCCAAGGCTGCCCTCTTAGTGGGGATGGAGAGAGAGGTCTGAAGTGTGCTGCTAAAAGGAGGAGGTTGGCGGCAGAACGAGATGGTGAAACTGAACTCGCATGCAATCTGTTCTCAAGGTGGCTGAGTGAAAAAGGGATACAAGCAGCGTAGGCTCTTATAGTGGGAGATGCTGCATGGTTGCTGCCTCCTAATTGGGTGGTGAGTGCAAAGATCTTTTCTCAGGTGCCGAACGGAGCCATGTAGAAGTAGTAAACCCAATAGTGAAGCGCATTAGAGGGTGGAGCACAAATGAAATAGAATCGTTTTCGACACATTTAAAGAAAAACATTAACAGCAGATTACGTCGATTATGACAATGTCTGCGTGTGCCTCATTACGCAGCAATATTTCCCTGTTTATCATCCTCTGCGCCAGGTCGTAATGGGTTTAGTAAAGTGATTCATAAAATATACATTAATAATGAACACATGACACAAATATTACAAACATACATAATTTAAAGGTTCCTCAGAATGGCAATGTTGATTTAGGGTGTTTAATGACTGCTGCTTCACTTCAGGCTACATAGGTTCTGGTAAATACAGGCCTACTGATAGAAGACAGACAGACTTTAGTTAAGACTGGGTGCAACTCCCTTTTTCTTTGACTGACACACACACACACACACACACACACACACATACAGATGCACATTTATTTCCATTGGGACCAAGTGAAGCTCATTAAAGACTCAATAAAGACCTCTTTGAGGCTGCAACACCAGTCAAGTTCATTATGTTAAAACTCTTTTGGTAATTTTCAGAGGAAATTATGTTCTATTTCTGTCTGTGGCTGCCTGCATGTTTATGACAGGAAAAAATGGAGCAGGTGTTATGCATTAAAGGCTTAATTTAAAGACTTGAATTAACACATGCGCACAATAAACGCACACACACATTTGTGACTTGACACACATTTCTGCGCACTTGAATACACATTATACACAGAGGTACGCATCTACACACAAACCAACAAGCACACACGCACACACATATGTTTGCAAATGATTTATTACCCACCTTCCACCACTCCTCATTAGAGTCATCAGTGACCTGCACCCTATCACCCGGACTGGAGGAGATAAGACAAGAGAGGAGATGAAAAAAAGAGGAGGCACAAAGAGGAGGCACAAAGGGGAGGTGATTGAGGTGGAGAGGGTAAGGGGATGCAGAGACGAGAGTTGGGTACATGATGGGGAGATAAAGGAGTTGAGAGAGTGGGAGCGGCAAGGAAGAGAGAAAGAAAAGAGAGTTTAGTTCAAGCCAAGAAGATAACATTATCAAGCTGCCACAGTTACAGAGCTGTGGTGGTTAAAATGTAGACGAGCCTTTGTGTCCCTCTGCAGAGGTGACAGAGCAACTGCCATGAGGTCTACATGAAATACGACTCTGTAGCGCCTACTGCAGCAGTGAAGTCTGGACCCGATCTGCAGCCAACCTGGGCTGCATGCTAATGACGCTACCAGTTTTTTGATGAGACTTTCCAGCACACACACATGCACGTACACAGTGTACCCACTGTCCTAGATACACGGGGAGAAACTGCTGTCCCAATTGCACTTCTGTACGTTGCATCTCCTGGGGTGTCTGCTCTCACTACTGCCCTATATGATCATCGCTCACAAACACACACACACATAAGTTTGCACACACTTACATAAACTTACCAACTAGGGTGAGACCCATATACCTGAACTGATACTTATCAAATATTTATTATTCTGCTTGCTGAGGTTTCTCCCAGTAGCACAGCTATTTAAAACCTAAATTTATGGTTTAGTTTTCAGAAATATTACATTTTTCCTACAATATTCCTACCGCTAGTTAGAAAAACTCAACACCTACTAGCTGCTTTATTCATTGGCAGAGAAATACAACTTTATAATCATGTCACTATTTTTTATGTGTGACTTCAGATTGCGAGACCGACGTGAGATGTTGCATCTCCTGCGTATGTGCGCCCACAGCAATGATGGCAGAAACGGTGCAGTAGCTCCAGTTGACGGCGTGAGTGTTTAGATTTTGCATCTTTTCTTTGTGAAAATGAAAATTCACTGAAGAGTAGAAAGAATTAAAGTTTCTGTGTCATCTTCAGGCGATGAAGGACAAAATTTCACAGTCCTCGCTCTGTGTAAAAATACTTTCTGAAACACAGCTGAGGACAATATGAGGCCTCAACAGTCTGAATTACTCAACTCAAACGGGGTCTTCCAAAGTTACAGTTTTTATTGCAAAAATTCCCAGTTTTTGTGTTTCCTTTCTGAGTCACAGTGGAGGCATTGTAACAAAGAGGGAGAAATTAATTTTTGCACGGAATGAGGAACCACCAATAACTATTTTATTGTAAATATGAGAATGTGACTATTCTTTTAAGACAGACTTAAAATACTGTGAACCTATCCTTTAATATATGAAGAGTTTTCCTAGTGTTTAACAGGTGTGGTCAGCTGAAATAAATAATTTTAACTTATGATCAGCACAAACTACTGTCTGTTCTTGACTTCTTTCAAATATAATTTGTCTTCAGTAGTCAGAGCCTGAGAGAAGCACAGAAACGCATAATGCCTTCATATGTTGTGCACTCACACACGGAGCTGCAGCACAGATGGCTGCTAACAGTCCCATGGATCTACCTGTGCGATAGCTGTCTCCCTATTGTGCACACATACACATCCTGCCCTCGTTTCACTGCTCTGTCCTTCCCTTTCTTCCCTTTCCTTGTCCTTCTCCGTCCTATAGCGCTTTCACTTCTATATGAGAGCTTGGTTTTCTCCGCCTGGTTTTTTTTCCCACCCTCTCTCTCTCAGCCTATGATAATCTTCAGCTCTATGCCGTCTTCCCTCATGTCTGTCTGCCCTTTCATCTCTCAGTTGTTCAGTGTCTCAGTGTCTTTATCCTCTTCCCTGCTGGGAACACAGCTCAGTCGCTAGCTCTATGCGGGGACAGTGATGGGCTCCGAGTTTATAATTAGCCATCCTTAAGGGTGCCCCGGTACTGTCCTCTGCAGATGGTGGGGACATTTTTGTCCTGCAGGAACTACAGCCGGGGCAAAACACAAGGAGGAACAAAAAAAAAACAGACTAAAGCAAATGCACTCATGCACACACAATAGCAAAAACTCTATGGAGTGCACATTGGAGCAATATGTGCGCACACATGGTTACGAAATGCTTGCACGTACACAGTCTGTTTGGTTATTACTCACTGCAGTTCCAGGTCATTCTGTTCCTGAGGCAGAAACTTGTAGAGTGCTACATAGGTGTGGATGGAGTGAACTTCGATACGCTTGGGCACCTGGACACAGAGAGAGACACGGGGAGTAGAGGCCGGAAAGGGAGGCAGTGAGACAGAAGTACATGATCGAGGAGGAAAACAACAAGGGGTGACAGTATGCACACACCGCTCACCTCTGTAGGCGTCTGAGCTTGGCCACTGCTCGCGTCTTCTTCCTTCTCAATCTCCGTGTCAGGGACAGGGGTGTCTGGAAATGGTGAGAAATTTTTCTTAGGAGGTGCCAGGCACGCACGTACCCACACATATGCAATAAGGCATGTAATTACTCTCATCCAGGCACAGTAAATCTCTCACACACACGAGACAGACATGCTCAGGTAAACACAACATATGCATAGACACACATAGGCGTGGACATACACGGTACATATGCACATCCACATACATAATAACACAAGCACACAGTGTGTTTACCCCCTGTCTCCTGAGTTATCTCCTCCTCCATGCTGCACTGTCTCTGCTGCATCTCCTCACCTCCCTCCTCCTTAAGACACAGAGAGGGGAAAAAATAACGTGTTAGCACCAAGAAGGCGAAAAGGATTTATCTGACAGAGGGAGTAAAACTCTGTAAAATTCTGCTTTCAATTATTCAGAATGCACACCACACAGATCAGTAATTCTTATTGTTGGAAATAGACCTGCAAAGAGGGGTACTCCACATGTCATATATTTTAGTCTGATTATAATAAGGTTAGATCAATATGAGAGACTGATTTTCAGACTGAATCTGTCTATGTTTTTCTATTTGCTGATATCTGATACATTTCACTAAAATTTAAACACATATACGTGGAGACTTGAACTCAGACATAAGTCACTTTTAACTACATGTTTAATGAGGGGAACCACAGAGGCCAGTGTCATAGACGATACCCTGGTGCTCAGTTGTAACACCTCTCAGATACCAAATTGGATTTAAGCAGGCGACTAGCATGACCTCAAAAGAGAGAAATCTTTTAATAGGCTTTACATTAAATTAATTTTAAAGCTGAATATAAAGTAATCTTTACTGATATTCAGCAAAGTCTGGCAACTTTTTGCAGACAGTTTGAAATATCACTGCTCTGTGGTCTCAATACTTCCCCAGAAAGTTGACCGATGGATCAATATTGACAAAACTTTGTATCACACAGGATCCAACTGCCCTCTACTTCCGCCCACAGGGTGATGATGTCATACCAGGTTGTGTGTTGGTGACTCTGACAAACTGCCAAAACTGGAGCGGCTCATCTGTGCCAAGGACGTCCCGTAGCGCAAGGCGGCATACACGGGGTCTACACGCATCCGCGTAGCCTCTGAAACCACACACACATTCATAAGACTCATACGCGCGTGCACACATTTATGTTCGGTTCATTAACAAACACACATGTAAATTATTCACACAAAGACACAGTTCCACACACACTACAATTAGGACTACACACTGAGATTACACTGTTTGTGCCTGTGCCAATCTGGAGGAACCGGTGGGTCTAAATATAACTGTAGTAACACAGTCAGTCCAGGACCAAAGTGACCCACTTTAGATCTGAGAGAGGACAGCGGCCAAAAGTTAAGAAGACATCAAGACATTCAAATTTAATTGATTTATTTATATAATTACTTACTGGCGAGAGATGTGTCTTAGTTTTAATAGCTGTAATATATCTGGAGCTGTAGTTGAGTAGAAAGTGAATAAGAGACACGATTTAAAATATGGAAATCCTCAGAAAGCCATCATTGCTACATTTCATGTAGATGGCGGTGCCTGGTATTATCAGAGTATTTCAGAAGTTAGGAATGACATTTTCTGCTCCTTTTCCCTTCCAACTCAACACACGAGTCGAATGGAGGGCTGAATTAGTTTTCTGTAGGGCCAGATGTGTTAAATGTGTGTGTGTGTGTGTGTGTGTGTGTGTCTGCAGGATGAAGTGATTTGCAGTTTCATATTGAGTCTGTGTGCTTTCCAGACAGATGAAATATTTAAAAGGAATGCTAAAAACGGAAATCCTGCAACAATTTCTTTGTACGATTAGTCCGAGTATTTGGAGGCGATAAAGCATATTTGTGCTTTAAGTTGATAATGGCAGCATGAATGAAGGACGCATTTCTGCAAAGAGCAATTAACTGCTGGAAAGCAAATAGCAGAAAAATGTGCTCAAAGATTGCAGTTATCTTTTTTATATAAACAATTATTTTTCACCATGTCAGTGACCTTAAGCTTTTCTTCTCAGTGCAAGCTGAATTTTATATGCGATATGGCTTCAAATCTGTCTACAAATAAGCCTTTGACAACTTTAATCCCTTGCGACTAGAGCTTATTTTAACAAACTATGCGCTAAACAGATTTGATCAATGACAAAGATTGTATCCCTAAAACCATTACTCAGACTGGGTTGTCCAAAGTCAAGCCGAAACTAAATCCTTCTTTAATCTTACAGCTGTTGCTTTTGTCAAAATAGAGAAACAAGTCAAATCTGTGTATACATCTGTGTATTCGCTAGGTTATTCACTCCTGTGGCTATTAGACTCTCCCCTCATAAATGAGCTTTAATATGAGACAGTAAATGGCTTTGTGGATGGGAAATTAAAGTAAAAAATATCCATCAGGAAAATTTGGCGTCTGATACTAATATGCGTAAACACGAGCACAGTATTTTACCAAGCTTTTTTTTTTTGTTGGCATAATTCTGAGGACACTTTGCAATGTGTGATTGTGAGTTTGGCAGGTTGCACTCTCAGCTGGCCCTGGCGGAGTCCCAGGCGTCATGGAGCTGAGCTCAGGGTGATGACGAAGTTGTAGGTTAATTGTACCCTGATTCATGGATAGTACAAGGAAGTGACAACATGAAGCGCTAAACCCTGATTCAGTGAGGCAAACAGTATGTGAGATGAAGGACTGTATCACCTACACAAGTGTTCACCCCCACCCTGGTGAAGGCGAGATAGCTGAAAACGTTTGGTGAATAAAGCACGGTGGACTGGAGAAGACTTTGGTGACGTGCTTTCATTTTGATGGAAAGCAAAACAAGCACCCGATCACAGATTATGTAGAAAGGAAGAACAAATTCAGGTACTTTTGGGCGAGTGGATCTAAAAACAGTCTGTGCTTATACAAGCGTGTTTAATGCTGCATTCATGAATTGTTGGCAGAATGGGAAGAACACAAAAACTTCTGAAATTGTTCCAATTTGCTAGTATTCATTCTGCATGGTAGCCTTGTAGTCACACCATTTAAATGGCCTTACTTTCTCTGTGCTATATATTTGTAGTGGTTAAATTAGCTGAATCAATTGAATTGTAAATATAACTCCCAGCCACTGATTCTTTTCACCAAGTGGGAGATATAATTGCATGTCTCAGACGTGGAATAACAACTCGGAGGTTGACATGAATGTCTTTGGCTTGGCTGTCCGTATTGATATTAAGGTTTGAATGATGTGACGTGAATGCAGCATCAGTGTTAATCAGTGTTACACAACAAAATTTTAAAGTCAGAAGAACATGTCATCAACCCAAGGATAAACAGTAAAAATCCAAAACATTATATATATAAAAACATAAACATTAGAGTTTATGAATATGTTAATCACATACTTTCAGAGTGTGGACCATCCGTCAGCCTCCAAGAGAAGCTGAATTTGTTCTTCCTCTTTAGCTTTTTCCACTTCACGCTCCTCGGTTGTCAGGTGAGATGGAGACAGTGCTGGTTTTATTACAGTACACGCACAAGCAAACAAAAATCTAAAAAATAAAACCAAAAAAAAAAAAAAAAGGCCAGACAAGAGCAACATCACAAAACAAAAGCACACACAGAGAGACACCCAAACAAAACAATGCACATGTGCACACATTCTTACACACACACAAACACACACACACACACACACACACACACACACACAGACACTCAGGTATACTCACCTTGGCTTGGCTGGACTTCCTTGACGACAGCCAGTTGGTCATTGACGAGCATGGGCGAGCTGAAGTTTCGCTTGAACGCTCCAGGCTAATGGAGGAGAGCAGAAAGTAGAATGATCTTTCCGGTTTCCATTTACTTCCTGTTTATAGGCTGAGCTGATGGGAAACCGGCTCTGTGTAGTGATTTTAGGACATTAATGGGGTCATTTTAAAAACGACTGAATCGGAAACACATCAAGACACACTTTACAGACATGTGAGCGCACATAGAGTGGTGCGCATTTCCGCCATTGAGTCACAAACTGAAGCGAAGTGTTTGCTCTCTCTGCTGCTAATTATGAACAATGAATTCACTCAGTCACTTACTTGTGTGCACATGGCTTACACATAGCCATGGACATGTGATTCTCTGTGTGTGTGTGTACGTGTGTGTCCACAAGACTGCAATTTCACACTGAATTAAGCGCAGTAAGTGTTTCAGCTGAGATATTGGTTTGCCTTGACTTGCAAATGAGCCACTCACTTTGTCATATTATGTTGAAGAGAGACACACTCTGCTGATCAAAGCTAATAAGTGATACCTTTGTTCTCGTGAGGGATGTACAGGCTCCGGTCTGATAACATTTTGCTTTTCGCTGCCGTCATCATTCCCCTAACCTCTCCTTCACTTTCTTTGTGCTCCTCTCTGCGCTGAATGCAGTGCTCTTAAAATTTTCCGAGTGGCTCTCAGAAGGTCTCACCTCTTGCTGCATGCTAATATCCTCTGCTCTAGAGGATAAACAAAAGCTGCAGAGCTGCATCTAAAATCACCCCCAATTTGCTGCCTAGTGGACTAAATTCACCTTGCACCATTACCCTTCAACCAGTATCCAGGTTCAAAATCCACAAGTTAGCACAATGGCATGAATAATGCAGTGTCCATAGCATCTGCATGAACTTTTACTAAAAATTCCACAGTGTAAATCTTTAACTTTACCATGCAGGTGTCAGCGATGGACTATAGAACGATTTCAGATCAAGTTTGGGTCGTAAATGTTCATCTTCCTGGTCCCAAATAGACGACAGTGGGATTAATGTTTTGTTTCCACCACATCAGCACTTCACATCTCTTAATAAACATCGACTGCATAAACAGCATTCTGCCCTTTACCGTATGTGTCTGTGTTCTGTCAGCATTTTAATTTAAACTGCACATATGGCTTGAATACTGAGTAAGACTGAGTGTGCCCTCAGGTCAAGAGTGTTTCTGCGCTGGTGTTTCTGTGCACTGAAGCAATGGATGTGTGCAGTGATGTAGTGTTTTTAAAAAAAACACATTAGTAGATGTTGTCATTTAATTGCATGAATTGCTGCTGTCCTCGACTTATATGACATGACAGTGATTCAACTTACGTTTGCATTTTCTGTTCTGCTGCGCTCAGCTGCCTGAAACTTCTGTTAAAATGTTAATTTCTTTTTTTTTTTTTTTTACCTTTAAACTGAACTCAAGGCTTTTCCGGAAAACATATCCGATTAATTTGAATTTCAATATGCAGGTAAAATTCTGAGTCCAGCTGATCCAGGGTTATGGTAAAGTTACCATGGTAACAGTGTTTCTGCTCAGGTTCAAATCATGATCGCAATCCAAGCTGTTATTGTTGCTGGTGTTTTTATAATGTGGATATTAAATCCAGGAATAAAAGAAAAGGGAGGTCAAAGTGAGCTGAGGAGAAGAAACTGCTAACCATATTAATACAAAACACACCCTGTAAAGAGTTTTCTCTCTTTCAAAACACTAATTTGAAGGCATTTTCATTCCTCATAATGCTGTAAAAAGAAATTACTCCACCTCCTTAACATATCTCTTAAACTCAGATGTAAGGTGAGCTGAGAGAAAGCTTCCTCCTTCAGCAGATGAATGTGAAAACCTTCTAATGTCAAACTCTGCACACACACACATCATTGTGCACAGTGAAGCTCAAACATCAAAACTGAAGCAACAATAAGCAAAACACATTTTTGAATGAAGGGGGACTTCAAGGACATGACTTGGTGACTTTTTTTTTTTTTTATATTTCCAGCTTGTTTGATTATATTGTTTGATGATTAATAGAGGAAGAACTCGGTTGTTATAGCAACTATAGCTGAACAAAGAGATGATCCACACACATAAACTTCACAAATCTTAGTAAAAGCACTCTGAAGTGAAGTACAGTACAAAAACAACACAGCAGTGATTGCACAGCACCCAAAATGTTACCAAATTCACTGATTACAGATAAAAAGAAGTGTAACAAACCAAGATATTCAGTCAGTGACTATGTTGAGGAAAAAATAACAAAGTTACAAGGGGAAAATTCAACGTGATTTTCTGTGTATTCGCACCTTCCCATGACACGGCTGCTGCGATAGTTCCGAGGTGCACCACAGGTGAGCGGCCATCTTGCACGTTTTACACCGAAGAGCTTGTTTGGAGTTTCCTGCAGAGAGAGACAGACATTGGGAGAATCAGAGCAGAGGATGCACAAATGGAGGCAGCCACAAAAAGAAAAAAAAAAACACAGCAGGCTACAGATCCGCACCAGGCAGAGAGTGTTAACGAAACAAAGTGGTTCTTCAGATCATATGAGCAGGTTTCTCTCTGCTCAGGTAGAGAGTGTGTAATCAAGCACTGTCCCAGTTTTTATCAAGCTGGCACTGCTAACAGAGCTGACAACAACAGCTTCATAATCAACAGCTCCTCTTCCAAAACAACTTAGAGAGATTGGAAATCAGCTGGAGATATTTCAATCATAATTGATTTGGCATTGAGTCATTTTTCCTTTTTCGTCTCTGTTTTCAAGTGTTTCAGTGATAAAAGAGTAGTGAGATTTTTTTTTTTCTCCTCATTTGTTAGGTAATGAGAAATCAACTGATGATTGTTGAATGTTTTTAAAAAATTAAGGGGTTGAATCTTTTGAATCCTACAAAATATATGATTTCTGGATTTGTTACACAGTAGATATGACACGAGAATCAAATACTTCTAAGAGAAAAAATGGATTCTGCACTGCAGAGGAGAACAACTAGAGAGCTACATAAATAAATTCACAATGCGAGCAAGAAGAAAAAACACAGGCACGAAAGCAGAGGAGCAGTTTGGAGTCTGTAATCAATCATGGTGACAGGAAGTAGATTCAGCAGTAATATTAGCAGCGACGAGTAGTTCATACATGCAGTAAATTAGGGATGAACGCACTTATCACACACATCTGCAGCACAGAAATTCCTGCTAATGGTTTCTTCATAGTTATGGACAGTGTGAGAGCTGCACTGGAGTCATATTGTCCCGTTTGAATCTTATTCTCCTTAAATGGAGTAGATAAAAATCACCCGGCGAGATGAGATCATTTAAAGTTTCTTCATGTGTTTTTTTTTGTCAAACAAGTTCAAGCAACACTAGCTTTAAGACTAAGCTTTAAATCCTGCTTCAGTCACAAGAAAATGTTCCCACATAACAATTTTAAATGTCTTTAGCATAATAAATGATGTTCTTTACGTTAAATGGTTTACACTATGAGAAGCCCTGCCAACAAAAACATGTAAAACAGAAAACCTGACAAAACTGCAGCTAAATCTTGTCTTGCAAAAAGCAAAGAGAGTCCTGGGAGTAGACTGAGCACCTTACCCACTATCATGTGCTTGCAGTTCTCGCAGTTGTTGGGCTTGCGAAAGACATGGTCCTGGAAACAGTGGGTGATCTGAGGTCGGGAAGGCTTGATGGGCAGTGATGGGGAAAGGCTGAGAGAGGGGGAGTGGGAGGAGATAGAGGGGTTGGGGCTGAGAGACGGTGAAATGGACGGTGAGCGGTCGCCGACGAGAGGAGAGCCAGGCAGCATTGGAGGAGAGGGAGGCGGCGGGTCTGTGATGAAATCCGGGGGTAGGCGAGCGT
Organism: Thunnus thynnus; assembly: GCF_963924715.1. Classification (NCBI taxonomy): domain Eukaryota; kingdom Metazoa; phylum Chordata; class Actinopteri; order Scombriformes; family Scombridae; genus Thunnus; species Thunnus thynnus. The sequence goes on along the minus strand of NC_089533.1, from coordinate 8,313,513 downwards.
CGCTGTACGACCTTTGGAAGAAGTTCTCCACACTCTTACTACGCATCATGGTCTTGAAAGACAGTGAGCGTTTTAGTCTCTGGAGCTGCACAGACACACACGCACACACACACAAATAGACAGGGACAGAGAGAAAGAGGGTACATGAAGAATAAACACAAGATAAGCAACAATCCTGCGCCACATTCGGGAGCCATAACAATTTCCAATACGCCCTCAGGAAAGCACAAGCAATATCCCGGCATTCATAAACACAACACTCCGCTCTGATCTGTGCACCATGAGGAAAGAGGATGAGTCATGAAATGCAATATCACCTCATATGGAAATATCACATTATGAGCAAATCTACCTGCACGTTCCCTTCAGTGAGACCAAGAAAACCTTTGCACAGTCACATTGCTGCTTGTGCATTTGGCCCAGGGTTAAACAAAATAAGCTTTTCCTCTTTACGTTAAGGACTGCTGTGTGTAAATGGCATTTCCTTGGTAGTGGTGGCAGGGGGGCTATTGTGATGAAACAAAACAAGACAGTTTACACAGGCTTATCATCTATAACAGCCTATTATCCTCAGGGCTCTTAATCTGATGGAGCCTGCTCATTGGCCCGATTGATTGCGCCAACAGCTCTGCACCGAGCTCACAAGGCCAAAACTCACATACCTACAACATGCAACAGTATCAAATTGCATGTATCCTCTCTCATGCATATTGATGTAACCAGCCGTGCTCGCATTTTATAAGCTGTATGGACCAAATAGTCTTATGTGATGGATGGTTGCTGCTTTTAAAAAGCCAGAAAACGTCACATGAGCAACTGACGCCCCTTTGAGCTCTGCTCTCTGCAGCCACCTCGCATTGATTGGCTAGATAAATGCACGTTTCCTGACCTTTCCCTCCGGCTCTGTGTACAGATGATGATGCTAGTTTTCTGGAGGATAGGTGCCCATTTGTTACCCTGACATGCAGTGACAGCGGGAGAGCAGGGCGAGGGCGTGGCCCTGTCGCAGGGGAAGAATGGATCAACATAGACAGACAAGCAGACAGATAATCAGTAGGCCACTGACACTCTGTGTGCACATTCTCTGTCTGTCTGCTTGTCTGCGCTCGTTCTGCTCAGCGCCAAACATAATCACTTTACAGGGACATGCTGTTTACAGCTCTGCGCGTCTGGGAATAAGATATGAAAACAGTTTGTCTGTTTGAGTTTATGTGTGAGAAAGTAACACATGGAGGTAGAGCAGGAGAAATAAAACTGCATGAGTGTAACTGAGTGTAAGTTTGCACATCCATATGCTTCCTATAAATTTACATTAGTGAAACTTCCTTTCATCAGATTACCCTGATGAAGACAAGCTATGCTGTACAATACATCATATTGCTATTACAGATCTTGGTGTACAGAATAATGTTGTTCTCTGCATCTTGTATCTTGAAAGGGATTTATAAGCTGTGACTAAGGGCTTCATTAATGATACAAACAAGGCAAGAAAATATTGTTAGTCTGACTCATCCTCCTCTCATCAGATTTTACCTTCAGGCTACCCAAGTTATTGTGCAGTATGTCTTCAGTGCTGCTTGTGGATATCCATTTTTGGGATGAATGGACTGGGTAAGCTTGTTTGGCACGTTGTGTGCATGTTTGCGTGTGTTCAATACCTTTATTTATGGTTCGTGAATTTGTATTTACTGCGTATTTATTTAGATGTTTTTTTAGAATTAGGGCTGATCTACAACGCAACAAATCCCAAAGCAAATTTCCCAACAGGGACAGTTAAGTATAACATCATGATGTTTACACTAGTTGAAACTGAAAGTTCATTTTTGAACTTGGAAACAAATAATCTTGACAGAACAAGTTCAATTAGTTGCTGTTCTTTAGTTTCTATCAAAATGTAAACAAACAGAAGATTGTGTGATACTGTTACGACCATATCTGTGTCCCCAGAAGATTCCCTAATTGTGTTTTCCCTTCCCTGTGTTCCCAGTACTCCCCAGTCTGTCTCTCTTTCTGTCTATACATTGTTTGTGTATATATTGACGTGGGTGTGGTCTCCCCTCCTCATTCTCCCGGCTCCCGGCTCAGCTCATCCTGCTCACCTGCCTGCATTCAGCTCATCGCCTCTCCTAGTCAGCTTGCCTGCCTCTCATCAGCTTGCTGTATATCTACCCCGGCTCTTCAACCAGACCTCACCAGATTGTTGTCTCAACCACAGTAGTAGTTATGCTTCAAGGCCAGCTTAGCTTGTAATCCTAGTGATTCAGTTTCTTCGTGTTTCATGTACTAACCTGCCTTTCTTACGCCTCGGGATCATCACCCGCCTGCCTGTCTTCCTGCTTATCTGTCTGCCTGCCAGCAACCTCCTGGCCTCCGAGCTACCACCGCCTGCCTGCCACGCTGCCCCTCACTCCCTCCCGCTCGCGCCAGCCATGCTCCTCCATTACCATCGCTGACCCCTGCTGTCGCCGGATTCCTATCCCCTGCCATCAGCCCCTCATCCGGATCCTCCTCCACAATAAAAACTCTTTTCTTACCGCACCAACCTGTCCGTGTCCTGCGTTTGGGTCCCTCCTGTGTTTGTAACAGATATAACTGAAAGCTGAACAGCTGCTGAGCTGCTGATGATCCTTGTGATGAGATTATTATTTTCATTTTTTTTCAAGCTTTATAGAGTAGTAATAAGCCTCTAATGATCTCATGGCCATTTAGGATTTACTCACCGTCTAATAAGCCATCAATTCTGCAGTTGTAAATGCAAAGTAACATATAAACAGTCAGAGATTTATCCCTCTCTAATAAACCACTGAAATAAATTATAGCAAATTATGCAGGAGGAGGATATAGACCAGCTAAAGGGATTTTTCACAACCTGGCAACCCGAAATGTTCTTATTGCTGATCTAGAAATCCTAATTTACAACTTATAAACATTTCATAAAGATTGCCTTTTAATCATGTTTGCTAATGTTACCAAGGATGCTTCGACACACGTGTCTCTACGTTTCCCTGCGAAGCATCACAGTCTCGAGTCGACCTCCCTCTCTCAATCAGAGCAGATGAGCGCTGGCATAACAGCTCCGGCTTAGGCACACGTCTCAATTACAGCTAATCTAATCATCTGTCAGCCTAAAAAGCATTCCCGTTAGCTTCCATTTCAACATTAGCTGAGAGCATCATACGTCTGAGTCAAAGCCAGTGTGATACCACATTCGATTCAGGTCATCAGCACATACAGTCTCCATTCACGTGTAGCATCTCGCATGAATTTCTGTGACAGGTGAGATGCCGATGTCGATGAAGATGAGTCAGAGAGAAGCGAGTTTTTGCCACAGATGAAACCCTGCTTGTGATGAATGATCTAGTCTTGTGTGCATTATTGATCCAATGCAATTTCATGATAATGCCCGTCGAGTGAAGATGAGACTGTGTCGGTCTTCCATTTCCCCCACACTGAATGCACTTCTGACAAGTGCTAAGTAAAGCTTTTCAAGCTGCACAAAAATGCTTTTCATAAAGTTGTCGAGATTACACGCGCCTGCACAGTCAATATTCTTCAAGCAGCAGAAATCTCACTGCTGCAGACCAGATTTTGCAGAGCTGTCTCAGTGGACCTGTAAAAGCCCATAATTCTCACATCTTCGATCAACCCCACAGCAGCTCTCACATGTACCCTACATAGATGTTGAAAAATCAATGCTCTATAGAGGGACAGCAGGATTTGAATGGTCGTAATTCAATGATAAAGCTTTTATTTCATCCAAATACATGGCTCTTCCTCCCTCATCAGAATTTAAATGGCTGGAATATATGTATTGGTTGTCACAGCCGGCCCAGAGGTCAAGACTGAACAAGAAAATGGTTGATCCCACTGGAAACGTGATGATAAATGCAACTTGTGGATATAATATACCCCAGTGTGGACTGATATTAATTATTCACCCAGTACAGAGCACTTCAAATGGAAGAGCCAATCCAGTAACTTTAGCTGTATCTTCTTTTAGAGGCTGTGAAGGTCAAAATGTACTCTCTCTGAAGTTTTAACTGTGAAAATTAGGCGAAGAGGTCTGACATCTACATTTTTGTGTCTTTCTAAAACCAGCTTCTCATCCCGCCTCTGCTTTGAGGCTAGATGCTCTTTTTTTACCCGACACGCTGGATGTCACAGCTTGTCCTAAGTGAGAATATTTGAGCGTTAAAGTTGAGATGAAATTAAAAATGCCTTTTTTAACCCTTTTAGATCACATCCGCCCCATCACAAAAAAATCTGTCTCTATGTATTCTTATATCAAAATCCAATCATGTTTTCTCTCTGTAAAACAAAATATGACATGCTTGCGTAGGCTTGAAACAACCAATTTCCACCAATGATATCATGACATGCACCCATCAATCAATCTTCAACTTTTAGTGGCACAGAGCCAAGATTCATTATGACATGCCCGCTTTTCAACATTAAAATCAAATTCCTGCCGACGTTATGTCCCGCCTGTCTATCCCGTTTCACTTGGAAATACATCACGATACGGAGGTTAGATGCTCTGGAAATGCCGTTTCATCTGGACCATAAAAAGGAAAACAGTGATACAACCGTGTTATGAGAGACACCTTTCCCGGCTCAATCCAATTTCAGGTCATCGGTAGAATATGTTGTTTCAGATGAAATGATCACTCTCAAGTACCAGGTACATGATGTATTTATTCACACCTTCACTTTGTGGCTTCAAATGTGAAATGGAAATAAGGACAGAAAATAAATGGAAGTGGTCAAAGGTACAAGGACAGGCAGGAATTTGGAAGTAGGAATAAAAAAAAAAAAGCTAAAATCACAAGGAGAGACCAAAAAAAAAACAAAAAACACATATAAAACCTCTGAGAAAACAAACCGGGTTGGTTTTTTATCATTACAAGGAGGGTATGTGAGCCAGTTTCATGTCCCAACATTTCCCTGCTTGGCTAAAGTCATTATTGTCATTATGTGCAGCAGCCTGGCAGATTCCCGCTTTGAATACGAGATAAGAGATGCATAATCACAGGCTGCTGCTTCCATCGTTCTATCCCTATCGCACATGCACACACAGCACACACAGTCGGTCACGTGCTTGCTCATACACACACACACATATACACACACACTTCTTTTCTCCTCTTTTTCCTTACAATGATTGTTTAATGGGAGTGTAAAATAGTAGCACGAATTACAACCACTTTTCTCTCCACAGTGCAATTCCGAGCACACCTCACCGTGCAGCTTTGCCCTTGCAACTCATCGTCCACCCATTTTCACTCACCCAATCATTGTCCACATACTACACCTCAAGCACAACACAATGGCTGCCAGTCTCAGACAAATTCTATTTCTGAATGAGCATAGGTGGTGACAAACCAATCTCCCTTGTTAGAGACACACAAAAGATACATCTAGTTATTTTTTAGCTTCTAGTAACCGTCCGATGTACAATGTTTGAACAGCTCACACCTTTCCCCCGGAGTGTGACATCAATAAACATCACAGTAGTGAAGGTGTTACATTAATTAATGAGGACCTTGGCCCACTTCAGCCTCCCTCTTTGACGTACTCCCCTGCTCACGTCAGTGAAATCTGTGTCATTCCCCCGTATCTGAAGAGAAAGTGAAGTGACAGTTAATGAGATATGATGTGAATTTAAAAGTGTGTGTGTGTGTTTTCACAGAGATATGATGACTCTGTGGTAAACTTTGAAGTTTAGATGACAGCATTCACAAAAAAATCATCCATGTGTACCCAGCAGATCATTAGCGACACTTCAGCATTCACTATGCTGAGTGACTGTAGATGACTGTAATTACCAGTGTCCTGTGTAAACAGGTGTGCGTGATAAAACCAGACTACTTTCATTATAAACGATTAGTCAGCCCTCACTAGACTTCTTATCTCTATACTTGATGCTCTTGTTAGCTATTCCTGCCCTTTAAGTAGAGGATTCATGAGGTCTCTGGGTTTTACACCTCATGCCTCATGATTCATGCTCACCTTGATATATTGGCTAATAGCTCTTTGCAAATATAAAAGTAATGTCAGGAATTCAATAGTTTGATATAACCAGGTAAATATTGCATTTGGGACTCTGATCTCTATGTATTCTTCAGATGTAAAGTGATTTTTAGCTGTAAACTGACCTCTGACATCCTGATGAAACAGTGGTATAAGATGTAGAAATCACTATATTACTATTTATTCCAATATTGATAAGTATCACACCAGGGAAAATTATCAAAATAGTTGGCGATTAATTTTCTGTCGATCAACAAATCGATTAATTGACTAAATGTTGCTGTTCAAGTGTAAAACAAAGACATCAATAGTCATTTTGCTAGTCACAGCATGGATGAAATTACTCAGCTGATCAGCAGGATTTTGTAAATATATGATCAATCATCACAGTAAATTATAAAATTTAATTTGACCGCCCTGGTTCAATTCCAACCAGAGACTCCTCTCCATCTTTCACACTCAGTCACCTTCTATCTCTCAGCTGGCTGAGTGAGCCAGAGAGTGAAGAAAATTAGGTGTAAAATCCCAAAGGGGACACATGAATGAATTGAGGTGTTCTCATCACTGAATGGGCAAGCTGACAAACAGGCCAATCTCCAAGCCTGTCTCTATGTTTGTGCTCAGAGATTGTCCAGTGCACTCATCTTGCAGAGAAAGAAGACTAGGTCAAAACCTAGTATATGATTGGACCATGTATGAAACGCTAGAGGGCTTTTAATTTGAAATGCTGGACATGGCGACATGTGGCAACTGAGCCCCCAAGAAGCGCGCCTGGCTTTGACTAAAGCCAATTTGACATAGGCCCTTTCTCAATACCAAGGGCGCCAAGTTCAGACTTGCGTGCTTACTAGTTCAGACCTTTGACTGTATATAAAGATGGACGACGCATCACCACTTCCTATCAGAAGTCTCTGGCAGGGTTAAAGGACATGCTAGTGCGCTTGCTCTATGGGTCCCACAACGCAGAAGATCATGCGGAAGCTGTGTGTAACATCGGGGTAAATTTATACCCAGAAGTCGAACTTTTTTGGCTTTCTGTGCCACTAAGCAACTTTCATAGGAACGAATGGGGCCCAGCCTCCAACGCTGTATCCAGTTAATACATCCATGGTCATGACGTCCACATTAGGGATGTCAGTTTCAGTTAATTTTGCTTTTGATACACCAACACCCATTAACCGGTAACTAACCAGTTAATTTTTAAGAAAAGTTGTGATGTAGCTTTTGTTTGTGAGAGGTGTCCAGCAATCGATGGTCAGAGCTAGCTTGTCTGCCCTGGTTAGCTTGACTTTTAGCTCATCCTTCTTCACCTCAAAGTGTTTTAAATGTGTTTAGTCACAGACGCTCACAACGGCATAATGTACTTGGGCTTGAGGTACCGAAGTAGCTCTTTCAATCCCTCGTCCTCTGCCACACTGATTGGCAGCATATTGGTCTCATCATTCAGCACACCAACTGGGTGATGGCCTAATAATAAAGTAACACCTACATTGTTATTACAGATAGACTGTAGAATTAACATGCTAGACTAATAGTCCATCAGCTGTGTGACTTTATATCCACGCTGTGAGGTCTTGCAGAGCACATAAAACACCGCGTAAACACACCTGTCAACTGCCCAGCATAGTGCTGTTAAACTGAAGACACCACGCTACAGCTTATTTTTATACAGTCTTTGGGCTACATACAGGACGGCACCGCTATGCTAATGATGCTAGCCATGCAAACTAGCTGCTAGCCACCGCACAGGTTGGTTAACTGTACATACCCAATATGTGTATTATTGTTCAACATACTTTTGTGTGAATAAACAGTAGTATATATCTTTTCAGACGCACTGAGCTGTAATTATCACGTCACTTCCTGAGAGCCTCCTTGCCGGTCGGAGGTGCGTAACAATGATAGCCTGTTTCAACCTCACCTCTACCAGCTTCCACAATGCTAATTTAAAACATATATTACACCTAGCAAATGAAACATTATACTTACACTTAAATTGAAGTGGTACTGACGTTACGCCAGAGATACCTTGGTTGCTGTCCGCCAATATCTGTGATGTTGTCGTCACTACTGCGTTGTGGAATATTTATGCCAGCGTAGTGTCCAGTGCTTGCATACTGCAATATTTCCCCGTAAATAGTATGCAACTGGTGTACTATTGGTTTCGGACATACTAAAAAAATCTCACATACTGTTTTAGCGTACTAAAGAGCATGTTAGAATGGAATTTCGGACCAGCTAAATCTCCACCATCACTGCCGGTTGGTGCGAAATGCATTCTGGGACACTCAGCTGTCCCAAGATTCGGTCTTTGGCCGACCAATGGTATAACTTCATCACTCACTCACTCACTCACTCACGGACATTCATGTTTGTAAGGCCGACCACGCTGTTGCGGTCCAGCCAAAAAAGGTTTAACTGCGCACTTGAATCACAGAAGAGGCTCGTGATGCATCAACAGCCCTCCGAGATCAAACCACTCTCAACAAAGAACGACACTATTGGCTGATGAGTGCTGCTCAAGCATCTCATCTGTTCCACCACTCACATTTCTGCCAGCCTTGGCAGTAGACCACAGCATAGTGTTGGGAGTCAGGGAGAAAAACCATGCTTCCTGTCTGTTTAATCCCCTGGCACTGTTTTCCTCTGTTCTTGATTTCCGATATCCATCTACAGTATGTGGGAAATTTTGCTGCTGGTGGATTTCGGGGAGCATCTGTTATCAGAGCGAGCCACTCCCTCTCTCTCTCTCCGTCATCCTTATCTAATTAAAAACATCATGGACACATTGCTATGCCTCTGATTAGATTCCCTCAAAAAATTAAACCCTGTGGCTGATTTTTTATTTTAAGAATGGTCTTGATTTTCGATCTCCTGGGACCACACCTGTCTTCGTGGGACTAAACCATGCTGTACATATCACAGCCAAGCTGATATTAACCTCAATATTCTCCTATGAGATACTTTAATAGACTCTTATATGGTTGTGGATTCACACAGACCCTTCAGCGGCAGGGAGCTTTTGAGTTCTGAGCCTGATCCTGAAATTCAAAAGATGTTACAATTAACCTTTTAACGTGAACATCAACCCTCTGCGAGCTGTGCCAGGAGCATGAAGGCTGAAGGTTAAAGTGAAATCTATTTGACACAGAGTCCTGGAATTCAACCAATGCAACCTCCATTGATTGGGAGAGCAGAGGGAGATTAGGAAGAGAGCTGGTGATTGAATGGCCAGCCTCATGAGTTTGTGGTATTCATGGGTGTGATGTGGTGAAGCCGGAGCAGCCAGTGAATCATATGAATACCAAGCAGTCCTGCTTGGCACAGATTATCACCCAGTTTCCTTTGGCGGCAGCTGGTGAGGAGTGGGAAACTGAATGCAATGCCGACTTTCATGCTTCATGACATGAAATATTTAGATGTAGCGCAGAGGCAATCAGCTGGTGAAGTAGGGTGAACTAGAGTAATGTGGGACAATTTCTGAAATTGGCACTTCAGCAATATATTTTGATATGAAGCCAATACACTATATCTACACCCAATACCATTCTGAAATCCCTGAGGTGTTTTCTAATCATATCATAGAAGAAATTGCAAATATCACACACAGAGAATAAATGGCTTATATAAAAGTGTTCCTTGTGCCAAATTGTCCCAGCTTATGTGTATTTCCTAATGTGGGACAGTTCAGACTGAAATCTGAGGAACTCAGTGGGAGGCTGAAAGGCTGAAACCTCTCTGGTCAGTAACACTCAAGGCCAAAGTGCATGACCAAGTTTGGTCAATTTGGTAATTACAATGTTTTTGCTGTTACCAATAGTATAGTCATATATTATATATAATATTAGTAATAATATAATTTGCATCCTGCCTAAAAATAAGTTAAAATTAAGCATTACAAGACCAGGCCCCTGAATTATTATTGGCATTGCACATTTAATGTACTTAAATGCATATTTCACCAATTTAACAACATATATGACTGTCCCACTATAGAAAAACCATGCTGTCCCACATTTCAAACCAAATTTTCTAAAGTGGGACAATGAAAAACTGACTGCAATAAAAAAAAAAAAAAAAGGAAAATGTCTTCCCCATATTAGAGCGTATTTTGATGCATGTATATATCATAAACACAATATCATAAAAATTGGCAACACTGCTTCATTGATGACAAATTTATATCCTTGACATTTACTCTAAATCCTGCATCACTGACGTTTGACTGGATTTCACAGCAAGTACTTGCTGTTGGAAGACTGCCACACCCCAATCTATGGCATAACATGTGTGGAGTCATGTGATTTCAGTTACATGACACCCCAGGTTTCATTTGACAGTAGTCCAAATCATTAGCATTTTGTAGAAAAAGAGATTGCTTATGAGCTTAGGTTTACCACATTTGGCAGTGTGCCACATTACACTAATTCACCCTATCTGACTGTGTAACTTTGCTTCAAAACATGTCAGCAGCAGGTGCGTGTGTGTTTTGTGCGTTGGCAGCGAGGGGAGACATGAGGTAAAGACAAAGACTCAGCTGAGGGAAAGTTGTATCAAGTGCCTGGGCCTAATGAATCAAGTGTCCTGAAAGCCTTGCATTAAATAGCAGGCATTGAGAAAGCTTTCACTGCTCCTGCTCTTGGAGGCCAGCCCTCAAAATCTGTGTTTATACAGTCGAGTCAACAAATTAAATGGAATCATGACTACACTTTGTAAGAACACTCAAGGCTCAGGCATCCCTACACTATACAGTAAAAGGATCTAGTTCTGCATATTAGGCACAAAAATGCACAACAAATGTGCTTATTGTAATAAAACTTGTAGAAGAAACTGTTACTAGATAGTGTGTGTGAGTGCGGCAATGTGGGAAAAAAAGTCATTTATAAACTTGATCATCACTGAAAGGTCAATAATAACTAATAGTAAACATTATTTCTGAAAAGCATTAATCATAACTATGTAAATGACTTTCCTCTCATACACATCAAAATGCATATTATGAGTTTTCAAAAAAATCCCCTCTTTGTGCATGTGTGTGTGTGTTTGTGTGAGAAAAGGGGGGGTTGGAGAGACAGAAAGGGGGAGACAGTGACATCAGACCTTACGTATGAGGTTACACCTAGTGACGCAGTCATGATGATTACAACCGCAATTGTGAGGTATTGTCAGTATTACACAAACCGGCGGAAGAATACAGGTGGAAGATTACAGAACCACAAAACTGCAGGTAAAAAAATAATAATCTGTCCCCGTTTTCAGCCTGCAATCATTTTGCTGCCAATGTGTGGAGGAAACTGCTCTACAAAGTTCATTGTTTGAATCAAGGTGTGTTATTTCTCCTCGTTTCACAGGGCTACAGAGAAACTGTATGAACTGCAGGACTTGTCATTAGAGATGAGAGCATTTAGTTTATAGAGCAAAGCTCATAACTGTGTGTACTTGCCTTGGATGTCATCGGTTGGATGGACATGGTGCTTGGAGAGCGCTGAAGCTGCGAGTCGCTCTCCATCTCATTGTTCTCAGTCATCATTGGTACAGAAAGAGTCCGTCGAGACACAAACAATAATAATAAAAAAACTTTCAAATCCTCAAACTGTGTCCTGTCGGTTGAAAATCTCCAGCTTTAGCCATATACAAGCTTGACAAAGTGTGACAGATCCACATCACATGGATTTGTGCGCGCTGCGAGGTGGACGCCTTATGGTCATTTGTTCTCCACACACCAACTGCAAGCCTGTACGGTTGATTAACGTAGTTCTAAACATTCACACACACCAGATGTTTATATTTCGCCTATGCCATGCGAGGACAAGCATTCAGGAAAAGGCTGAACCTCGCGTGTCGTCCCTTGACGCGCATCGGAGAGGTCCAATGTGGCACAATTCCTTCCTCCAGCAAAGAAAGGCTTAACACCGATGTGAAAATGTCAGATTAGTATAATAACATCCAAATAAATATCTGCTTGTGCTCTGGAAGGCATTGGCTTGGTGTAAATCCAAAACGAATTGTGCTCTCCACCAGTGCACAGACTTAAATTTAAGCGCAATCCGAGGCACGCCTTCCCGTGCGTCTGAGGCGCATGATTGGGGCAATTTTTACAACTCTGCCAGGATTCATTTACACTATCAGGATTCACAGCCCTGGGCGGGGGCTTAATTTAAGTCCAAATATAGAATAGCTCTCTGATAGTCACAACTCGCAAACAACACAGCTGATTTTCTGTTTGAGATACTGAGTGTATTTAACAAAACACAGGATGTGCTTTCCTCATTTCCAGCGCGGCTCTTTCTCTTTCTGTGTGTGTCAAAGCTGAAAAACACACCTGTTTCATTTTGCTGTGTGCCCTCCCAAGTGCAAACCACAACACTTGTGAAAAATAACTATCTACATAACTGGAAATAGTTTCAACAGGTCAATTAGTGATACCATTCATTAGTTTTATACAGTTACATGTACCATAGATACAAGTATGTTGTATTTGTCTTTGGTTCATAAGGCTAGAGGGGTTTAAAGGAACTTTAAAGGCACCATAGACACCACATACACAAAGTGCAATATTGTATAGTGATATCATATCATATAGAAACATTACATAAAGTAAAATCATGTATCTAATTAGGTCATTATGAATCAATGCCAGAGAAAAGTAAAAGTGAAAAAGAAGTGGGTGGAAGATGTTACAGAACTTCCTGCAGCCTATTCGATGAAGCTGTGAGTCAGAACAGCCATCTAACAGATAAATGACCCATATGGGATGAACTGGGCTCCCTCTCTCTGAGGGTTGGGAGAAAAGAGTTTTTAGCCATGCTTTTATTCTGTCCTTTCACCGAACACATTCATTCACTGTCATTTTCCACCTGCCCTCTGAAGCACTGAATACAGAAGCCCAAACTGTGGCTGCCCTGCAGAGTTCCAGTTAATACTTCATCAGGGGTGGTGTGATTTGTTTAAAGCGGCTTCAAAAAAGTTCAGAGGATTGGTGCCTTTGATTTCGAATGCAATCTCATTTCCTACCTGGTTTTTACCAGGCTCCTGGGGTGGGTTTCTATTGATTGCCCCCTTTAGAAACACATATATTACAGTTAAGATGAAAGAGAATGAAGCAATAAGGTTGTAGAGACAGCTACAGATTTTTGCATTAACCTGATTAACATGAAAGACAGAGACTTAAGGTAGCACGGTGTGTTTTGTGGCATTTTATACTAATATGGCACTCTTCACAGAGACTTCAGAATGTGATTAAACTGTTTTTTTTCTATCTGCATTACATTATTTTACCTAAGCTTGACATCAAAGTTTGATCTAAGCTGTCAGAAAGTCTTTGGGGTGTGGGTGTATAAAAGAAAAGACACAGAAGAAAGACAAAAGAAGAGAGCCTCTGTTATCACATTAATTATTGCTTCACTCAGAGCCAGGGCACAGAAGATAGCAGAGTGACTTCTGAAAGGAGCACGCTGCACAAAAACAAAAGCCAAGTCACAAGTTTTCTAGTGTATAGCACTGGCTTTGCTGTCAAAAATAAACAGAAACACGGTGTCTTGGTGGGAGAGGTGTGCAGCGAGCTGTGATCTGATCTGTCTGTGTTCAAACCCAGAAAACACAGAACAGCTGAGAGAAACGTTGAAGGAGGGAAACACACACACACATACATACATTTAAAATTCTCCCTCTGAGCCACCCACTTTTCATCCTCCGTGCGACACCCCGGGAGCCGGAACACGGCTGCTAAAAATGAACATTAAAACAGAAAGTGGCAACACATAGATCTCTCTGTGAATTAGAGAAAGGGGAAACATTAGGAGGATGAGAGGGACCAAAATGACTCCCATGCGGCGGAAGACAAATCCCAGCTGTGACAGCGGTCGTCATGGTGCAGTCACAGGACCAGAGCTGCTGCTCTTTCCACTGGGATAAATTGAAACTGATTGTTCGTCTATGCCTCCACTTGAGACACGTGGATGTAAGGACACCGATATAGAAACTTGATTTTGCTTGCAGTACGACACGACCTCCATGAGTGCATCATGTCACAAACCCCGAAAGAGTTAAATTCTAATCCACAGACACCCATCTGATAATGGTTGTGCTTTTATGATTTTTGCTCTTGTACTTGTGAATCAGTCACTATACTATCTATCCATGTCAGTTTTAAGCTTGCAAAAGCTCAGAAAAACTGCAAATAAGCCCCTTTAGCTCCACATATACTACTGTAATGAACACATTTCCACATTTCCAGAGAGAGTAAAGCATGTCGTATGTCCATTAGAGTAGAGTGATGCTGATTTCTTGACCTGCTCTCTCTTAAAAAAAAAGATTTTGGACCTCAATGAGACTTGATGACATTAAGAAATTGTCAAATCAAATGAAGCTCTGCACAAATTTCTACATTTTACATTGCAAAGTGTCTGCAAAGACAGAGAACTGCGTAAGCAGAGCATCATCCAGGTGTTTTATAGCCACTGTCAGTCCAATAATGAAATATTCATGCGTTTTGGGCTCTTGTAGGATAACCCTATTTCTTCTAATTTCCAATTGAAAAACAATTAATTCCAGACTGGGAACTGGCAGTTTACCCATTTTTTTTATACCTCTAACTAAAGCAAATCAATTAGACATGTTGAATAGCTGATGAGATCCTGAATCCTGCAACCAGCTGAGGGCAGAAACCAGAGGAATCATCACAACTGGCTCATTGCTGCCACCTACTGTTCAAATCATGCTAAACAACCATTACCTGTGAGGTGCAACACCAGTGACAAAAAAATAGACAAGCCTTAATAATATAGGTATATATTTATTCATACGTACATATTCATTTATATCGGTTAATTGTACAAAAAAAAGAAAAAGAAAGAAAAAGAAAAAAAAAAAAGGAAAAGATTTACAGTAATTATATGAACTACAGTCATTGTCAAATATGTTTTTTGAAATGTCTCCTGTGTCAATCTACCATGAACGCACACTGTAGATTCACCTCTTGCCCTCTATCCTAATCCTCATCCTTACTCCAGTGTTTGGGACCGAAACGTGCATGAAACAAACTGATCCACAGCAAAGTAGCTCGTCCTCCGTGTAAACTGGTGGAAGGGTCTGACAGAAGGACACGAAGCGTTTGATACTGTGAGGAAGAAAAAAATAAAGTCCGGTATTTCGTTTTTTTGCGAAGCCTGTAGTGTATTTTGAGCTGTGAAAAGCCTGATGACAGGTTATTTCTTTTGTACACAAACCTTCAGGAGCGGGTTGAGTACCATTACCTGTAATCCATTCAGAGTATTGTTAGCACTATGACTCAGCCCGCGCCACATACAGTGCATGAAGAGGGCAAGCAGGTGTTACAACCAGGCTCATTTTTCTAAATCCTACGACTTTTCCTTTTTCCTCGAGTTAAGTGTCTTAACCCCCAGAGCACAGGGAGAGAGAGTACATTAGATATCTCCGCCATTTTGACTCTTAGTTGTTCCCTAATCCCCCCGTAAACCCCCATTCAAACAAAACAGATCAGACTGGATTACACTGGATTCATCTCTGCTGGCATTATCCTGCCCGCCGTAGCTGTCAAATCGCAAACTGAACAGGATCATCATTCAGTATTTTTTGCCGGATGGTGGGCATCTTAAACCAAGAATGGGGAGATTTATCAACATTCCACATTAGGTTGATCGATTTCTGTCTTGTTTGAAGTGTCAGGGCAGGGTGCATTATGGGAGGGGGGTATCTGGAAAAGCAAAGGCATACAAATTTTAAAAAAAAGAGAGGAAAGCACACTTCTCCTTGATGGAAACATTCAATAAGTAAAACCTACATCATACATACATGTCATCATGAACTCCTCCTCAACTCATAAAAAAAAACCCCAACTCACATTTAACATTTATTATAATTGCACTGGTGCCAAAACTCCCCCCCGCCCCCCCCCCGGACAAAAGGCTACACTCTGGACATTTAGTGACGATAAACTTAATAAAAACACAAACTCCATCAGATCAAAAAAAAAAAAAAAAAACAAAAAAAACAACTGAGGACTGGAAGAGGGCTCAAACTCAATTCGGAGACACTGAACTCATGACTTCAAAACACAAAGCAGGCGCAATCCATAACCACACCAAAACAGAAATGCAAAGAAAGAGAGAGAGAGAAAAAAAAAAAGAAAAAAAAAAGGTCGAGATCCAGAGGAAATCATGTCAAAGAGAAAAGAAAAGAAAAAAAAAGCAGTAAAAGACACAATTATAAAATGAAATGGGAACAAAAGAGAGACGCAGAATAAAGCAGGTGCGAGTGCAGGAGAAGATAATCCATAAGAACAGGCTTCAATACTTCATAGGGCAGGGGGAGGGGGGGCGGGGGGTAGTGGGGGGGGTGGGTTTGAAGTCCGTTATAGCCCTCCGTTGTGACAGAATCGTTCCATCATATCTGCTCTTAGCAGGCCAGAATTGTGCGCTCAAGATTCAGTCGACTTCCTCTCGCAGTGACTCCCACTGGTCTGATCCGGTCTTAACCTCTGGCAGCGTCACTGGTCCCAGACAGACGGGAGGTGGTCACAGGTGGCAGGGTGTAACACGTTGTTACTCCATCCCCTGCAAGGCCTCATGGGGGGGGGAAGTTGAGGAGTCACCGACGCCACCGCAATGTCCCTCTCAACACTGCGCGTGGTTTACTGGTTCTTCGTCAACAGAACCGGCCACCGATGCGAAAAAACGAGAGCAACTAAATGAAATCAGATCAAAATTGACGTACTTTGATTGTTTTCAGTTGGCTTTTTCTTTCCGAATGTCCTGGTCTGACAGCATGAACGCATGTAGTGATGTCTGACTTTTTTTTTTTTTTTTTTTTTTTTTCCTTCCTTCTTCTTCCTTCAAGAGTGTCTTTATACTTTTTCTGTTGTTGAAATGAGCTTTCACAGGCCAGCATCAGTTCTTCCACGTTGAGTACTGGCTCATTTTTACTCTCCAAAAGCTCCAGCACATATTCTCTCACACACACATACACACGCACACACACATACATCTGTACTCAGACAAGTATGTGTGAGCTTCACCGTAGTTCCCCTCAGAGAGATCCATTGACAGCAAATCACTGCTCCGTCTCATATCCTCTCATATCTGTTTAGCCGGCTTCGACTCTCGAGCTCCCACTGTCCTCGCTTATGTACAATTAGATTTTAAAAAACTAGAGGTGTTACATGCAACATTTGGCATCTTTAGTCCCCACTTGTGAGTCTTAATTGGTGTCCGTTTTAGAAAAATATTAAACTTTGTCTTTTTTTTTTTTTTTTTTTTCCTTCCTTCCTCTTCAGTACATTGAAGCTTCTGATTGTAACAGAGACAGAGAGAGGTGAGGGTACAGTGCTAGCAAGCTCAGTGTATGCATGTGAGTGATGATTTGGATTCCGATGTGTTTTGTTAGTGAAATTCTCAAATTCCTGTCTTTGTAA
This sequence comes from Thunnus thynnus, assembly GCF_963924715.1. Lineage (NCBI taxonomy): Eukaryota > Metazoa > Chordata > Actinopteri > Scombriformes > Scombridae > Thunnus > Thunnus thynnus. The sequence continues at coordinate 8,296,052 of NC_089533.1, read as the reverse complement.
AGTGTCTCATCATTGCTTTACTGTAAGTGCAAATGGCTGCAAATATGTTTTTTTTTGTTTTGTTTTGTTTTTTTTTTTTTAAAATCACAAAATAGGCTTTCTCCTGCTTTCTATGTATGAGTTGGGAGGGGGTGGTGTCGGTGGTTTACCGGCTGCAACGCTTCCCCCTTTTTTGTAATAAACATCTACTTGGACCGGACAGCCTGCAGAACAAAGCTAACACAGGTCATACTCAAGTGCAGTTCTATCTAGAGGTAGCTGTTTAGTGACCTTCAACACCGAGGGAAGTGTGGAAGTGTGTGTATGTGTGTGAGGTTAAGAGGGATCTTTTAAGCCTGATCGATTTTTTTGTTAGAGGCCGTCACTGTCGTCTGTCTCAAAAGTGCTAAATAAGTAAAGAGCGTGCCTGCTCGCAAATACAGAACAATGGTTTGCGATGTTAAGCCTCATTATTCTTTAAACTTCATTTGATGAAGAGTTAAATCCCTTAACAGTGGCCATCACATTTACTCTCTCTGTAATACTGGTTTGTCCATTGAACGCAGGCCAGGAATGTTCTGACATTCTTCTAAGAATTAATCTGTGTGTGTCTGCATATCAGCTTGTGTGTCTTTCCATGTGTGTGTGTGTGTGGTGTGGTGGGGAGATTCGGGAATGTTTTGGGAGAAAGTTACCCAAGACCCTGTAGCGTTGTTTGGCTCTCTCCCTCTCTCTGCAGCTCCAAAAAAAAAAAAAAAAAAAAAAAAAAAAGGGGGACACACCAGCATGTACTCTTTGACAGGGGGGGCCGGGAGGGGGGAGGGACAGCAGGTCAGGGGGGTCAAGTGACGGGCTGCGGGGAGCGTGTACGAGGGACTCGGGGACAGGGAAGGGGGTTGTTGTCTTTACATCATAGCAGGACACAGCAGCGGCAAAACCTCTGACGGCTGCCCCCGACGGAGGGAGGCGGAGTGACGGGAGCGAAGTATGCATGCACTTTGATGTTAGGCAGATGGGTCTGTGGAGAGAAGAGAGGGACAAACAGATGGAAATGTGTTAATGGTTCATAGAAATACTTGGAAAGCTGGACTAGGTAGCTTACTACATCAGTGGCTATAGTTAACTGCAACAAATATGGACTGAAACTTTTTTAACTTCAATACCCAGAAATCTTGTCACTTATCAGTAAATGCAGATTAGTAACATGTTTAACAGACAGGTTGTGATGGATTAACAAACTACAGACATGATGAGGCCAGCTTTCTCTGGACTGAGTGTTCACTCACTGCTGTTGAGGAAACACTTTGTATTTCACATTTCAGTTTTGAGTGGTGACACCAACACCAGAATTTAACTTGAAGAAAAAGGTGTGAACCTATGACATCATTCTCATTCTTATGTTGCATCCTGACTGAGACTAATAAGACTAAATGTTTTCAGGCTAGATCTCTATCTAGCTAGCTTTAAAGTCTGTCTTAAAACAATAGTCAGGTACTTGTATGAACATTGAAACAGGTTTTGCTTGTTGTAATTATTCATTCTGTCCATACTGACCATCACTTACACTGAAAGTTCATTATGATGAGATCTCTTAATGTCCAGTATGAACAGGAGGAATGATTACAGCAAGAAAAACATACGTCAGTGTTCATTTGGGCACTTGAGTATTGTTTTTAGGACAGATTTCCAAAATTGTGAACCTATCCTTTGAGCTTAACAGCCAACCAGCCCAAGCATGTGTGCTGGTAAAGGTTGTGATCCAGGACTGTAATTCAGCATATCGCAGTCAAATCTGACTCTTTCTTCCTTTGCTTGAGACTGTAGTGCTGGTCAGAAGTGTTTTCCTCAGGGCTGCCGATGGTGGCCAAAAGCTGCAGTGCACCAGTCTCTGCTGCTACGACAGGAGCACTGAGTGCAATGCTGCTGAGATGATGCAACATCTTGAATTTTATATGAAATGAAAATTACCAGGAATCCTGAGCAAGTTGTCTTTTTATTCATTTACAGCCTCCTGACCTCAAACATCCTCCTTCTTATACATCACAAAGAAACTCACCTTTCCTATAGCGAATTTGGTATTTTCAACATTCAGTGGGAAGTATTATGTTGACCGTTAGTTAGTTTGAGCAGCACGGTGAGTTAATATTTATGAGGAGCAGCAGCTATACACCAGAGTTCACTTCTACTAATCATCTATGAGCAGTGAGGAACTGTTTTGCTGTAGAGGTCTATTGTACATAAACAAATAACATTCAGCAATCCAAAAATAAGCTGAATGGCTGACTCCAAACACACCAACCAGTGGGAAATGCCGAGGGCGGTGTGGCTTTTACATTTAGGGGTTCCAAACCATCATAACTGTCATTCAACATTAAGACAAGTAAAAACGTATACATTTGTTATTCTCATCATTCATTATTTATCAAATTGACATATGCTGAGTTCACAGAATAGGTGTTTATGGTGCATTCTGTGAATGAATCAGAGCGTACTCACTGCTGTTAGCCCACACAACTCACCCTTAGTCTCTTGATGCCGGCGCGGGTTATCTGCTGGCAGTCATAGAGCTCAATGCGATCAAGACTATGGCAGCTCTTCAGGTGCTCCAGTGAGGCGTCTGTGATCAGGGGGCAGTTATCCAGCTCGATCACCTCCAGTCGGTCGTGAGCACAGGGGCCGCTGCCGAGGTGTCTGATGCCGTCGTCTGTGATCAGCTCGCAGTGAGACAAACTCTACAGGAAGACGGCGGTACCAACACAGGCTTCATTACTCAACTGTAAAATGCTACAGGAGCAAAATATGTTTAACTGGCAGGCACACACACACTCACCAGAACTTGCAAACGAGGGCAGTAGATAGACAGCTGGATGAGTGTTCCATCTGTGATCTGATGCAAAAGTAAAAACAGAAACAAATGTCATAACTGCAGGCACCATATAACAAGGAAAAGTGTTTGTGCGGCTCATATTGTTTTACCTGCACACATTCTTCTAAATCCATCTTCTCGAGTTCGTGACAATTCTGCAGAGATACAGTAAACACAAAGAGAATATCTCATCTACTGTTTATGTATATTTACATTTTTTGGGACTAACAATGCTTGAAATACTTTCTTTTGCAAGATATTTTTGGGAGAAAAATTTCACCTCAACTTAAAATATTTGAATTTCAGGTCAGAGAGTCTGGTCTCTATGTGTGTGTGTGTGTGTGTGTGTATGTGTGTATGCAGCCATGAAGCAGATGCCACACTCACCCTTGCTAATGTAGTGAAGCCCACGTCTGTAAGCTGAGAGCAGCGAGCCACTTCTAATATTCTGAAAGGAGAGAGAGAGAGGAGCAGAGGGTTACACAATGGGAACGTCACTTATAGTCGGGTTGCTCTCTTGCAGAGGATAGATTGGACTTTAAAGCAAGTGGACCTGCAGTTGTAATGCCTGAGCTAACTTTACTGCAGAACAGAGCGTGACACTGTCAGACTCATGCTGGACAGTTTTTATTAAAGAGGATCAAAACTCATGCAGCAGAACCGCAGAACTTGGCTGCCAACAGTTTGATCAGAGATTCGGGTGTGTTATGCTAGTAGCGACTGTATCCTCGAGTTGCTAGCCTCAAACAGAGATTTGGAGGAGGGCCAAAGAGATCTGGTTAACTCACTTCTTCCTTCCTAACTCCACACCCTCGATTTTTTCCCTTCATTTTCAAATTTGTAGTCTCCAGCCTAAGCCGATGCCAAATTAAGTGACATCAATTTATCAGTCTAGTTATAAAGCAAATGTGTGATAGAATAAGCATTGTTTCTAATCAAGTCTAAGTTTCACCCATCTCAGAGAGATTTCCTAAAGCGTGGTACAACATCAGTCTGCCAGGATCAAGATTGTCAGTCAATTAGGAAATATACTTGAAATCGAGTTAAACATGTTGTGCTCAAGTGAAATAACTTCACACCCACATTGACTGGATAGTTACTTACATCTTAGGACTCCTTTTCAGACTAATTGGCTTGTTTAGGAAGTTGTCCACAGTTGAGTACAGAGTAAAGACGGGCGTGTGTAAACTTACCTGAGGCGAGGGCAATTCTGTCCCAGAGCGTGCAGGATGGCGTCTGTGATGTTGGCACAACCCGACACACACAAAGACTGCAGGCGGTGACAACCCCGGCAAATTGTGATGAGGCCTTCATCTGTGATCTGCTGCTCACAGAGAGAGGAAGAGCGTGATTGTGTGTGGAGGAGGAGGAGGAGGAGGAGGAGGGTCTTTTGAATCCACGTACAATGTGAGATGTGACAACATACCAACTTCTCCTGTGTTCACTGGTTGCTGTGCTTCAACAGCAAAATCAATGTCAAGACAATACATATATTCATGTACCACCTCAGCTCTCAGCTAATGAGAGCAACTTCTTTTCCCCTGCATGTATCGCTCAAGAAAAACTCTGTATAGATCAGACAGAGGAGGAACAGGTGAGCGAGGAGAGAGAGAGAGAGCAGGACTAGGAGAGAGAAAGCGAAGCGGAAAAGAGAACGAACAACTGGCACAAGATGAGACGCCGAGTTCCTGAGGTGTGAGATGAGAGGGAGATGTAGAGAGAAAAGAAGAAGATGAGGAGGAGGAGGAGGGGGAGAGCATTCAGGTGGTGATGAAGAAGGGGAACTTTAGGAGACAGGTACAGCCAGAGTATGTGAGCTGGGATCACAGACTATTGGTTATATGGGCTGGACGGCAAAGTCGTAAGTCCACAACCGAGCTTTGAGGTGAAAAGCACAACATGTATTTTGTGTCCTGTCATCCTCTTCCCCGTAACTATGACGCAAACAGCATTCATGTACTTCAATCTCAAAAAGTACTTCAAGGGATTCAGAGGTTTTATAACAATGTTTACAGAGAGGCATAAGATGATAAAATGTAGATATGAAGCACCACTGAAATATAAAATACAGCTTTTTATTGATCTTGATTCCACTTTCAGCCATGTTGAGTGTACTTACTGAGCATGTCTGCAAGTTGAGTGTGACCAGCTCTGGACAGTGAGCCCCGATATGCTTCAGAGCCTCATCTTCTAGCTGTGGAAGAGAAAAGAAGCGGACATTTTTCAGAGTCATCTGAGCTCAACCTACAATCTGACACCTCTCTCTTAGTCCAGGTTATAGGTTAGATTACATTTATGACAAAATACATGTTGTAATTTGTTTTTGTTCTTGAAATTAATGGAAACATATGGTTGTCTTTATACTCTATACTGTTGATATTACAGGATGGTTATCAAAGCTTTTACATTTGCTGTAAACAATGTATTTCCTCTGATACATCCTCTATTGCACAGGAAGTGATACATCTTATGTTTGTGGTAGCAGCAAAAGTGTTTTATCTGAAATGAAAATAAGAGGAACTTGGTAGATAGTTTAAATAGTAATAGTCACTGTGGGGGAACGTACAAGTAAACAATGCCACTTGACTGTTGAGCAATAAGGACAAAGCACCAAAGTCATCTCTGATGGATCCAAAACAAACAGTACTACAAACTAATGTGCTTTCTGATTCATCAAATTGAGTTTTATACTGAATTAAATCATCTGAAAACCCATTATCTTCAAAGCATCAGCGGCACCAATCTGCACCCACAGATCATTTTCAGTATTTAACCATACATACCTGTGTGCAGCCCTTGAGAAAAAGGCCTTTGAGTCCGGGGCAGGAACGAACCAGGGCTTGGATGCCATCCTTGGTGACCTGATCACACCAGGAGATGTTAAGCTGCTCCAGCAGGGGACAGCCCTCACTGAGAGGAGGAAAAAAGAGGAAGATAAAGTACCTTTTGTGGTGTGGCATTACTGATGAACAGAGTAATATAAAGTCAGCGAGGTGTACATCACAACTTCGACCCTACACACCTGAGAGCTTTGAGAGACAGGTTGGTGATTGAGGTACAGGAAGCGAGGTCCAGGTGCTTCAACTTTGGACAGAACTTGCTGAGGCTATTACACGTGCTGCAGAGGAGAAGGACACTGAGCGTTCTGAAGGAAAAATATCATTACGATTCATTGGCAGCCCTGTTACATAAACTATACACATACCTGTCAGTGATCTTGGTGCAGCCGTTCAAACTAAGCAGCTCAATGTTCCTGCAGTTCTGGGAGAAAGTCCTACAAAGAAAAAAAACATTTATGCAATGGCAGTTGAACTTCATCTGCCCATCTCTCTCTCTCTTTTTCCTCAGGGTCATCCTCACCTCAGGGCGCTGTCACCCACACCAAGGCACCCCCGCAGGCTCAGCTTTCTAAGGAATCCCCCACATCGCTTTGAGATGTTCTCCACCACACGTCCCTGCAACAAAACACAATCCACTCAGCCTTCCGCATTTCCTTCTACTTTCCCTTGATTTTAAAATAATGACAGATTAGGGGTGAGATGAAAGGTTGAGAGCAAACATTAATATTACAAGCTCACCTCGATGTCCCTCTGAAAGTCAAAGAGGTCGATTCGTTGCCAGTTGCTGCCATCCAAAGCCAGAACATTCCAGGACTGAGCGCAGAGAGGGAGAAACAGACATTTAGGGGGTCAAGGTTTCTCTCTAAACGTACCATGTATACACACACACATACACACACTAAAACATACACAGTCACACATACATGCATACACACACACACACCTTGTGAACACAGACTCACCCGTGAGACCTGGGCACAGCGACAGAGTGTCACCACATCCAGAAAGGAGAAGATTCTGGAAGACAGACAGGGACGGTTTAGAGACCCTGATCCCCGCTGCCAGAAGCTTCCTCTTTACACTAGACTCTGCCCTCAACCCTGCGTCTGCTTCCACTCACAGCACAGGGGTGTGAGTAAATCAGCTAATATTGTCTTTGACTGTCAGCACGATGGATGTGTTTACCCTGTTTGCAGGATAGACGTGTTTACTTAAGAGTGGGGTCACGGCGAGGAAGATAAGCAATCTGCTTCTGGAGAACAGAAACTTACTATAAGATCCTTCAATGCAGCAAAAAAAAAAAAAAAAAAAAAAAACTATGTTAAGGATTGAAGCAGGGATGCAGTGAGTCCCAGCGCAGTCTGCCAGCCTCACAAATCACAGCGTTGCACCTGGCCAAGCAGCACAGAGTCAGCAGCCGCAGCACAGGCAGCTTGGCTGGCAAGGCCGAGGCTTGAGTTATGGCCTTCATTTTCTGTTTGCTCAGGGGCTCTTGAGTTTTCTTTGTTTTTTTTTTTTTCCTGAAGTCAATTTCAATGTTTTATAGTCTCAAGCATCTGGTTTTAATTACAGTTTTAGCATTGGGGGAGCAGAGTAGGTTGGGGAATGAGGAGAAATTTGCATCCTGGTGGCTGGTTGCCTGGTTGGTCAAGTTGAAATATTTGCTAAAAAGGGCAAGTGAGCATACAGTATATGATTGTGAGACGCACAATGTGTGTGTGTGTTCGGGGGTCAGGAGAGGGAGGAGGGGGTGGTGCAAGGCTAATTGTGTCTTTGTGTATGATGAGATTAAAGCAGGAGGTGAGTGTTAGGTATGCAACATGCTATTTCTGCTTGCAAAAACCCTGCAGAGATTCTGATTGAAGTGTTTCAAAATGTCACTCACCGTAACAACAGCTCCTTCGGTAACTTCTTATTGATGACTGCCTCGTCACTGTTTGTGAACATCTGAAAAGGATGCAGAAGATAACATTAGTCCTGGCAGCCTGTTTCAACATGGCTGGAGCACCCTCCATCCATTCACTCAAGGACAGCCCCGGCACATATGCAAGGATAAATGATTGTAATCTCATCAGCGGAGATAGATTCAATGTCAAGTCTTGGAAAACACTGAAGGTGACAGAAGATAAAGCAGCGGAGGAATTTGTGTCTTCTAAGCAAAAAACAACAGGATAGGACTTTGTGCTGTCGACTGCAGAGCTCTGATGGCCTCTGCTTTCATGTTATCTTTTGTGCATGCATTTTCTCTCCTTACTTCCTGTGTTTGCACTGTTGACTTTCCACATCAGCAAGTGCTGAGAATGTGCACTGAAATTTGTTACATCTTTTGTGACTCACGAAATAGCTCCCATTTCTGAAAAACAGCTAATGGATTTCCACATAAATAATTGTATGCTGTATGAGTACTAGCCTACAATCCATACAAGGCCTCAGTACACAAAGAGACAATACATTTACACAGAGCTACTTAGATACACAAACAAACAGACATACACCCTCAGTGAAAACTGCAGGGTTCCCATAATTTGTGGGAAATCGTATTCCGCTAGACTGTAAAATACAAGATTTTGAGATTATGATGACTGGCGGCATCCACTCAGTCACAACAATGCAAATGAAGCAACATCTGGCCCAATCCATTTTCCTCCATAGATTTAGAGAGATAAATCTAAACCAGGGACAGGGTAATTGAGGGGTGGGGACTTTGGTGTGTAAATAAAAAGTGCAGGAAGGCACATGTTATTTACAAGAGGCAAACATCTGTGACAAGATCAACAAGGAATTTGCAAGTTCTTATTTGCACTTCCTTACAGGTACACATAATAAAATAATAATAATAAAACGTAATTTGTACCGTACTTTTCATTCATAGCGAAACTCAAAAGTGCTACAGTATTAATAACCTAGAGCACACAACAAAAAAATAGTAATAAGAGTTAAGGGAATAGTCCTTTTAAAAAAAAAAAAAAAAAAAAAAAAAAAAAAAAAAAAGCAAAATCTGTGCTGCCCTCAGATGGTTAGGAGCGATGTTCTACAAATATGGTGGCTCGATCCTCCATGGTGCGGAACTTAGTACTGGGGTCCTGGTGGAGGAGCAAGCTGCTGGCAGATCTGAGGATGCAGGTGAAGGTTTGTAGTATGATCAGTTCCTGTAGCTAGGGAGGTGTATGTCCGTTGATGGATTTGTATGCAAGTAGCAGGACTTTGTAGTCAATCCTGAAGAAGATAAGGAGCCAGTGCAATGAAAAACAGAATCAGTGTTATATGTTCATGTTTTTGCACTTCTCAGGATCCTGGCAGCGCTGTTCTGAATGTACTGGAGCTTCTGGATGCTCCTGCCAAGGATCCCTGTGAAGAGCTGTATTGCAGTAGTCCAGTCTTGAAGAGATAAAGGCATGGACAAGTTTCTCTGCATCTGACAAGGTTAGAGAGGGGTGGAGTTTAGAGATGTTCTGAGATGGCAGAAAGAGATTTTGCATAGATGTCTTATATGGTAATAAAAGGCAGCTGAGGGTCAAACCGAACACCCAGGTTAGTGACTGAGGAGGAAAGGGGGACGTCCTGGCCCTCAAAGGTGAGATTAAGTATGGGGAATGACTGAATCTGGTGTGGAGTGCCAATAAGGAGAGCTTCGGTTTTGCTGCTGTTAAACTGGAGGAAATTTGTGCTTATCCAAGTCTTTATCTCCTTAAGACAGGTGTTGAAGTGTGACATGGCTGCAAGAAGGGCTTGAGGCAGTTTTGATGTAAAGCTGGGTATCATCAGCATAGCAATGAAAACACATCCCATATCTGCTGATGACATGTTCAAGGGGGAGCATTTAGAGGGTAAACAGGATGGGGCTGAGGAACGACCCTTGCAGAACACCACTGGTAACAGGGAGCGATCTAGACCTGCATCCTTCCAGTGAGACATACTCGGTTCTACCCGAAAGGTAGGACTGAAACCACTTAAGTGAAGAGTCTGACAGTCCAATGGTGGTGTGGAGGTGCTCTAAGAGGATAGTGTCAAATGCAGCTCTCAGGTCAAGGAGAATCAGGAGAGAAGGGAACCCTGCATCAGCTGCCATCAGCAGGTCATTCACAACCCTCAGCAGAGCTGTTTCAGTGCTGTGTGCTGAATGAAAACCTGACTGATTTTTTTCAAATAGGTTATTAAGGTGGTCCTGACACTCAGAAGCAACCACTTTCTCCAACACATTGGACAGGAAAGGGAGGTCGGAGATAGGTCTGTAGCTGGCAAGGGCTTCTAGGTCCTGGGTGGGCTTCTTGGAGAGGGGGCGGATGACGGCAACCTTGAGGGCAGATTGAACACTACCAGTTTGAAGGGAGAGGTTTGGGTGATCTGGGGGCTGAGAACGAGGATGTATGATTTGAGGAGAGCTGTGGGAATTGGGTCCAGGGCACAAGTACAGGGTTTCATCTTCCTGAGGATTTCATCAATGTGGCTCTATCCGACGCCAGTAAAATAGAGTAGAGATGGCGAGTTCCCAGACAGAGGGTCGATGACAGGAGGAGGCAGAGAGGAAGAGCTGGACATCAGAGAGTGAATGTTGTTGACCTTGGCTCTGAAAAAGTCAATGGAGCTGTTACATTGCTCTTCTGTAGCCTCAATTGGGGAAGATGATTGTGGCTTAAGGAGATGATTTATTGTGGAAAAAAGCTACACAGATATACACATACACACTGTATATGAACATCCACCCATGATCCAAAAATAAATGAAATGTGTTTATATAAAAAAGAATAATAGATCCTAATGGAGTATACTGAGTGCTGTTTTGATTATGAAGTGTATATCCTAAAACAACATTCACAATAGCTTCAGATTTTTTTGGGACTTACATTCTTAAGCAAAATCTATTCATCAGTTCACAAAAACAAACTGACAAGTCTGCCTGTTGAAATGAATGACTGGACCTTTAAAAGTCTAGTCAGCTCTAGGTCAAAGCCTCTCTATGTCTCTCTGATAAACATACAAACTCCACACACACATATACACAAAAAAAAAAAAAAAAAAAAAAAAAAAAAAAAAAATCAGACCATGGTCACTTTTGGGGACATTACATAATCGTACATTCATTTCCTGGAGACTTACCCTAACCATAACCGCTACATGCCTAACCCTTACCCTTACCCTAACCTTAACCACTGACCTGAAAAATCAGCTTTTTCCCCCAATTGGGGACACGCCTTTTGTCCACAATTGGACAAAATGTCCCCACTTAACTGGTCCTAAGTCTGAAATTTGTCCCCAGAGGTACCCTATGACAGACCACACATACACAGCTTACTATTCAGGGGCTGCAGACATGTACAATTTTGAGGGAGTAAGAAGGGAAAGACATTTCCCCGTTTGGATTTGGGGAAAATTGACTCTGACAGCTCGCCCTCCACAGCGCTACTTTCTGGCCAAATAATCCAGGGCCATTTCCAAAAGACCAGATGCTCATGGTCAACGGGCATACACTGTTCCCTTTTGTAATCTAACATAAAATGAACCTGATGCTGCATGAATGTGAGCATTATGTTTTCTCCACTGGTCAGCTATAGTCAGTGAAGCAGGCCTGGCAGGATGTAAAAAGCTGGGTGAGCTGTAACCTCCAGCTAGTGATCATTGTACAGCAAAACAAAAAGTAGTCATATTTTTAGAAAAAAACATTTATTGATGTTGTTTTCTTAAAAAGACCCCATACTCAGATTAAATTTTGATTAGTTTGACACTTTTAACAGATATACACTGAAGCTTGATGTTAATCAGTGTCTAAACCAGGACTAATATTTATCTTTTCTTCCATTACACCCTAATGTAGTTAAGGACAACTGATTTGTAATATGAGTAGAAGATAAGGTGTCAGCAATAAACTGATTGTTTCGTTTCCCACAGTTTTAACAGCTTCTGCAGCCTTTACACCAGCACATCCAATTTCATTTAATGTAGTGGTGATGTCACTCACAATACAGTTATTATTGACATATTCCTTTTAAATGGGAAATGAAATTTTGTGGCATTATGCCCATTTACTTTTCAGACTGCTGTAGTCTTTTGTTAAGGGCTGGTGTACAACAGATCACTATGTACCGCAGAGCAGTGAAGGAAGACAGAATAAACATCCGGTCAGGCCTTTCAAAGTAAAACTCTAATTATCAGATGAGGTTTGACCACTTGGAGTTTTTGTCTACAGTTACAGTTCTTTGGTCTAAGGCCTCTTAGAGCCCTCAACCTCTTATGTATCAGTACTCAATATTTCAAGTCATTTGATATTTTTTAACATTTAACTAGGAACAACAGGTGATAATTAGACTCAAGGACTAACTCTGACTCAGCTTTTCATGGCTTTTAGTTTATCAACAATTGCAATAAGCCAATAGACTGTATTTTAGTTTTATTGTATTGCAGAGATAGAATGTACTTTCCATCAATATCCGATGATTTCCCTAACAAATAAACTAAGACACTACTTATTATCATTTGTATGACATTTTCAAGATCCCATCGAGATCAGTTTAAAATAATAAAAACATGAAATAAACCCATATTGTAAAATTAACTGAGTAGGTCTGATCAAAATTACATTTTTGACGTAATAATGGACCTGTTTATTTAAGAAGCTATGTTGTGAAGAGGGCTGTACCTTTGTAAACCTATATGAAATATGAAAATATACACACAAGAATCCAATATCAAATAAAACATCTATTAGATAAGTTGGAAGGATGGTTGCTGTAGTGATCATTCCTGTTTATACCAATGACTGCAACCAAGCGGGTAGCCCCGGGTCTGAGAATTGAAGCCAATGCGGAAGTGCCTTAAACCTGCATTCTCTCTAATGGCCAGCAGGGGGTGACTCCACTAGTTGCAAAAACAAGTCCGATTGTACAGTAAGTCTATGAGATAATGACCCTACTTCTCACTTAATTTGTTACCTCAGTAAACACTTTCTTAATGAGTTTCTGATCTCCATCGCTAGTGTCAAGTCTTCTTCAATACAGCATAATGTTCATTTTATAAATTTTAGTCCCATTTAGAGTAAAATAGACGAGGCATGCACGATATGCTTTAGGGTGTGTCTACCTTGTGATCGACAAGTCACGTTCTGTTTTAATCAGTGTATTATCACCTGAAAGTATGAATCATCTTTCTGTTACCTTAGAATGAACCCTTTATATCTACATAGGGAGGAGGTCCCCTTCCACGAAGGCCGCCATGTTTCTACAGTAACCCAGAATGGACAAACCAAACACTAGCTCTAGAAAGGGACTTTTGCATTGTTCACTATCTGCAACCTCAACGCTAGATGCCACTAAATCTTACACACTGCGCCTTTAACCATAACCTATAAATGCACTGTGCTAACCAAATTAGCAACTAGCATTAGGGTCAGCTCCACCCTCTCATCCAAATATGGTCACTTCTGGCTCCAAAAACCCAAGATGTCGCCAAACTCAAGGCTTCAAAATGGAAGTCCATAAAGCCCCCAGGAAGAGTGCTGGGCTTTAAAGCCAGCTTGACATAGTCGCTAAACTGTGAAATTACAAATTCTGGGACTAACAGGGGCACAAAAAGCATTTTTACTGCACACAATCATGGGAAAGGGAGCAGCTGTAAAATGGTAGATAAATTCTTTTAAACGTCACAACCCCCGCAAAATGCCTCGTTTCACTAACAGAATTTGATCCATTTGGTCTGATAACGTTTAGAAAGTCTAATGGAACCCTCATTCAAGTTAGCCAGAGGGCTAAACCGAATTTAGCAGTATGTTTTCATCTGAGCAATTTCTTTACAGTGGGAAGTGGCTTTTTTGGCTTCATGCACCACTGAGCAACTTTCATAGGAATGAACGGTGCCCCGCCTCAGACACTGTGTCCAGCTCTCTTTATAAATCCATGGAGTCCACAGACCAATGGGAGATGTCACGGTAGCTACGCCCATTACTTCATTTATTTACTTTTTTTTAAACAGTCTATAACTACAACGTATTTCTCCAACAACAGGAGCCCACCTTTGTGTAACCATTGTGTAACCACAATGTACAAGTGTTTACTTTTACTTTGAAGGCATGGTCGCACCACTTCCGGGTTTCTCCTGTTTTCACCTCGGCGAACTTATCGCAGCGGCTCCACCGCAGCTGTTGGGCCATAAGGTAACGGCCTGAATCTTCTGAGTCGTCAGCTGTTGCACCGTTAAAAATAAATAAAACCACACACACAAATCCCACGCTAGCTGGGGATTAAACATACACCAAGTACTCAGGCCAATGTCACCGGCCACATAGTTAATATTTCTGTTCCACGTTTTTCACCAAAATATTCAGCGACGCTTGCGTGGCTGCGACACAAAGTTTATGGTAAATGTCACAAGACAACAACGCCGTAGCCTCTGTATGTGCGTACAGGTGGCCCTTCTGCGATCAGTACAGCTCATGATATGTGTTACACTGGAACAGCTGGGGCCTATTTGTTGTTAGTTCAATGCTAATACGGGGGTGCATGTAGCAGTCACAACCCGAGGCCCCCACAACCGCAGCGGCCACGGATATGCACAACAATCCAGCTCGTCAGACAACCCAACAAAAGTCGTATAAAATCACACACACCCACTATAGAAAAGGTAATTATAACATGACTTTACACTCTTGGTAAACAGAAGTCAACAAATGCCTCTTTATGAATAATATGTTAATGCGTTTCGGGGCTGTCGGCGTGCTCCATGTAGCCTCATTGTCTTTGTTTTGACGGCGCAAAGCGAAACATTTGTGGACCTTTAATAATAGAAGAAACAACCCAATTTACTCATGAACACCGCGACAGGCTTAAAGTGGAAAACGCCGACTTGTGTCCTCAACGAAATGACATGTCAGGCCTAGCTGTATGTTGTTGTTGTTCGGACAAAACAACAGCGTTTGACCTAATCCCAAACACTGACTGCGGAAGCTGCATCAATAGCTGCTTCACCATAAGCGCAATTTTACACTAAATACAGCGACAGTTATCATGCAGGCCCGTATCCTCGTGTTGAATGTGTGTCAATAGCTGTCAGTTAATTTACATGCTCAAAACTCACCTCAAACCGGCTCCGCGAAACACCGTTTACCTCCTTCCCCATGTCGGACGCTGGTTACCGACTCAGTGAACTCGGTGTAGGCGCAGGGAAATGCAGAAACGGGCCCTCTTCCTGCCGATTCCCCTCCACGACTATCATGCTACCGTCCTCTCGGTAGCTCCTATGAGTGCGATGTCGTTGTTTTTCGGCCTGTAACACAAACGACAAGACCTCTTGTTTCTGGTAAAATAATGGGCTACAGGCAGCGACAGCCGCAGCAGCAAATAAGCCTTATCTGCTCGGTTCGCCCTCACAGGTCTCCTCCCCCCCTTATAAAGCTTTCCATCCATCCATCCACACAATAGCCCGGCAGGAACAGGACCTGGCAGACTAACTGCGCCTACATCACTTAGGAATAATAAATAAAACTAAATTATGAGGCGTGCGTTGCCCAAACACAAACAAACTACTGTCTCACCTATAGGCTACTTGTTGTCTGTCCCTTTAACCAAAGCTCGCAGCACAAGCTCAGGAGCAAAGATAAATAAAGTGGGGTGTCAACCTTTTTTTTGACAGCCTACAGCACTGCAACAGGAGTCAGAACTAGATATAACATTTATTTTAAGTCGTTTTATTCCAGGTGATGCTAGATTTGACACCAGACAAAGCAAAGGGAGACCAATTAGGGTATGTGAGACTACATATAGTTGTGCTTTTCCCATGTAGCCTACCTAAAATAACAATTAAGAGCAAGTTTAATGTGTATTTTCCACTTAAAGGACCTGCCACTGAACTGTGGGCCAAAGTGTTCATAATTTTGTCACAGTAAGATCTATATAGCTACTATACCAAGCATATAAACAGACTGTTTGGCGACTCATGACGCATTTATAACTTAATTGATCATTAACTCCATGCTATTGCATTTATTTTCCTCAGACCGACATTGTAACTGTTATGATTACAACAAGGAAACGCACTTCCTCATTTCGCATCGGCCACGCCCCGCCGTGACAGCGCAGCTAATCAGCATCCAGGGCTGCAGCGCGTCATATCACGTCATCACGGTGGTGAACACACGCTTGACAACAATTCTGAGTCAACTGTATAATTATATTGAATTTGTTCCACACTATGGAATCCCTTTTTCACCAGAGGATTTCTCAGTTGTTTTTGATGCTGTCCCCTCAGGTATTATTTCACCTTTTAAAGGTTTTAAGGGAAATAGCAATCACCCAATACTGTTAGATACAACTGAAACAACTGTTGGGAAAACTTGTTTTTCATGGCAAACTAAGAATAAAAATAAGACAATCCGTCAACTTTTTCAACAAGACATCATAAGTTCATCCTCTGCCTTATTATATTGGTCCTCATTCGTTGGAGATATTTGATGGGAACGAGTATAAGTTTGTTTGGTTTTTTTTTGACTAACAAAGTCAAAGAGATATCTTTTAAAATGTTTTACAGGTTTTATCCAACTAATCATTATTTGCAGAAAATCAAGAAAAACATTGATGCACCTTTTGTGGGGAGCTCAGAGAAACACTTCAACATTTATATCGGTCTTGCCCACATATAAAACAATAGTGGAGTTAATTGTCACGATTTATTGCTGATCATTTCTACCCTCACATTTTATTACTCTGGAAAAAAGTATTGTTTGTTTACATATGACAGGAATCTCTGCTCGCAGTTCTATTTAATTAATTTGTTTATTATTTCTGACCAAATTTTATATTCACAAATCAAAAAGCCAAAGTTTTCAGAGCTGATTGTCCAAATCAAACAATTCATTTCTTCAATATCTGAATGTACAAACAAAAAAAGCTGTACAACCATTGTAAGCTTTACAAGATATTTATTTAACTATTTCTTTTTATTATTATTACAACCAGGTGTGTTTGTAGACACAAGTTGTTTAGGGTGCTGTAAACTTGTTGTATAGCCTACTTGTTTCAATAAAGCTGTTTGTTAAAAAAAAAAAGAAAAAGAGAGAGACAACAGTTCAAAGTTGCCTGGAGTGCCATGATAAAATGTGAGTTTTTTATTCTCTATTGTGCTTGGAAGAGTGTGAAATAAAACTAAACATGTATAAAATTAAACTGGATTGAAAATTCAAATGAGACATCAAAGCAGAGCTCGCCTTCTGGGAAGTCTGATGTGTTTTTCAAATGCTTTTTGGATGATAACCGATTATATAATTACCACTGCATGTGAAATGATGCCGTCTATAGAAGATAAATGTTGAGTTAGAAAAAAAATCTATGTGAACATTGCAATATCAACTAGTGTGTTGTCAACCTATTTAATGATATGCTTTTTAATCAGTCATTAAGATGAATTTCCTGCAGCAGTTAATTTTCAGTACATACTGTATGTAAAAATGGCACAGATGGCTTTTTGTCTTTGTAATATATGGCTCAGTTGAAACTACACAAATACATTGCCAGAGGAACAGATATGAGAACTTTAATCACATATGATTTGAACCCAAGTTTGACTTCAATCACCATTGTATTAGCTTGAGACTTGACTCTCTGTGTTGAGTATTTTGGGCTGACCTGCAGGGGTTAAAACCCACTAACTGGGTCAGAAGATAAATTTAAGGGCTCACACACAAAAATATAACTTCTGTAACACAAAATCTTCTAATGTTTGCTTTTTCTTGTAAAGTATTGTATACTGTTACCTCTGCAGGCCTCTGAAATAAAACATTTGAGAATGAAAAGCCACTCTCTGGTTGAACTGCTTGCAACTCATGTCCGCACACAGACTAAAACTTGTAATGAGAGATCAAAAGTAAATATTTATTTGTTCTAAGGGTAACAAGCCGAACAGGTTGGGACATAAAGAAGGAAGCACTTCACCATGACTATTAAAGAAGCAGGGCATTTGATGCCTGCACTAAATCTAAGATTTAGTTGGATAGCACTTCTGTGTGTTTGTGTGTGTGAATATTCTGATCAAAAGCTTCTAACATCAACTCAGAGCTTTGTTGGCTGGCTGTTGTGTTTTACTTTGTGTGCACATATGTGTGCAGCTCATGCGTGTTTTAATTCATGTTAAGTTTAAAATTAAAATGATTTTTCTTCTTTTAAATTTAATATTCTAATGTTTGTTCTATTGGTGCTCTGTCTGACTTTACTATTTTCTACCAGACCAAAGACATGACTTGTGTCTCAAGATATGAGACTGACTTAAGAGCATTTTTTGTCTTAGGACATGCAGTCATGTGTGCAATAACAAATCAGTAGCCTCCAACATCAGTAAAAAAATGCCTCCTTTAATGCTTACATGTCTAAATTTAAATCACCATGATCCTGATACTTCCTGTGAGAGCATTCATGTGTGTCCATTGTTCGTGTCAAATGAATTAGTTGAAATTCCGTTCATACTTGACTAATTAAAACAATATTTTACTTGTACAGACTGGTGCATCAGTATGAACATTTTTGCGTCGCTGGCGCGCCAGCACGAGCACAGTAGGCGGGCCATCTGTTGTGATAGGTCGTTGCTAAGATACGTCCGAGATTGACAGTGTTCCGGCTTCCGGTACATTCCGCTGTGCGCAGAAGCTGCTGGTCACAGGAGCCACAATGGCGTTTGTAGTCTCCTTCAGACAGGGCTGTGGATGTTATTAAATCCACTAGCATCGCCCTAAATATAGGCCTGGTTGACTCCCAGAGCCATTGATAATAAACTGGAACATCTACTGCACACGAAAAAACTATGATTTCTAATCAATATTGAATTGATAGGGGATAAAACTTACATTAAAGGGAACATGTAAACAGTACCAACCTGGTCAAGTTTTCATTTTGTTCGAGAAACGAGCGTCTTTTAATGAAGACGTTTGCTTGTTTCTGAATGCTAAGACCGTAAATCTGTGGAATAAAAACACCTTTACTTAACTTGGCACCGGACAAGGACAGCTTTCACAAAGGGACTTTTTTCTTTTTTACGAGTCGGCTCGCTAGCTGCCGAGCGTTAGCTAGCGGTGCTAGCTAAAATTGAGACGGAGACGACACCACAATGCTCCGTTCTTTGGTTGGGATCTTTTTTATTCACTGACTTATTCAAAGTAAATACTTCACAGCACTGGAAAACCAACTTGGCATTTTTCCTGCTTTGACGAGCTATGTTGGAGATCTTAATGGAATGAATCGGCGTTGAGGAGGACTGGACGTGAGCGGCCTGGTGTGTTTATTTTGTGTAACGTTATTTTCGTCCCCTGTTTCTGCTTAGTAACACTTCAGTATTGGCTTTTGGAGTAGCAACTGTTCTCCCGTGAATGAATTGCCTGCAGCACCGAGGCCCAGTCGCAGGAGAGGTACCGACGCCGGCGTGAGGGATGCCTGGGTCGGACCGACACCATGGGACCAAGAGGAAGCCGGAATCTAGCATCAGCGGTGTGCCACACCAGACCCAGGCCCCGTCTCATACTTCTGCGGGAGACATGACGAGTAAAGACGGCAAGTTAAAACCTTCAATGTCCTCTTCCGCCACCAAACGCAAACGACATAAATCAACCAAACATAATCGGGAATCCTCGGCGGTACCGGGACCCGAAGATGTTACCCACGGTGATACTGCGCCTCCTGGTGTCAACACGGTGAAGCCTCTGGTGGAGTACGACGATATCAGCTCCGACTCGGACACTTTCTCGGACCCACCGTCCTCCAGGCCCTCTGAGAGGGGGGGCGGGGACCGACTCGAGCCATCTCCAGACTACGATAGGGACGATATCGGCAGAGCAGCTGACGGTAGAGAGAACAAGGGGCATAGACACTCCCGAAAAAAGTCCAAGGACCCCAACAAAGTTAGAGAATCTGGCAATGGGGAACGTGGTTACAAGAAAAAGAGCAGCAAAGACCGTGAGAAAGGGACTTCTGGAAAGAGCAAGGAGAAGGCTGCCTCATCATCAAGCTCCTCATCCAAACGCCAGGTCCAGCCAGAAGGTGACTCTAAACGCGGGGAGCTGATGCTCTCCTCCCAGGTACAACCTGCAGCCAGTGTAGGTAGCACTACTTCCTCCACATCCTCATCTCGCAGCAAGGAGAGCAGTCGCTCAGGGAAGTCTCGCAAAGACAGGCAGCAGAGGAGAGAAGGTCGAGGGGAAAGCAGCCGCAGCTCCTCCCAGAGGAGCCGGACGGACAGGAGCCACCGCAAGTCCTCCAAGAGCCTCAAGTCAAGCCCCAAGGGCAAGTCTTCAAGTAGGGGAAGTCCTCGCAGGAAGGGCACTAGCTCTGCTCTGTCGCCCAGTCCCAGAAGAGGGGCTGGCAGCGAGAGTCCACTGGGCAGTGGGTATGGCCAGCAGGGGGATGACAGCTACAGCAGGCGCAGGGCGGCCCAGCAGAGCCCAAGTCCTTATGGGGATATGTCTCGCCGCAGCAGGCAGAGATCAGACAGCCCTCATGGCAGTAGACATAGGTCCTCCAGCTTTGAGAGAGACAGCAGCCCCTACTCACGGAGACGCTCCATCAGCCCCTATGGTAACCGCAGGTCCTCCAGCACCAGCCCCATGTCCAGGTGAGTATATGCTGCAAGGCACCTACAAAATCATGTTCTGAGAAGCTACAAAGCTTATACTCACACTCAGACACACATGTTTATGGAGAAGGTGTAGAATAGCAAAAAATATGTTGAGTGTTTCATGGAATAGAAGAGTAATTTACCTTGTCAAGCCATATCTGGTAGTATTTTTTTTGCTTTGTCCTGACATACATCTTGACTTATTATCCAGGGTACTACATATCGGGTTGTTAATTTAAACAGACACCAGCAACCTGCATTATGTAAAGTATAAAGTCAGACAGGCCTGTCAAACCTGAAGAGCCCTTCTCCCTTCAGCAAACTGTCGGTGATTTAGCCTAAAGGAAGCCAGCTGTAAGAGTCATGATGTAGATAGTTCTTAATGTTGAAGTTTCCACCTGCATAGTTTACACAAAGGCTGGAGAGTGAGAAAATAAAAAAATGGGGTAAGGTGTCAAGACAGGCATGCATTCAGCCATTTTATTTTTGCAGTGCAAGATGTCAGTAGACATTGAGCTGTGGTTATGTCGGAGAGGTCTGAACACAGCGGTCCCGGTTTTTACCTCTTAAATAATTATCAGAGACTTTTGTGTTGTTGATTAACATTTGAGTCATAAAGTAGATACAAGGTCTCCTCAAAGGTACATTCAAGGGAGCTGAGCACTTAAAATTGTTTTAAAGATATTTCCAAACTCCTCAAAGGCTCTTCCATCCTACATGAACCAAAAATAATCCTCCTGCTTTCCTGAAAAATCATAATATAATAAAATGGAGTCTACAAAGTGTTCTTTCATCCAAACAAGAGTGGGGAAACCCAGAGTGACCTATTTACTTGCTCATCTAGTGGACGCATTATCAAAGTGGATGGTATATATTTATGTCTACGGTTTAATATTTTTCCCACATCATACAAAAAAAAAGCCGTAGTTTCCAGATGACACCTTTTGAGGTGAAAGAACAGAGCGGCGCTGTGAGAGTTAAACGTTTCAGTGTGAGGCGGACAGACAGATGATTGATTGTACCAGCAGGATAATGGAGTCTTGAGATGTTTGGAAATGTCTTCCAAATTTCAGTTGCTTATATTTGGGACTGAAATGGAGTCGAAGCAAAAGTCTCAAAAAGGTTTTATAGCTTCATTTAACTATCAAGTTTTAGACTCAATCTGTCTCTTTCGAGGGTAAAACGAGTTGTTTTAGTGTTGGCGTACTTATATCTATATGAACATCATTTTCCAAATCAAAAGGCCCACTTGGTTTTGTTTTTAGTTTGATGTGATCAAGACAGAACTGTTATATCTTCTGGTGGAAGAGGTTGTTTTGGCTCGCTACCCACTCAGTTCACTTTTTAAACATCTTCAAAAAGCACCTAAAATACTGCATCGTATTCTCTGACTTCAGGATGCAGTAGAAAATAAAATGTTTCTGACATTCTTTTTTTGTTTTTTTTTTAGACGCTCAGGCCGCTCCAGGAGTCGCTCCCCTCTGCTCTACTCCTCCTCTCGTCGCTCTTCCTCTCGTTCCCGTAGCAAGAGGCATACTTCCTCTGCTGGGGCAGGGGGTGGCTCCCACAGCAGCCGACCAACCAGCCCCTCCCGCCTACCGCTGAACTCCAGTCTGGGAGCAGAGCTGAGCCGCAGAAAGAAGGAGCGCCAGGCAGCCGAGGCAGCTGCTCGTGCCAGCGGCGGCGCTTCCCCCGCTCTATTGGGACGCAAAACAACAGGTTCCTCCACGTCTTCACGGCCGGCTAAAGCTGATGCTTCACAGTCTGAAAGAGACTCGGCTACAGCAGCTGAAACTCAGCCCCCTCCGCCTGCGCAGTTATCACAGGACGCTCCCGGCGGTGAAGATCAGGTTACTGCACCTTTACCCTCCTCTTCCACCTCTTCTCCAGCACCTCCTCCTCCTCAGCCCTCTCCTCCTGTGCCACCCGCTCCAGCCACCCTGGTTCCACCGCCGCCACCTCAGGCAGAAACAAATATTCAGCCTCCTGCACCCTCAGCCACATCCCAGGCCAAGTCGCCAGCTCCGCTTCCTACACGCAGCCCCGTCCGACAGACCACGCTCCACAAGACGTCGACTCTGCCTCCCTTGCCTTTACCACCCCTATTGCTGGGAAACGCTCAGGACAGGTGAGGATCCCCAAACATCGACACACATATGACACTTCTAACTGGTCTGATTCATTAATACAACACTCAATTCATAACCTTTTTATATTTTTTAATGCATTCAACATACGGTTTATTTGTGGCCGGGCAACCTTTTTACTTTCCTGCAACTATAAATGCATCAGCCTCAGTATTGACCTGCCTTTGGTTCAGTTAGGTCCCACACAAGAGGGTTGATAGTGTATCACACATTTCCATATGGGAGTTAATATTGTCTGTTGTCTGCTTATATTCTGTGATTTGCTCCAGTGTCCCTTGGGGCTTGCTGTACCCCCAGTTCCTGTATGGCAAGCCCCTATGGACAACATTACTAAACACAGAGTAAAAAGCACTGATAATGTTGAAGGCAGTTTGAATAAGTTTGTTTACATGAGTTTTATCTGTCTACTAAACTGATTATAGATTATCACTTGTACAAATCTCTTGTTAAGTCATGCTCCAAAGCTCAACCTCTTCTCAATCGCTCTCCTTGCACGCTTTCTCTGTGCGCCGGTTGTTTCATTAACGATGAGCTGGGCAAAAATACGGTTATTGGGTGTACACAATCAAAAAGAGTACCTTCAGAGTGAAAATTGAATGGCAGATTTTCTTCTGTCTCTTCAATAAATGCCCCCCCCTTTTTTTTTCTAACACTCTGTATTTTTGCACCATCAGTCCAAAGAAGTCCACCCATCCTCAGAGGCCTCCCAGGAAAGAGAAGGAAGTTCGCAGCCGGCCATCACTCATCGATCTCCCTCTACCGCCCACCCTGCACGGAGTTGACTCCTCACCCCCACAGTCACCTATCCGCCAGGCTCCACCGCTACCCCAGCCAACCCTTAAGAAGAGACCAAAGTAAGTTTCTTTCATTACTCACCCGCCTCCAATCTTTATTTTCTTAATCCCATTGTGAAGGCTTTTACACACCGGGGATGTGAGGAATAATAATAAATATTTTGCATCAAAACTATTCATAGTGGCAGTGATATGAATTTGTGACAGAAACATGAATTAGCTCATTCTTCAGAAAAAATGATGGATTCAATATCATCCAGTGATGTCCTCCTCCTCCTCACTCGACAAAAGAGGAGAGTGTTCAATCCGCACCGACTCCGACCTGTGTTCAGCTTCTCTGTCCGCACAACCAGCCGTCTGTCAGCTGCAGCTTCTGGCCAAACTGCCTTCACCAGGCTGACTGACAGCATAAATTTACTGAACCAAAATAGTTTTCATGTTGGCTCCACTGGAAGAAATCAACAGTGTTTGTAGTGCGAGTGAGAGGAATCTGGCTGTAGTGAAACAGACAGACTGGAGCTTTGATCAGTCAATGTAGATGAGGTAAATAAGTTCAAAACACATATACAGCAGGATTTAAACAGCTGTCTGTGCACATTAAGCTTCACTAAAATGGGACAGAAATAGACTTGGAGCGTAAAAAAAAACTCAGCGGTCTCCATGTCCTTTGTCTTTTTCATACAATACAGGATGATGAGAAACACAATCAATCAACAGGTCCTCTGTTGTCATTAGGAGTCGTAACGTGACATCTGTTCTGCACAATGTGATTGGTTGATGCCCTTATTCCTGGTGCGAAAGCTTAGAAAAATCATTCCAAAAACAAATTGCGTTACCTTTTTGCCGCGTAATATTTGCAATCTGTGTGAAAGTACTCACAACAAAAATAACTGAAAAAGTATGTTGACATGCAAATTAATGGCATGAAAAAACACCCCCGGAGTGTAAAGGCCTTTAGTCTGAGCTGTTTTTTTTTTTCCTAATTTTTTTTGTTTGTTTCTAGGATTTGCTGCCCCCGATATGGTGAGCGCAAACATACCCAGAGTGACTGGGGCAAACGCTGTGTAGATAAATTCGATATAATCGGCATCATAGGGGAAGGAACCTACGGCCAAGTGTACAAGGCCAAGGACAAAGACACTGGTAAGGGAATAAAATCTGCACTCACATGATTATTCAGGTTTCTATTAAAACAGTTGGAGACATAACTCTCAAATATTCTCTCCAATCATGCCAGGTGAACTGGTGGCTCTGAAGAAAGTGCGTTTAGACAATGAAAAAGAGGGTTTCCCCATCACCGCCATCAGAGAGATCAAGATCTTGCGGCAGCTCAAACACCGCAGTGTAGTCAACATGAAGGAGATCGTAACTGACAAACAGGATGCACTCGACTTTAAAAAGGACAAAGGTAAGAGTGGTTACAGTTAGAATGCATTATATCAAAGCATGTAATAGATTTTCCTCCACCCTTTGTTGTGCACTAAGCTCACGGCTGCAGTGATAATCACAGGATAAATAATTACATGAAAATGAATAAACATAAACTCCCTCATTTATTATTTAAATGACAGACCGGTGGAAATACATTTTGGTTTGAGTTGTTATTGGCAAAAACACGATAGTGTCAAAAGACGCTTGTGTTCAAGGAGTTTTCTTAGGTGTTTGTGTTTACTGATGTAGCACCGGACAGTTTTATTAGGGGGACTTTGGTTCTTAGTTTGTACTTGAAATAAAACTGTTTCCAAAATAATAGTTTTTGGATACAGTTTTTCAAAATTTAGGCAATTAAATCCATATACAGAAAAAAATGTCAAATTGCAGTAAACCTAAACTTAATCGAATTGAATTTGAGGCAAATCAATCTGTATCATATCAATTTTGAATTGCAATGTATCAGGTTGTAGACCATGTTTGATTTCCGAGAGGGATAGACACATCCCTAACCCTTCATATAATTGATGAGTTTGACTAATGGATGGAAAATTAAAAATATAGGCCTATTACATACTTATTTAAACAAACATTACTGATTTGCAGCATCAGAAAACATTTAAAGTAATAGTGGTTGAACCCTTCTGGCTAACAAAGAAAAGCAGTTCAGTTCACTCCGTATACACATCTAATAATATAAGACAAGAAACCCAAATATAAACCAGGGCTAATATAATTATTACAGTTGGTTTGGTTATTTGGCTGCACATTAAATCATTGGGGTCACAGTCATGTTTAATAGGCTTTCAACCCACAGAAAGCAGTGCTGTAGGAAATTTCTGCCCTACGTGACTTGGTGATGATTTATGCTTGAAGTTTGAGAAATTAGATGTAGCGAGCCGTGCAGTTGCAATTGAGCACAAATGTTCCACTGTTTGAATTAAATCGCTCTAGAGTACCCTAAGCTGCCGAGAAGCTGATGTGAAGCAGTGTGTTGTTAAGCCCCCTTGCTCAAGGGCACCTTTGCAGTAGTTGTCAAGCTGAGAGGATTTATAATAAAGATTTCTAAGCTGGTTAGAGTACATAGCAACTTTCTCATCATATGCCCACTTCTCTAACCTCTAAACTTGTGACCTGTGTATGTATAATTGGGGGGTTTTTTGTTTCTTTTTCTGAATACATCTTCCCTTTTGTTTTTAGGTGCTTTTTACTTGGTGTTTGAGTACATGGACCATGACCTGATGGGCCTACTGGAGTCGGGCCTGGTTCAGTTCTCTCATGAGCACGTCCGCAGCTTCATGCGCCAGCTGATGGAGGGTCTGGACTACTGCCACAAGAACAATTTCCTGCACAGAGACATCAAATGCTCCAACATACTGCTCAACAACAGGTAAGAAACAGAAGACACATGATGATGTAATGTCCTTCATGAGAAGAATAAGTTGTGATTTGTATTAGCGACTAGGTGTTAACCAGTCTGGGTATCAAACTAGAAGCAGTTCCAGGTGAATTTTGATGTATCTGTATCGCCTACAGGTTTTTTTAATCTACTTTTTATTTATGTGTTTGTTTACTGTATTGACCCACTAAAATATCAGCTGTAAACCAGCATTTTTCCACGTCAGTAACCTTTCTGAAGATTGTTTAAATGCAGCTGCAGTCTGTAACTATCGTAAAGTCAAGATCAAAAGCAGTCGAATGTTAATTGTAATGATCGGAATCTAAGTGTTTGGCGGTACGTCAGCAGCAAAGCTAATTACAGTGCCACTAATTTAATCAGGCGCTTCAAATAACAGCAATGAAGGAGTACAGCAAGTCCTCACAGATGGTCGCGTCGTACAGTTCTACATCTAATCTGCAGACATTATAGGATGGATGGAAAAACATGTTAAATGGGTTGCAAAAGCTGAGATTCTAATAAAAAAAAGCTTAAAATGTGGGCTTCGCCGTGTAGTTCAGTATTTAGAGCCACACACTAGTATGCTCTCAGTCATTGCCCTGCAACTGTACAACTGACTGTAAATAGACGTGGAGTTTGGACATTTGCACCATAAAACTGCTGAGTTTGACTAATCATTATGTTGATTTGCCTTTTACCATCTCAAAGTGCCATTTGCAACATCTTTCAGTCATCAGTTAGTGCACTGATATGTGGTTAGTAAACAGAATCAGACAAAAAGATCAGAAAAGATAGATTTACATATCCCCCTGCAAATTTTGTATTGTTCAAACTTAAACTAGTTATCCAAAATAACCTGTCTGGTTCAGGCAGGTGAGTCCAGTTGTATTTTGTGTGTCTCAGTAATTTGACAGAGCATGTTTTCTCATGCATGGTGGCATTGCTCCTAATCTCAGATTTTTTTTATGTGTTTCTTTGTCCAGAGGTCAGATCAAACTGGCTGACTTTGGTTTGGCCCGACTGTACAATTCAGAAGAAAGGTAAGACAAGAGGAGTGTCATCTGCATATTTATAAACGTATGCTACACATAACTCATCTTCTTGCATCTGTTCTGCATAGTGGATATCAGATCTGATTTAAATGTATGATTAAATGTGTTTATAATGATTTGAGAGTAATTAAATCTCACCCTGAGCTTGGATTTTCCTCTTCATTACCTCTGATTCTCCACTAGATGGTGCTGTCTGTCACATTGTTGTCCATCAGAGAGAATCCATTTAGTTAAAGCTGAAATATTTGTTCGGACACTTGGGGGCAGAGATGCTCTATGAAAGTATGCTGAGTCTCACCATCCTTTCTCTTTCCTTTCCCTCAGTCGGCCTTACACTAATAAAGTAATCACACTATGGTACCGGCCCCCTGAGCTCCTACTGGGAGAGGAGAGATACTCTCCAGCTATTGATGTATGGAGCTGTGGGTGAGTGTGACCCTGACAACATCTGTCCGTTCATCCATATGAACAGATACATTTCTTCTTGTACTCATCCATTCTGTATTTTTTTTCTCACATAATATAAACAGTCTGTTAGCAAATTGTTTTGATTGCCAGTTGATTGATCAGGGAGCAAGGGCCAACACTAGGGATGCACAATATTAGATTATTTTGCTGATATCCGACATGCTGATATTTTCCAACTCGATTTGGCCGATTGCCGATACAAATATATGCACATATTTTTTTTCCACCTGGCTGAGGGGACCATTACGCATGCAATCATGGATTGTACTAAGTATGATCAAGAAAGACAATATATGAAGGAGGAACTTAGGAAGACTGGAGTTCAGGAGCTCAGCATTAAGACTTAAATGAACCTGCCAAGTGGGTCAAGCAGTAGAGTTTTCTTTGACAGACAGGATTAATGGGTAGGATTTAATCTCTGGTCCACTCTCCGAAGCAGAAGGTGGCAATAATGCACCTAATACGCTGGTTGCCAACTGCCAACATAAACCAAAAAGAAAAAGTTATTTTCAAGCAGAATGGTTCATCCTGTCAGCAGAGGTGTTTCCTATCTGTGCAGCCGAACACAGCAGCTTCTCTGCGGACTGTTTCACCCTGACGATCCCGGAACCAGAAAAGCAGCAGGTCTGTCAGGCAGATAAGTGAAGTGGAGCCTGTGGAGGAGGCACCAGGACCGTGTGGTGAAACAGTCCGTGGAGGGAAGCACAGCCAGGCGGCAGAGGAGAAGACAACGAACCGGCCGGTCATATTGGCAGAAATGTTCCTTTCGGGCTGATATTTCATTTTAAAGCCTTAATCAGCCAATACCGTTATGGTGCATCCTTAGTCACCGCCACCATCCCATTAAGTGAAAATATTGACATCCTATTAATTGAAAAATTGACTGTTTAATCTCTAAATTACTCAATAAATCAATAAACAGAAAAAGGGAAAACATCAAAGCTGCTTTGCCTGCCAGAGTGCACCTCTGCCTGCTCTGTATCCTCCTGCTAGATGAAAGTTTCCCTCCCGCCACGGTATACTGCACTAAAGTAGATATCGCAGTTGATGTGCTCGGTGATATTGTTTATGGAACGGAAGGAGATCAAACTTGACACAGCAATAAACAAATAACAGATGTGTTGAAAGTATCTTTTTTTTATGCCACGTAAGCAAATGTGTTTGCAACATAAAGAGCAGGCTGGATATTTGCAGCACACTGAGTCTGTTACTTTTTTCATCCTTAAGCACCGGGGGCATCAAGAGGCGAATTCAACTCAGTCAGGCATGAGATACTTGATGTTCTCTTCGCCTTTGTGCTCGGCTGCCAAATTTTTTAGCTCGGTTCATAGCAGGAGTCCATTTCATGCAAATCATTTCATAAAAATGAACATTAATGCTGAGGCTTTGCACTGAGCCATAACTTCCACACACAGTTTTGTATTCATATGCATTTCTGTATCTTCTTCATCTATGGTTACTCATGTTGTTTGGTCTCAGTTACAACCCTGTCTGATAGAGATCAGACATTCACTTTTTAACATTGTGTTTTAAACTTAGTTTTGGTAACTTATTTGCACGACAGCAAATATGTATCTGGAGTATATATTTTCTAACCTGTTGCTTGTCGTGGCCCAGGTGCATTCTGGGAGAACTCTTCACCAAAAGGCCCATCTTTCAAGCTAACCAGGAACTTCTACAGCTGGAGCTCATCAGGTATGTTGCCCTTCCTTAAAAAAAACATCTCAAGTAATAACTTGTGCTGCAACCTCCATGTTTCCTCACCACTGACCCCATCTTTGCTTCTCTCTGTCATTTCCTGCAGCCGCCTATGCGGGAGTCCCTGCCCTGCAGTCTGGCCTGATGTCATTAAACTTCCCCTCTTCAACACCATGAAACCCAAGAAGCAGTACAGACGGCGACTGCGGGAGGAGTTTGCCTTGTATGTAGCCATGCTGTGTTACCTCAGAGTCACAGTGATCGAGATTTGTTCTGTTTCTACAGTTGAAAAAAATCTCTCCCCTTCTGCACAGTTTACCTACTACTGCCCTGGATCTGCTGGACCGAATGCTGACCCTCGACCCTGCACGGCGCTGCACGTCAGAGCAGGCTCTCAACAGCGACTTCCTGTGTGACGTGGAGCCCAGCAGGATGCCACCGCCAGAGTCAGTACCTCCATGAACTCCCCTATCACCTGTCTCAATATCAAAATGTCAAATCAGAGCTCCTGAAAATGACATTTTGACTTTTCTTCAATCTATACCTTTTCTCTCATTTGTTAGCAATGGTGTGAAAAAAGTTGTACATGTGCATTGCGAATACAGTTTTGTTGCTTATATATTTCATTCTTGTCAGTTTCTGAGTTCTTTTTTTATTAATTACAGATTTACAATACTTGGCTGTGCTATCATTTTTTAATCTTGTGCATGTCTGCCCGCTGTGTCTCCAGTCTTCCTCACCATCAAGACTGCCACGAGCTGTGGAGTAAGAAGAGGCGACGTGCACGTCAGAGCGGGCAGGTCGAGGATGTGCCTGTGCCCAAAGTGCCCCGTAAGGATACGTCAGGGACCTCTAGCGGAGAGAACAGTCGGCCCCAAACCAGCCCGGCCGGAGCCCCGCCTCCTCCACCAGGAAAACCACCCTCCGCAGCCATCTCAGAGAGCGAGTTGTCAGGTAACAGCTGCCTCACAAGAATTTTAGCAGAAATGCACTTTGACATAATAATCTGTCATATGTTATTTTTTCATTTTATGGTTGTTCCTGTTATTACTGAATCCACAAACCCTCATCGTGTTGCCAGGCGTGTGCTGATGTACAGCTGCACTGCCTGCGAGTGAAAAGTTATTTATAAGTTGATTTGGCAGAAATGTTCATGGACTTCTGTATTTACACAGCATTGCATTTTTTGTAGTTTTGATTTTGGTGTCTATGAATGTGTGCGTTCAGGTCTGGGAGCTGCTGCAGAGCAGTTGAACCAGACAGAGTTGGCGGTCCTGCTGAACCTCCTCCAGGGACAGACGGATCTCAGCCTGCCCCAGGTGGCCCAGCTCCTTAACCTCTCCAATCCTGAGACTCTCAGCCAGTCGTTGTCTGCGCTCAGCGAGGCCTCTGACCACCAGGGGTCCTCAGAGGACCAGGCCCAGTCTGCTACCAGGCCCCAGCCCCCAGACCAGCCTCCCGAACCCCAGGAGCTCTCACCGACATCCGGAGAGCCACCCCACATCCAGGAAGACCAGGCGAACCTGCTGGCTCTCATTTTGGGCCAACTTATCAAGCCACAAACCGAGGAGCAAGGCGAAGAGAGCAATGGCGTCCAATCAGAGGAGGCACTAACACGCGGTTCGTCCGCCTCTACTACTGACCGCAAGGGCAAGTCTGGGTTTAGTCTCTAGAAATTAAAAAAAATAAATAAAAGGGGGGAGCCAGGGTCAGTTGGAAGTCACTGGGGACTGCAAGAATGAGGAGAGCAATGCAGAGGAGAACAAACAAAAAGCTGACTGAGTTTTGGTTCTCAAAACTCCTATATTATCAAATTAATTACACTTTAGTCTACCTGATGAAATCGACAGAATGATCAATTAAGCAAATGAATTGGGCAATTAGACCTATCACGCATCCCCCTCCCCACCCCTTCCTTTATCCCTTACATTCCTAAAACTCACATACGCCGTTATCCCCATTTACCACCCCTCGTATATATATATAAAAAAAAAAACAACAACAAAAAACCCTGGCAAAATGCCTGTGTAGCGTTTGTCGTCATGTGACCCTGGAAAACCAGGCAAAGGTTTATTGTACATGGACATCTCCCACTGGTGTACTCAATAAATCAGGAGGAAGTGTAACGTTATTCATTTGAAAAGAAAGGTTCACACTGTATTGTTCACTTCTACGTTTCCCACGTTTTTCTTCCCTTGTTTCTTTTCTCACAGTCTTTGTTTCTGTATCTGTTCCATTTCCACACGTGTTTTTTCTTCCTCACTTCATTTTCATCATTAAAGCAGGTGTCAAGGATCCTTCACAGGAAGCGATGTTGCTCTAAAAACAGTCTGTAATGTCAGCCTTTTTATGAAGAAAGTCTAATAAATTATCAAGTGAAAATAAATGTTTTGAATCTTTAGACCTCACCTGCATGTGTTTCCTTTAACTTTTGTTTGCCACACATTTTTTTTTGTTTTTAACTGTTCACTCAGATATTAGTTCGAAAATGTGATTTAGTTATTTGAATAAAACAGTTGACGATGCTGCTGGCACTGGAATGGTAACAGTCCTGCTTTCTTATGGTTATTTCTGCTGCCAAGGCCTCTCAAACACTTGTAGCCTGGTTTGCCTTGTTATGTTATGAACAACAAAAAAAAGAGACCAACCTGGTTTAATAATCTTTTCCTGCCCTTTGTAATACTTAAAATTCTCCTACTCAAGTCACCTTCTCTGTTCATCCAGCTGTACATGCCCTTCCTAATGTTTTCTCACCTAGTTCCCACATTTTTTCTTTCATTTTAGGGGGGCTGTTGAGGGGGAAAACCAAATACAACTGCATCTGTTATGAATACACTAGTGTATTTTTTTTTGGTTGTAGGTTTTGCCTACGTACAGTGGAAAAATGTTTTACATTGATTAATAAAAGTTCTTTGACAGTGACAAGTCACTTTAAAATAAAAAAACAGCACTTTTTTCCATTTTCAACTTTGATATTCACAATACCTGAATAGATGCATGATAATACACCAGATATGTTGTTTTAAGGTCTCAATATTTTAAGCATTTGTACAATTTCTACACAATTATACAGGTTGACAAAGTTAGACGATTACAACAATGCAAACAGTACAGATGCACTGACATGGTGCTGAAAATGTACTTGATGTGAAGATACAACTTAAGGTGCTGTGCTCTCCCTCTTGTGGTGAAGGTAGGAATGTCGACATTGTGCAGGCCTGTTCGACGTCAGTACATTTTTACTTTAATTGCAGAGTTAATGTAGGAGATGACAAATAAGACTAGATGGTGTTTTCTTTAGGGCCATGTGTCTGTAGTGAAATGCTTTGTGCCACACATGCTTTGATATCTAATGCATAGTCCTTGTCCTGTTTGGCCTCCTTCAGATGGTGCAGTGCCAAAAAGGAAACAGCTTGGGGCCAACCAGGTGCCTCCATCTGGCGAGCAGCGTCCACCCTCTCCTCCCGGGCCACCTCCGTCAGCTCTCGGAGACGCTCAACCGACTGGGTCAGAAGTCCAACCCAACCAGGACATCAGCCCTGCCGTGGCAGCCGCCTTGCTCCAGCTCATCTCTCAGCAGGACTCTGAGGCTGGGGCCTCTCAGCGCAGCAAGAACCCCTCTCCGTCTGTGGACACTCCGGCCCGGGGACAGCCCCCTCCACCCTGGGTGGCTGACTCTCCGCCTAAGTCTTCAGCTGCAGCTGAGGCCCCAGCAGGACTGGTGACTGCTGCTCCTGCCACCGCAGCACAATTCCCTAAGGACCAGGACCTCCGCTTTTCCCACGGAGCTGCCCGCTGACCCTCGATCCCCCGGTGAGACAGACCCGGGTATCATGGGACAGCTCCAGCAATCCTCACCTGAAGAGGAAAGGCAGAGGGGACACCCACAGATTATGACTCAGTGGACCATAAGCAGGTAGTGAAAGATGAATCAAATATTTTGAAAATGAATGTCACTTTGTGATGGACTGAAAAGAAAGAGATTAAGGGCTTTTTCAGGTATGGTCATGAACATCGCTGCTCCCTGAACAAGTCGTAATGTGTTGCTTTGATGGGAGCGATTAGACTCTGGTCGGTCTGACCTTAAACAATCCGGTTAGGTACAGTCGCTACCTGCGTTCCCTTACTCTTTCCTGTCCTCCGAAGACCCTGACTTGAATGAACTTTGGCTTCCAAATTGAGTGCCATGCAACTGGCACTCAACTTTGAAAGCAGCCATGATCTTTTTTTTTTTTTTTCTCTCTTCTCCCCCAAAACAAATGATTGTCACGTCCAGTGCAGTGCCCACTTCTAACAAGGTTATCAGTGTTTTGGAGAATCAAGTCCTCCACTCTGTGATGCTAAGGTATTGTGTACGGATAGATTTGACGCACTGATAAGAACACTGGAGAACCATGAGATTCCTGTTGAACCTTAAACGCCGGCTAGCTCCCCCTGTTTTCAGCCTTATGCCTCCCTGTGACCCCAACGACCCCTGAATGATCTCTTAAGTGGGGGAGTGTAGGTAAAGTTTCTGCTTTGGATGGCCCCCCACAACAGTGCACATCTTGCAGGGTTGTTTTTTTTTTTTTTTTAAATTTTACTCAAAGGCGGTTCCATATTATATTCTGTCTGTCAACGATGTGTTCGCTGCCCACTTGAAGATTTTACTTCCTTTACATACAGTACAGTAAATCTCTGTGTAGTAACAAGCCTAAGCCTGTAGTGCTCATGTTCCTGTCTCAAATATGGATTAAACCACCACATTATGATGGACTGCTCCATAATACCCACGCTATTCTGCTAGTTGAAATATACATACATACATATATACACACACAGAAACAGATTTTTCCGGCTTTTCCTGGTGGGTTCCAAAAGCCTCGTCTAACATGTCTCTGCCCCTCGCCTTCCTGCCAACTTGTGCAACAAAAGCTTTTTTTTCTTTTTTTGGTGCAGTTATTTTCTACATAAAGAAAATGATACACGCTTAAAAAAAAAAAAAAAAAAAAAAAAAAAAAAATGGTCCATGGTTCTGTTTCCATTTTTTTTTCTTTGGAAAAGGAAAGGGAGGAGAAAATGGTTTCACGTGTCTGTAAAAAAGAAAAGAATATTTTGTAATATGTGTTTTCTCGGTTCAGTTTATTAAAGGAAGTTATGCGACCAGTTGAACTGTCTCCGTTGGCCGTTTCTGAATGTTTTTTTTTTTTATAAACCAGCCACTAGATGGTGGGCATTCTCTCGTGCTGTAGCTTAAAAAACTGCAGGAAGTCTGCACAGTCAGGCCTCCACAAAGCCTGAAAACTGCAGCGTTGGCCAAGTTACCCATCAGGTTTCCACTGTTTCTCATTACTCTTATGATCTGGAAACTCATGTTAGCTCATTTTCATTCTACAGGCTACTTGGACTATAACAGCAACAAGCGAGCAAAGTCATCCATCATACGGGAGGCACAGGTGAAACTGAACTAAAAGCACACAATTCCAAACCTAAAATGACAACATTTATAATAAAATAATAATAAAAAAGACATAGAACACAATTACAATCTAAACATGGTTAAGATTTAACACGGTTAGACATTTGAGAATGATTCATTCAGCTGTTTGTCAATCACACCTTTATTTAAACCTTTGCAAGTAGTTTTAGGTCAGACTAGGTTGCTGGTTTGTCAGTGTGAGTGATGTAAAATCTACTTTATGTCCTTTTTCCTCTTGTAATAATCTGTTCCATCATGATCAGAGGTAAACAGAGTTGTTGCAATTTTAAGTTTTTACACAGCGAAAATCTGCCGGAAGCTCGTTTCAAACGCTGGAGATATTTGTAGTTTAATTTTCACTGTGACACTTAGTGAGCTCTATAATTTACAGTGTCTGGTACACTGCCTAATATGTATATGAATTTGACCCAGTCGCACAGTGATGTGAAGTGCTCCCTATACATCAATCTTATTTATGTGTTGATTCCTTCACCGCTTGGGTTGATCTCTTTATGAAGATCCTGACAGACAGACAAGGATCATAAACTGCACATTGGCAACGACAGAAGCCTGTGAGGTTCATGCAGACTGGCTGTGTGTGTGTGTTTGCACGTGTGTGTATGTGTGTGTGTGTGTTTGTATGAGGATTGGCCTCATGCATACCCAGACCAGCTCCTCACTTGGCAGGCTTACAGAGCCGCTTACCCCTCTGGCCCACCAAGCAGCTGAGCCCTCTGGGTGAGAGATCCTTTCAGAGTGAAGGCAGTGGGAGGCTCACCTGCCCTCTAGCACAGGCCCAGTGTGAGTGAGATGAGACAGTGCAATGCGCGTGGGTGTGTGTATGAGGGTGTGTATGTTTCCGTCTGATGCTTTCGCCCATCGGGACACCAAATAATAGTGAATGTGCCCGCAGGGAGTTTCCACAGGAGAGGTAGTGGGCAATGCCAGTGCCAAGTCACAGAGACTAGACGAATAAATCAGGACTGAGGAGTGAAGAGAGGGAGGTGCAGCAGGCTGTGCCATCAATCAGAAAGGCACCTTATGGGGAATGCCCATAAATGTGCCATGCTGCCAGTCTGAGGCACGTACTCGCCATGACGGAGACAGGCGACGGCGGCATTCAAAATGGAATGGAGCCTCCATTTTGAATGCCGTCGCTTCAGTGTCAGGAAGTGATTTTTTGGTGGACTTGAAGGATAACAGTGAATCGACGGCCGGCACATTTGAATCTATTCTTACAACAATTTTATTCATGACTTCTGTTTTTGCTTTGTCTGATTTTTAGGGCACAAATTTAACCTAACGTCAGCAGATTAGTCAGCTTTTAATACATGTGATGAAGACAGTAGTTTGCTCTTTGTGCAATAAGAGAAATCTGCCAAACTTGGACAAATTCAGCAGATTATATTGATTAAGTAAAATGACAAATCCAGCACTCACATGTCACATCTACCTGGACATGAGTGACTACAAAGAACACTCAGAAATTAGATTTATGGACAAAGAAGGAGGGCAAAACACTGAGGGAGAAAAAAAGTAAGCAATTTAATTCTGTGTATTTCAGTGTAGGGAAAGTCAATCAAACTCTGAAGGATAATTTACACATTTATACAATATGTAGATAAGCCTGCTGGTTGCCTTGACACCCAGCAGTTCAGATTTATTTACTTTCATGTTAACATCCGAATGTGCACAGAGTTTGAGATGTAGAAACAGGCGTCTCCGAGCAAAACACAACTATGAATTCTGCAGCAGAAGCACTCCATAAAGTCAATCACTCATTTTTTTTATTGCTTTTATGTGTTACTGTGATAAATTTCTAGATTAAATTTGAATGGAAAAAATAGGATGTGCATCAGTAAAACGCTCTTAATTGACTCTTTAAGACAAGTTAATATCTCTTGCTCCGAAATGGTACAATATATATGTGTGTGTGTTTCTGTCTGTTCTGCAAGTCCGTGTGTGCAGACTTATTCTTGCGTGTGTGTGTGTGTGTGTGTGCGTGTGTGTGTGTGGTAGTTCCTTTGTGCAGTGTAAATCTGGGCCGCCGTTGTCTCTCTGAGTTGTGCTACGGTTTGATGTTGAGTTTGATGACTGGGGCTGTTTGATCAGTGACTATGTGTAAACTCAGTGAGGGGAGACAGGGACTCCCACTGTCCCACATCTAAGACACACACACACACACACACACACACACAGAGAGAGAGAGAGAGTGATCACCGAAAGAAAAGAAATTATAAAAAGTTATATGTACAGATTCAAATCATTTATGTTTTTGATGGGTAATTTACACCCCTTTACCCTTATAGTTGAGCCACTTATAAACATACAAAAAAATGAAACTATGAATGCAACTCGGGTGTCGTAGCATATCCTGCTGTCTCCATCAGCGTGATATCCATCCTTCCTTGTCTTCTATCGAGCAAAATGTAATGTCAGTCATTTCGTTTATGGCTACATCCTTATTTATGTGATATTTCGAAAATTGATTGACTTTATCCCGGCGGTGATATATGCTTTTACTGCTGCAACCGGCGTGCTTTATTGATGCCGTAACACCATCTCCATTTCTTCTCGGTTTATAGTTTGGTGAGAAACTGCTGTCACACACACTCGTTATTCCTTGATCGCTCAACAGCGGCGAGACCTGAGCGAAGAGCTTTAGGAGGCTTTTTTTGGATTGGCCAGATGATACAGATGTGTGTTGATTTAATGTAAAGTCATCCGTGCCAGGTCGTGAAACTATAATAATCTGGAATCACGTTTCCTCCTTTGGTATGAATCCAACCTACAAGGAGGCGTTTGCTGTTATCTGTTTAACACTTTAAGCTCAATCATTGATCAATTATGAAAAGAAAAGCTTCCCTCTCTCTGATCTTTTTACACTTCAGCCAAAGACGCCTCTATCACCCTCTCCGCATGATGCTGCACTTCTGTAGTACTTCTGCAAGGTCTCGGCATGTCATTACCATGTCGATTCAAAGAGCTTCACGAGAAAAGGGGAGATTATTGTCTGTCTCTGTCTGTGTTGATGCTATCGCTTTAAGGGCAGAGGGGCTGCTGGGAAAGTAGTGAGCGAGGGTGGTGGTGGAGGAGGAGAAGGGTGGTGGTGGTGGTGGTGGGTGGGTGGTGTAGAGGGAGGTTTGGTGGGGGGGGGGGGGGGTTGGGGGGTGGACGGGCCCTGCAGGACCATTTGTGCTGAAGCTCATTTGCGCAGCGACACTTAATTGGCTACAACAATTAATTAATGTGTTGGAAAGTTGGCACAAAAAGTTCATTTAAGAGGGTTTTAATAAGCAATTAGAGGAAAAGCAGCGAAGAGAGGGAATTACTGGAGAGGAAAGAGAAAAGCGGAGATGGAGCGAACGTCTGGCCACTAGGAGTGCATACGCCCTACTGTAGCTGGGTGCAGCGCTTTGTCTCTTTCACTGACCCTTCAGTTTTGAAGAGCTGATGAATGATTAGGCGTCATTATAATGCCATTATATCTCTTTCTGAGGCTCTTACTGCTGCTCTTAAGTGGACTTCAAACCCATGGTGCCCTTATATTGTATACATATCAACCCCGGTGGCCCCTCCTGCCCCTCCCTTTCCTACCTCTTGTCCCAGCGCCCAGTGTAAAATATCGCATGACTAATGAGTGGAGCAGGTTGGAATCCTGGGGAAGATGTCCTTGGAAGACGAATGCATTTTCAGCAGAATAATTAACTTAATTAACAACTTCACATGCATATTCATCAGCCTATTAATGTCTGCTCCGCGCTGCTTGATGAGCAATGCAATAATAACCGTTTCATTTGCATATTTGCGTTCACACTCACACCCTTCTCCAAATAATTAAAAAAAAAAAAGAAGAAGAGAGAGAGAGACACACACAGAAAGCAGGAGAAACTCAAAAGTCACTCGGCCTCATGCTGCGTCTTGCGAACACTTCCCACCTGCAGCACACACACACACACACACACACACACATAAGTGCATATAGCTATATCTATCTATCCATCTCTGGAGTGTGTTCCCATCTCAGCTGTTGAGCTGCTGCACACCAGTTTAACTTAAGATTGGAAGTGTGCGTGACGCACTCTCTCTCTCTCTCTCTCTCTCTCTCTCTCTCTCTCTCTCTCTCTCTCTCTCTCTTCCACTGCCTGCACCTCCAGCCTCCTAAAAAAAATCACCGCATCTCCCTTTTCTGTTTCCTCCCTCACCGCCGCACACTCTGTCTCTCCTTCCTGTTTGCGTCCCTCTCTCCTCTTGTTATTTATTCATCCCTATCAGACTCGTCTTTAATTTATTTATTTTCTGGCTTTTGAAGTTGGGCTCGTCTGCCTGTCAGTGTGTGTGTGTGTTTTGCTGGGGAACTTGTACGCGTGAGGCTGGCTGCATGAGTGCTGCTGACAGGTATTTTTTTTTATTATGCCTGTTTGAAACCGAAGGAGCCGCTGGTAGGGATTGAAATAAACAAATATTCGTGTTCGTGTCCTTTTACTTCCTTGATTTCTGTT
Source organism: Thunnus thynnus (assembly GCF_963924715.1). Taxonomy (NCBI): domain Eukaryota; kingdom Metazoa; phylum Chordata; class Actinopteri; order Scombriformes; family Scombridae; genus Thunnus; species Thunnus thynnus. Next base: position 8,256,841 of record NC_089533.1, on the reverse strand, counting down.
TCTGTTTTAAGGGCTCATCGTGTGTGTTTGTGTGTGTATGTTTGCTTTCACACCGGATTTGTATTCTGAGTAGAAGGAATGCTGTCTCTGTGTCTCTCAGCTACTGTCAGTGATGAAATGTGTGTCTGTGTGTGTGTCTGTATGTGTGTGTGTGATTGAGTGTGTGTTTCCTGGGAGGCTGCAAGCATCTCAGTCTTTCATCAGAGTGTGTGTATTTGTGTTTATCTCTTTGAATTCAACTTGTACTGTGTCATTGATGTCCCTCGTGTGTTTTTGTGAGCTCCTCTCCAATATTTCAGATGACAGTGATGTGTAAGACAAACGTGTGTTGCATTGAAACTGGACGAGGGGCGAATGTGTGGGTGTCTTTCATTGCCTCTTTGAGGGAGGGGGTGGAGGGGGGGGGGGTTGCACCGGTGCATTTGTGAAACCAAGAATATGTGTGTGTGTGTGTGCGTGCTGCCAGCTTGTGTTCAGACAGCAGCAGTTTGTGGAGCGAGAATTAAAAGTAGGGAGAGATGCCAAGTGAGTCCCTGGAGACAGATACAGGGGACAGAGAGAGAAGAAAGAGGAAATAAAAAGAGGATTTCACGCACACACATGCAATCACTTACACAAAGAAAACCAAGCCTAGTAGTTGCCTGTTACAAACCCCACACAGCAACACACATTAAGCAAGGCTATTAAATGTGGCTTCGTGTTATACAAGAATAGATTATGTTTGTTTTCTTATCAGTGTATCTCCATCATGACACAAGAAGAGTAAGGAGCAGCCAAAATGTCCTCACTGCGAAGGTGTAAGACTAAAGTCCTCTCAAAGATAGAATTACAAGAACACACACACACAGATTGAGATAGTTCTCTCACCTTCCTCTCTGACTCTCTGTCCACTTTCTCCCTTTTTCTCTCTGTCTGTCTGTCTCTCTCTCTCTCTCTTCGCAGCCTGGTGAGGTGACACCCTGTGTGCAGTGTGACACTGAGCTGTCACCTCCCACTCCTTGCATCACACCTCTGCCCCCTGCTGGGCCAACCCCGTCACGGCACCCAGACACACAGCCGGCCTGTCCTCCTCCGCTGGCATGAAAACTCTGGCAACACCGAACATCGCTTTACATTCACTCGCACTCGTCCACTTCAACTTTTCTATGCCCCCCCCCCAATTCTTGCCTTTCTTTTTATACTATCAGTTTATTAAAATGACTCGGGAATTTCCCAAAGAAGGTCATAGTAGAGGGTTGAAATAATACACTATTGATCAGAAAGACAAAACAAGCCAGTTGAAATCTATATCAGCAGTTCCCAACCTCTTTGGCTTATGACCGGTTAAAATAAAGCAACGTCTTCTTGTCACCCCTACTCACATATGGTGTGTTTATGAGTTCAACCAAACACTGATTTTCTCTTCCCACATCATTTTATTTGAATATGTGTGGAAAATGACTCTGACCTTGCTGCACACTTTTTGGTTTCTGTGTTTCAGCGTTGATATAAAACAAAAATCAAGCTGAAAACTCATCAAAAAGCCAAACAAATGCATTTTACACCCTTTTCTCTAATCTTTGCTTTATTGTCAATTATTGGATAATTTGTCCTCTTCAGGCCTATAAAGAATATTAATCTAGAACAATCTAAGAGGAAAAATCACTCAGGGGTTGAAATGCTTCAAACCAGTAGACATATGCAACCTGTAATTCAGGGTTGCAAGTAGACAGTTTTATTTTAAAGGTAGGAAACACTGCTCTAAAGGAACATTTTGAGTCATTATTTAATTCGGCAAGTCATTTTTGAAAGAAAACGCAGCAGAAAAATCAGGTTTGGACATTTTCTGTGGCAAATTTGGCATCTTAGGCTCTTATGAGGCAACACACTTGACTCTTTAGGCCTGGTTAGTTGTTTTGCAGAATCCAGTCTCACATGTGAATACCAGTATGTTTGAAAGTGATATGTTGAGGTGAGGACTCTATGACTCTCTAGTCCTGCTCCGTTGCTTGTTTTGTGTACCTGCGTGTACATTTATATCTGCATGTCTCCTAGTCTTTTGAGTCACTAGGTGTGTGTGTCCAGCCAGGCAGGCCAGTGGCGAGCGGGGACGGAGCGATTGAGATATAGAGCATTAGTTGGTGTCAGGAGTAAATTAGAGGCCAGATCTGTTTTCTAATCAGAGCACAAGCACCGTGTTAGAGGAATTAGGGCGACAGCTGCTGGGAGCTTTTTATTCCTCTCTCTCTCAGCCAGAGACAGGCAGACCCCAGCTCAGGGACCACCTCTTTACCACAGCCACCTGTCAACACCGGTGCGTGTATGTGTGTGTGCACATGCATGTTTCCCTCCCCCCCCCATTGACATGCACACTCACATACATGTGAGCACACATCCACCGCTATGCGAGCCTACACACATGCTTGCACACAGACACACACAAACACCGTCTGGTGCACTGACCTCCCTCCATCTCTGAAATTAATGACAGTGCAGGTTCTGTGTGCATGCAGACGTTCGTGGTGTGTTTATATTTTCCGGCAAGTGTGAAAGGCCCTTATGAGATATCAAATTTAGATAAGGTGGAGCGGTGGGCGGCTTTGCATATGTCTGTTTACTATGAATCCCAGCGAAGGCCTTAACGCCGTATCAACCCGTTCATTCACCACACCAGCTTTGCAGGCAGGCGGATACTGTAAGAATTTCAATGACATAGTTATACATTGGTTACACTTTAAGATACCACAAGAAAAATACTACTGTAAAAGCAAATATCAATGTAATCAAAGAATGGAATAAAAAAAATTCAAGGTCAAACAGACAATTACATCCAAAAAAAGTGTACAATTCTCATTTTTTGGATTTAAAATTAAGTCCAATTTTTTGTTGATGATTTGATAACATAACTGATTTATTCCAAGGGATGAATAAATGAATGTCGTGAAGCTGCCTGGACTGATTTTACCCAGCAGAGATCTCTTGTGGGCTGGATTGTAGGAGGGTGAGAGGTGTGGGAGGTGGCATCGAGATTCACACCGTGTCACACACTTGCTTCGGAAATGTCACCTCTTTTTTTTTTTTCCCAGTGCAGTTTGAATCCGTAGTGTTTTCAGGTAGGTGCAGGGACGGATTTGGGAAAATTGTTCTTTAGAGCATCGTGGCAAGTCTTGACAGGAAGAAGTAATGCGTTTTTTAAAAATGTAAATAGGTTATTGACGTTTCTGTGATGAAATTAGAAACAATGACAGCCTCTTTTAGTGAAGGCTGTCAGGTTGAGTGGGACAATTTTGTAGATGAAGGCTGGGAAAATGTCCTTTTCCGAATAAACCTTATTCATGGGAATAAATATTTATTCATATCAGTCAACAAAAATGGATCCAAATTGCGTTGCTTTATTTTTCTCTAAAAATCCTTTGACACCACTGTCCTCAGCATATTGAAATGTTAGATTTTACTTAAATGTACACAACATGGGGGAACTTATTTGTCATTGGAGGCATGAAATCGGACATAATGAAAACCCTTCTCCACTCTATTCACATCTCTAGCATGTGGATTTCTGGATATTCCAGATCCTGTAGCTAAAAATCTGAATTGAAGGCTGTCCCTGCTCTCCTCTTTTGTCCTCCTCTCTTCTTTCTTTCTATCTCTTTCCTTGATCTGTGATTACAGTGTTTTGTGTAATTAAATGAAGATTTTAGCTACTAATTCCAGGGCAGGACCTAACACATTCAGTGCCCTAGACAAGCTTCCCCTGGTGTCCCCCCCCAAAAAAACTTAACAACAATGTGTATTATCAAGATTTGAATCATTTCCATTTGAAGCATTCTCATTTTGGTGTACTTGGAGTAGAACGTCTACACTTTTTCGTAAACGATTACCCATCCATTTTTCTCCAATATGAGTATTTTTTTTAATATCTGCCATTGCTTAGCAACGGCTATTGCTTTACTTCATCCATTCTTTTTTGTTAAACTATGAATGTGTTCACAGGTTGTCTATTTTAAAAAACTGCCCTGACACTTTTTTTCTTTCCAACCCAGAATAAACACACACACGTACCCTTGCAGTGTTGGTGTGAAGCTGAGCTAACCTTATACCACTCACACTGGCTATAGCTCGCTACACTACACCAAAACTAGTTTAACATGTTTTACTCAAATTTAATATTTCATCACACAACAAAAATGATGCAAATCACTGCGTAGCTTCTTTTTTCTTTGTTTTGTACTGCACCCGGGCCAGATGGCTTTTGCCTTTTCATTTTCTCTAACTCTAATGCACTCCACATACACATCAATACTCTAGCATGTTCTGACTGTGATGATCACTCACTGATGAACACTTTTTTTTTTTTTTTTTTTAGGAAGCACGCCACTTGACTAATTCAACTGGCCTGTGTATTATTTGTTCATCTTGTTTGCAACAAAAATAATGGCAAAATCATTTTTTTGTTTTTTGTTGTGTCTTTCTGCTTTCTCTTTTGAAGCTTTATCTGTCAAGCTGATGTCATTTTCATCACATTATTAAAGAACACAAAGTGTGAAATCCATTTAAGAGGAACATTTAGGTTGTCAAATAATAATTTACAGTTTGTCAGCTTTAAATCATTTTCAGCACTCTTACCAGGAGTAAAAATATCATCACACCCACCACTATTACATCACATTAGACATTCAGCCATTAACACAATAACATTTATTGTGATTGGCTATTGAAAAGTGTCTCACTCACCACACTGATACAAACCACCTTGTGTGAATAGTAAATTAACTAATCCAGCCTTACAGTGAGAAATCTGGAGGAAGACTAAGGGTTAGTAACACACGTCTTTCTTTCTAACTTCAATTTAGGCAACAGTCTTGTGGCTTTGGATGCTAATTTGCTATTGGCTGAAGTCTAATAGGAAAACACATGCACGTACTCACCCACACACACACACACAACACACACACACACAAACACAGTCCTCCTCTCACTCTTGCACATCCCACACATGTGCGCCGCCACACAGTGTCATAAATAGACAGACAGTGCCAATCTAAGGCCTGGATGGGAGCCAGCTCTGCAGCAGCTCAGTAGTTAAATTATTAACACCAACTGGGAGAGAGACAAAGAGAGGAGCGGATCAGGCAGATCAGTGGAGAGGAGATCTGGAGAGGAGAAAAAGAGGAGGTGAATCGAGACGTTCACCTCCTGTAGACATCAGAGGGGCTGAGGAGGTTAGCTGTTTAGGTGGCGATTGTGTGAAGGCGTGTAAAGATGGAGAGAGATGAGAAACCTTGCAAAATATAAAAATATCTCTTAGATTTTTTTTTTTTTTTGCAACAGAGTAGGAGAGTTTGGGATGAATACAGAACATAACAGGTTCTTGATGTGTGTGTGTGTGTGTGTGTGTGTGAGAGGAAGGTAGAGAGGTGGATGTTGAGGTTTGTCATGGATGGCAGTAGAATACTAATGGTGAGTGTGTGTATTAGTGTGTTGGTGTGTGTATTTAGCAGAGTGAGGGGAGGGGAAGAGAGATGGAGAGAGATCTGGGGATGTTGGTTCTGATCCAGAGAGTTAATGTTGCGCTCATTGATGGATAGAGTGCCAGCCATGAGGCTCCATACCCACACAAGATGGATGAAGCACTACTCTCTCCTCTCCCTCTCTCTCTCTCTCCCTCTTTCTCCTGTTACTGCTATAGTTTGATGTCTCTCGTCTTATTTCTCCCTCCTTTTCAAAGCTAAATGATGATCAGAGAGCTCTGCCACAAAGACACCATCAGATCCCAAACGGCAGCACCAGCACGTGTGTGTGTGTGTGTGTGTGTGTGTCCATAGAGAGGTTTTATGATTCACCGTCATGTCAGCTACCCCTGTGGCAAGGCGTCTTTTGTGTTCAACAAAAATAGAGCAAATTATGTTAAACACACCTGTACAGTAAAGTGATTCAAATGTAGATTAAATGCCACCACAACCAAATTTCAACATATAAGGAACCTACTGTCATTCCCAACTTTTATCAACACAACAACGAAATCTATAAAGTATTTATATTTTCCTGACTGGTAAAGATTTATTTACATCAAATGCTTATTTTGCTTCTATGTCAAACTTTTCAATGGTATATATGAAATGATCTGTTATTTATATGCCCCAAATGAATTGATTGTATTGTCCCTTTAAGTAGAAAGCAAAGAAGTAGTACTTGTGTATATGTGTGAGAAAGATTACAGTACATCAACCAAAAACTCCAAAACTATAACGTGTGTGTGTGAGAGAGAGAGAGCAGATAACTTTTGAATGCAAATGCATGTTCAGCAAGAAACCAAACATGAAGTAGTTGCACCGTGTGTGTGAGTGTGTGCATGCTTGTACAGTATGTGTGTTGTTTTTATTTACACGCGGAACTAAAAGCTTGACTACTTTGTCTATACCCCCCCCCCTTCCCCTGCACACACACACACTCGCCGCACAAACACACACTTTACCCAGCTTCCTCCTTTCTGGCGGGGGCATCGGGGGGGTGAAGTGATCTGTGCGAAAGCCTCCTGTTCTATGCGCCGCGCGGCTGAGGCATAGGGGGATTGTGGGTAGCTGCTGTCTGCAGGGGTGGGGGGGGGGGTTTGGTGGGGGGTGGGGGGGCTAGAGTTAGCGAGGAGGGGAGGGGTGGTTGGGTTGCCGGGGCGGGCGGCAGCAGATGGCGTGCCACACTGTGAGGGCCGTCGGCTGGCATCCAGAGGAGGAGGAGGAGGAGGGAGGGAAGGAGGGGAGGATGGGAGGGGGGGGGTGTGGTGGTGGTGGTGGTAGTGGTGGTGGTGGTGTGGTGTGGTGTGGTGGGGGGGGGGGTACAGGGATTGGAGGGGCACTGCTCCCAAAGTGCCAGCAGGCATCAGGAGAGAGAGAGAGACAGAGGTGAGGGGCTTTGGTGGGAGACAGGCTGGTAGACAGGCAGACTGGAGGGAACCCACAGACTCTGAGATTAGAGCTTAAGCGGGGCTTGGGAGCAGGATTTTGCTGCTAATTGCATCCAGTGAAGAAGAACCAAAAACGACAGATTTGTCTTTGAACCCTAATTCACTAGTGACTTTTGACCTTTTCCACTTCCATACAGTGTCGCCCAGTGCCTACCGCCGAGGGATTTGCACACTGGGCCAAGCAGAGGTCCTCCGTTGGCATATTGTTGTCTGAGGATTGCCACCGATGTAGCATGAGGTTGGCATGTGGAGGGCATCGGGTTGGCATATGTACTGTGAGGAGTTGACACTGGGTCTGCTCTGATGTGACATAAGTTTGGCAAGCTTGGCATCAAGGTGGCATTAGACTGGCACCGGGTTAGTGAGGGGTGCCGAATGGATGTTGTCTGTCAAAGAGGTCGTGGATGTGTGTGTGTGTGTGTGTGTGTGTGCACGCTTCTGTGCTTCATATATCTACCTCCATGAAGATACAGACAGATAGCGGTGGAACAAATATCCTTTGCATAAGTCAAAGTAGCAAATCACAATGAGTCCTTCAAACTTTTACTTGAGTATGAGTGCAAATCTACTATTTCATTAAGATGTCAGTAGCATTTTAATGTTGCTGATTGAGATTAAACTAATTTGAAGAACTTTTATATGCTTTTTTGGTAATTTAATCTATAACAATGCATCATATTTTAAGACAATAAATAGTTTTAAATGTAAAATCTTGATATGCAAAGAAACAAGTAACTAACTGTTGAATAAATGTAGAGAATGGAATTTAAAAAAACCACAACATTTCACTCTTAAATGTAATGGAGTTGAAATGAAAAGTAGCATAATAAAATGGAAATACTCAAGTGAAGTAGCTCAAATCTGTACTCACCTCCAGTACAGACAGGCCCCAGAGCTGTGTATGTTTGTGCTTTGAAACTCGTGTCACTCTCGCCCAGGAGACAGCACACGGGACCTAAATATTTCATTTCAAAGATCTTTGTCATTCCACATTCATATGTGCGCATGGCATGCTAATGCTAACCCACATCTCTCGCTGACTTCTTCAAATCTGTGCTAAAAGACTAAAAGCACTCAGGCGTACCCACGCTAGCTAGGACACACTCCTGGGCCATTCAGGTTGACCTAGTTGGTTTATATGCTGGCCTGCTTCAGCCACGGTCCTTAATCTTTTCCACTGTGTTTGATGAGGAGAGTATCTCCATGTTGTTATAGCTCCGAGTGTGCGACCTGCAACGTGCATTACGGCTTTGATCAAAGGCATTAAACTTGAGATATAATGTGGGGCACGGTCCTGGGAGCAGAGGAGATGTTGCAGCTTTTGGAGGTGAATGGGTCTCTTTTTGTATTCACTACGAGCGCTTCGCATTACCTGCAAGTATTGTTGAAAATGAGTCTCTGTCTCCTTCTAATTAAGGTGCGGGTAACAACCAGCACCTTCATCAGAGCATGCACATATGCAGACAGACACACAAACACTCAACACACACACACACACAAACATGCATGCGCACACATACACACAGACATCACAACCCGCTGCTGCTACCACAGAGAAGGGTTGAACAGATGTTGAGGAATTTAAGATGCAAAAGGGAACTGGGACTCCCCCCCCCACACCCCACCACACGCACATATACCCACCCTGTGCCCCACCTCTCTGCACCCCCCCCCTTCTTCACATACACACAAACAGTTTTACACACACATGAATCTAAATATATTACACCTAAAACTCAGAAATACATTTTCCTTGTTTCTACACCTTCAGATACGTACGGATGGTCATGCATACACATGTACGTACACGTGCATGCACAAAAGCAGACACAAACACACACACACACACACACAGGCGCGTACATGCATTGTAGCCCACATCCCCCTCCAGGCTGGCCCTGCTCATAAGGGGCACCATGTGGCACTCTATTCCCTCTGGCACGAGGCACCGACTCTGCCAGCTCTGCATTGTCCTCTGCCCGCTGGAGAGCACGCGCCCAAACCGTGGCCCCATCTCTTCCTCTGTCTTTATCCCCCCTCTCTCTCTTTCTCTAGCTCTCTCTCTCTCTCTCTTCCTTTCTTTCACCGCTTTTCCTCTTGTTTACCATAGATGAACTGAGATGGATGTCGTTTGCTCGCTTTTCGGTCTCCAAAGCGCACCGAAACTTAAGATGAATGGGTGTGTGTTTGTGATGGAACACTGTTGGGAAATCTAGTTCCCGCACCTCATTGTCTGTCTTTGTATCCCGCCAAAATTTCCAATCTTCGTCCAACTGTAGTAGTAAATATTGTTGTAAAGCACCTGTGTTGATGGTTGACAGCCGGGATCTCTGTCAAATGGCACCGAAATGACAAAATGCCAAAAGTGACACCACAATCAGTAAGCAGCCTCTATGATGGATAAACACAGTTTGTATTCTGTGTCTCCTTGTTTGAGTAGTTTGTCGGGGCGCTTCATTTTCTTCTCTGATTGATTCTTTCAGAAGAATTATATGCCTCCTGTAGCAGGAAAGATCCTGGAAAAACACAGTGTGAAAAGGTTTGACACTTTGTTGGAGCACCATCAAAAGTGAGATATAGAAGAAAGTAACACAAGACTGGTCGTACTTAAAAACATTCATGTATGGTTTTTTTTTCTTATCCTGATGAACGCTCAGTTTATTACTATTATGTATGTCTTGTATTTTTATGCCATTATAAAATAAAGGGCAAATTCTACTACACTAATACAAAGCCTGTCAATGTGGGGGTGGCTTTAACCTACACTACAAAGCTAAATATCTCTACATAGAGATGTTTACAGGTGACACATTGCTGTGTTTAGTTAATCAGTGTGAACTACCTCCAACACTGGATGGACAATGTTACTGTAAAATGCAAGAAATCATTGCATTATTGCAAAGGATCCAGATTTAGTGAAATTAAGATTAGCCTATATCAAATCAGTCAAATTTGACTAGATTTGACAAAACTTTTATTATTCCTATATGTGCATGTGTATAATATTAGCACACATAGAAGAAAAATGGATATGATTCAAGAAAAGAAAAGAAGAGCGCAATATCTGCACTGACAAGAAAAGCAGAAACAGAAATATCTAAATGCTGCAGATCCTCACATAGACACTGGGATTATGAAGTGGAGAACATTACAAAAATGCATAAAAAACATGAGATTAACAGCAAGATGAAAAAAAGTATACTCACAGTGTACAAAAGTTTGATTTGTAAACTTTTAGTGGTTTGAACTAACTGACAAAATGTCATCAGTGCCATGGAGAGAAAGTCATACGAGTGATGCTTTGATTCCTCTTCACTCTTTTTCCTCTGGTTCCTCAGAGAGAGGCGGCTCCATTCCCTCCCTCCCCCCCTCCACACAGCTGCTCTGAGGAGAGCGGGGCTCCGCGGGGCTCTGGGTAGCCTTAGCTCTCTGTGCTTGGGTGAGAATTAGCCAGCTTTAGTGCTCGCCTCGCCTGGTAATCCCTTAATCTGGCGAGACTGAGGAGAAAGGCTTTGGAGGAGAGATGGTGTGTCAATCCATGTCTTCACATCTCTCTTGGCACACGGAGGCGCACAGGAAACATGGAAAAGTTTGCAGTTGAGGAGTTATGCCATGCTTTAATGAATATGGCCTGTTTATTCTGCATGAGATATTTCATCTACTTTAAGGCGTTTACATCAATGACAAATTTATTGTGATAACTTACAAAATGAGGCGATGGCTGAGAAGTTTTAGCTCGTATCTCACACATTGGTATGGATAATGTTTCTAAAACCGAGGACTACATTTCCCATAAAGCCTGTTGCTTCTTCAGTCTGTTTAACATTTTTAACGAGATCTTTTCATTACTTTCTTTCATTTACTTTTTAAGTTTAGCTTCATTTAGTCTAAAAAAGGTGGGAGTCTATCCCTAACCCATAAATAAAAGTCAACTAGGATAACACAAATAAATCATCCGTTGCAGAAGGAAGAAGAAGAAATCCTGAGCTCAATGAAAATAGACACCTACAATAGACGGTAGTGTGTGACTTCCAAACAGCAGAACTACAAATCACTTCTATTAAACAGCCTTTAAACTTCTGATTTTTCACCGAGCCAGTCCTTAATTTTACTTTAAAGTTTTTCTTTGGCTCACTGTATTTTTAATGGGTGTTGGTGACTTGTATATAATCACAATTATTCGTCCAAACACGTCCTAAACCCTGTCACATACCAAGATTTACTCTGCTGCCTTCAGTGTTTTGTCTCTGTGAATTTTCTATTTCAGAAAAACACCCGGTGGCCCAATCCTGGTGGCTCCTCTAACCTCCAGATCCAGTTCTGGGATACCTCCTGCACATGTGTTTTGGTGCCGCAGAGCAATCCTGCAGATTTATGACATGATGGTGCACAGAGTTCAATGCGGTGTTGAGGTCAGCTGAGGCTCATAAGCTTTTTTGGCTTCGACTGTGTTTTGTTTTCAGTAATTGAACTAAAAATGACACCCAGAATTGATGCGATAATGATCAGCTAATTTTAAAAAATTCCACACAAATCACTTTAAAACAAGAGGTGAACATACTGGGATCCAGCAGGAGTCAGAAATCTCAAACTTTTTCTCTTTTTTTTTTGGCATCATTGGCATATTTAGTAAGGGATACATAAAAAATATACTTCTTATTATCACAGCTGCATGTCTTTTTATCTTTGAAGGACAAGTGACAACTGCCAGATAAGTGATAGTTCAATTATACTCCTGATAAGGGTCTATGAATAACAAAGCATCCCAACATGTTAACATTGTCATGAATGCAATAACACGGAGGGGAATGAGGGACGGCCTGGTACTGATTGTGCAACCACACGGTAATGAATGGCTAATGTGCTGGTGCAGAGTAGACGTTAATGCCATCCTAATTCCCTTTTGCTCAGAGCGGGGGCACCGTGTCCTGAGCCTGTTAATCTGAACCCTTTAAACCTTTAATCTGGAAATCTGTCATACAAACACACACACACACATAGACGTACACTCAGACAACCTGTCATTGCTGTGTAAAAGCACTCCACCATACCTGTCATACCTCTCTCTCTCTGTGTCTCTCTCTCTTTCTCTGAGACACATGTGACATATTGAGCGCCTGCAGCGAGATTCTTCCCCATGAGCGGCATTCCAGAGCAGGCTGTCCCAAGGGAGCATGGGAGTGGGGCCGGGGAGTGGTGGGTCTGGGGGCAGTTGGAAGGGAGGGGGTGGTCCGGGGCTGGGGCGGAGGGGTGGGGGGGGGGCTTGTTGTCTGCAACTCTCTTGGTCAAGAGTTTGCAGCAGGACAGAGTGACCTTAGCTGAACTAAAGGACTGTGACCTCAGCAGCGGTCACACCGAGCATCTCTGCTGCACTTCTGCACTGGAGAGATAGATAATTAAAGAGGAAGCTAGTTTTGTGTAGAAAAATAAAGTAGAAAAAACATGTCAGACAGGTCACAATCAGCCACATATGAAAGATGTACATACACTACAACGCTACCACAATGCTACCATGACATGAAGAAGAGCACATTATGTTCAGGAACCTGCTTAGTCAACAAGTTTAAAGACAAAACAACATCTTGAGTCACTAATTTAAGGGAAATTAAAGTGATGCTCCTAAAATGAGACCAATTAAATGAGGAACACATATGAAATGAAACAGAAAAGGGTGTAAAAATGCATACAACATCAAAAATACATGCAAGATGAATTAATTAACGTTCTGCGGGGAATCTGGGCGACTTAAACTGGTCACTTAACACACTATTTAAGCTACTAGAGGGGGTGACCTTCATTCAGAAATATGGTTTTGACTCTCCTTCTGGCTCTTTCCTGGCTAATTCTAAGTGATAACTGTTGCTTTGCAGTGTCCTCTGTAGTCTGAACAGATGTTTCATTGCCTTAAAGTTGGCACTAGATGTTGCACATTTGCAGTATAGGTTTAGTTTGAAGACGACGAGTACAAAAAGATAAACCAATCACCTGTTTTGAAGCTTTTTCATGTTCCTAATCTCTCTCACAGCAACACAAAGACTGCAGTTATCTAGGCCTTTCCACTTTGAGTTGTTGATTGTGTTTTCTCTCCTTAATTAGATCAGAACGGGGACTTTCTGTGCGTGAGTGGAGACACTGTGTGCGCATTTTTGTCACATATTATCTTATCATTTTCCCTCTTTCTCTCCCTTTGTCCTCGCTCGTCTCCTCATTCTTTATGTCTGCCGGTAAATATTTCATTTGCTTTGCCGTCGTAGCGGGCTGGTACATTAACCAGCGGTGCCAGTCGAGCTCTCTGCTTGTGGCTGGCTGTATAAAAATAAACACACTCTAGTTGTAATGAACAGATGTCACAGAATTTAAACGTGCGCACCCCAACCTCCTCCTCCTCCTCCTCCACCACACACACACACATACACACAAACACACTTCACCCTCCTCTCCCAGCTCTCCTCCTCCTCCTCCTCGTTCTTGCTCACGCATAAAGACGCACACGCATGCATGCACACACAGCGTGCAGTTACACTCCTGCATCCACATGTATTAAGGAACACAGAGAGCAAAGGAGCTGCAGGATCTAAACACTTGTCCACATGAGTGTATTTTGAACCTACAAATGCAGGAACTCTTATGTATTCCCATGTGAGCTTTCCCTGGCAGAAGGGCATGCATGGCAGACATTATGTTGCTCTGCCAATCTCTTCCTGTTTCTCTCTATTTCTATTTTTCTCTCTCGCCTCCCTTCCTCTCCCCCCCCTCATCTCTCTGTCTGTCTCTCTGTCTGACAGCAGGCTAACACTGTGGTCATTTTACAGACTATTTTCATGAGGTCCTCCCATCCACTTCGCAGAACCAGCCTGTCATCCCACAATCCCCGGCGGCATCATCAGAACCCATTTTGGTACTGTGAGGAAGGGATGGGCACAAGTGTATATGAGTGTGTGTATGTGTGTGTGTGTGTGTGTGTCCATCCCCCTTGTCACTCCCGCTCTTTTCCCACTGAGCGTGTGCCAGCTCTCTGTGTTTGCTGGCTGACAGGACCGAAGGAGAGACGATTGTTCTCTGCGTACCCAGAGACCCTCCCCTGCCAAGTCTGGGATGAAATCCTTTCTATAGTGCTAACTCCTCACAGTCGGGCATCTCACAGCAAAACACACACCATTACTGCTCCGGGTGGGAGGGTGATAGCACGCTAAAAGTCAGTCACATACACAGAGGTCTGTTTTACACTAACACTGCAAAAAAAAAAAAAAAAAAAAAATCTCTTTTAGCAAGTCAATTAGTCCCGTTTTAGACCGAAAGTATCTGTTTTCATACATGAGCTAATTCAACGTAAATAGAGAGTTTCCTAACATTATCCCTTATTTCAAGATTGTGAGGAAGGTTTTAAGATGATCCGCCTCATTTCAAGATTCAGTCCAGCAAGTCCAAAAAGGGTTCTGCCACCCAAACCTATCAGTGCTTCTTTAATTCTTTAAAGTTTCCAATTTTTGGCACATGAGGAGAAAAACGCACATGCATTCATAACCTGCCACCAACTATGAGTGTCAATCAAATCATCAGCAGCAGGTATAGCTATCAAAAGATGTTGTATTAGGAAAATTCTTGAAGACAGATAGCTGCAATGGAAAAAACAAAACAAAACAGCAGATCTCAACTAGACTAAAAATAGAGTCCTTGTTTTAAGTTTGGAGGAGCTGTGAGCAGCGGCATTGATGGACAGAGCAGGTCATCCCTGTGATGGCAGAAGAGGCGGGCAACGGGAGATTAAAGGTGACGGAGAGAAGCCGAGATGAAGGGATGAAGGAGAAGGCCGAGATGAAAGGAAACGGGGAGAGGTGCGGAGGTCGTCCGGGGGGTGATCAGTGAGGTGGATGCGATGCCATCTGACAGGTCCAGCTGGGAGACTGCCCGCCCCCCAGCGCTGCAAACTGGTCAATATGGAGGCCAATTACTGCTGCCCATGTGACCAGGGCATCATCCAACCCTATCATAACACACGCGCACGCACACACGCACGCACACATGCCATCTGTGCAGACCAGCAACGACCCCCGCACCCCCTCCTCCACCCCCCCCCCCTCACTTCTGATCCAGTTGCGTCCCAGTGCACGCTCCTACTTAACCTCCTAAACAGGGGCCAGCCACGCCCCGCCACCGGACCCTCCGGAGCATACCGGAACTGGGCCTCAGTGAGGATGAATCAGAGCTGTCGGACAGGTCAAGAAGACTTTTTGCTTTCACTCTGTAGTCAAACTCTCTGAACAAACCCACAACCTCCCCACCCTCCTCGTACAACATCTGGCACCACCCAAACCCCGGCAAAACCTATCTGGCCACCCGCCAAAGGCCTCAAACCTACCTGGCGCACACCCGGATCTCCACCTCTGTCTTTTCACCCCACCTCTACCCGGTGTGCTCCGGTTCTTCCCTGCTCCCCCCCCCACCCCCTCTCCTTCACCCCCCTCTCCTCTCTACCTCCTCCTCCTGAAACCCTTGTTTCTCCCTTGGCAGGACCTCCAGCAGTACCACACTCTCAGTTTAGCTTCTGCGTCGTCTTCTGCCCCACTGCCCGTGCTGCACCGTGCCCCATTGTGTGATAACAAACAGATGTTGTGGAATTTCCTCTGAATGGGCTGCCAGTGACAGACCCGCTCCCGTGTCTGGCATTGTGGGGGGCACTGGCATACAGTCTGGCAAAGTGTGCTCGATTGTTTCCTCTGTGCACATGTGTAACATTTTGAGTTTGCAGCAGGTGTCAGAGAAGTTCACAAATGTTTACGTCCTCATACCTTCTTTTTCGTGCATTTTTTTTTCGTGCACATAAATTATTCAAATATGATTGGTGTGTGTGTGGGTTGCATTTTTTTTTTTTTCTTTTTAAATCAAAGCTCTGTCCATTTCAGCTGCATTGCCTCGTGGTTTGTTTTTTTAATCACTGACAGATTGCAAATGCTCAAAATCTCCATGGCCAGATTATCTTTTCCTCTTCTCTGCATTGAATCCTAAACGTGTTTATTCCTCACATATTTTATATCCATGTTATTATCTGATATCTGCATTTTAAGGGGGAAAAAAACCCCACACGGTTATTATTTTAGCTAGACGTTAATTGGTATTCACACACCATAGTACATGTGACATTTTGATAATCGCACTATTGACTGTTATGTCGGACAAACACTCTTGATTTTTTTTTTCCTACCAAGTTGAGTGAGAAAAAGAGTGGGCACGAACACGATAATTTAAACAGCGAGATTCATTCAATCACTTTTCATCCTGAGTGGAGCACAGAGTGTCACTGTAAGTTTTTTTCTTTTCTTCTTAAGTCAAACTGACTGAAAATTCAACTTATTGGTGAGACTTTTATTTACAAAGATGTAGCAAATAAGGTCGTAAATGATTAATTCACCAAACAATGTGAAACAATTTCATAAAGTTTGTGGAAAATGTGTAAAAGCAAACAAAACACTTGTGAACTCTTTCATATTTCGACAAATCTTAGATGCTGCGTCATCATTTTATGTCACTTAAATGAGTTTTTATGTGTTTTTTATTATTTTAAAAAAAAGGTGTGACACATCTTAATTAAAGTGTTGGTCAGTTTGATGGTATGATACACACACACACACACACACACACACACACACACACATTTCAATAGACGTGCAACTATAAAGATAACTGTTTGTAACTGGCAGCAATGATTAACAGTGAGAAGTTAGAAAACATGAGGTCATCCAATTAACACATTTGCCCCAATTTCTGAAAATTTCACCCGAAATCAAAGCTTAAAAACAGTCTTAAAATAATCAGATTAAATAAAAATTCCAAAAATGTCACTTTTAAACTCGTGCAAACGTGTGTGTGAGTGTGTGTGTCTCTCTCTGTGTGTGTGTGCCAATAGCCTGATTTGTTGCAAGGTTACCACATGTAAGGACTGTTAACACAGCTTAATTCTGAGGATGCAACTTATCCTTCTTCCAATGCATGAGCTCATATAAAATAACATTAGAGGGAGATAAATATTCATAGATCAACTCTTCACAAAAAAAATGCTTTACTGCTGTGTATCTGCGTGTGTGTTTGTGTGTGTGGCGAAGGGGTTACTCGGGATGAGCGCTCTCGTTTTTAAACGTCCTGGATAATGAACAGATGCTGCAAAAATTAGGAAAGAAACATCGACTCCTCCCAGCAGTGCCACTTTGGCCCGGTGAACTGGCACACTGGCGCACACACTGGGTTGTCCTCTCCGGAGCTCCTGGTGCTGCTGCTGGGGAACATTAAGGGACTTGGCACGGCTCTCCTCCGCCAGCCTGCCAGCCTCTCTCTCTCTCTCACTCTCTCCGGACTGTGGAGGAAGAGGAGGAGGAGGAGGAGGAGGAGAAGGAGGTGGAGGAGGTGGTGGTGGTGGTGTGGGGGATCGGGGAGTATTTTGATAGATGCCCTCTCCCACCGCTGGCTGGCTTCACTTCTTGGACCGGCTCCTCCACACATCCTTGCAACTTTTTTCTTTGCTGATGAGGCCAAAAATATAATATAGAGAGAGGCCTACAACTAACAGAAAGGTGTAACAAAAAAAAATCAGAGTGGGCCTCGGGGTTTCTGCGGTGGTTCACTTCGGTGGTTTGAGACCTAAAGCCTGAACCAACACTGCAGAGCTCCGGTTTTTTTGATTCACACCAGGGACACTATTACTAAATGAATGTACTCACAGGTAGAAACGCCTGCCAAATGGACCATATTGTATGTAATATAAGGTAGTGTTTTTATGCTGAACCTGAAAGACATGAGCAAGAGATTTATTAAGATTAAAAAAAAAACACACACCAGAAAAACGAAACACTGCAAGTAAATCAGAATTTATTACCTGATGCAGAATTATTAAAATATGTCATGCATTACACCATCAAACGTCCCACCATGATGCATCTTTACAGAATGATGTTGAGATGTAAAGCACTATAAAACCAATTTCTCCTGTGCACAGAACGAATTCTGCAGTAAGTATATGCAACCTTCACAAATTTCATTTTTTAATTAAAAAAATTAAGATGTCTTCTTTATTCACCTTTTAATCTTTATCAAGTTTATTTTTCAAGGGGCGTTTAAAGGCATTAACAACCTTTTTTTTTTTTTTTTTTAAAAAACGATTTGTCTGCAGGTTAGTTTATTATTTACTATATATTGCCCTCTGTATTGTATTGAAATATTATTGCACGTTATAATTGAAAGTGTCAATTGAAACTAATTTAAAATATATATCAATGTACTGTGTGTCTTATACACAACAGTCATTCCTTTACCATCCACACTTTGAAACTTTCAAATATAAAGAGATCACTTGAAAAACTGTAGGAATAAATGATGACAGACAGAATATTTTCAGATTGGCCAGCAAAAAATGCTCCTTTTTAAATATTGTATTCCTGTATTTTTATTTAACTGATCCTCACACTACATTTAAATAATCAAAACAAGATTCCTGCGTCGAGCAGTGGTCATTCTTTCCAAAAAAAACCCCTCAGCTGATATTTCACACCGTTTTATTCCAAATAAAATAGTCAGTTAAGACTAAGTCCGTGTTGCTGGTATGAAGTTGGTCACCGTCATCCCGCCACCCAAAGCCTGTGTGTATCCTTACAGCAGAGAGCACCCAGGACATTTTGGGGAACATATGGGTCCCGGGGCAGCGCTCCAAACCCAGCCGGGGTGGCAACGGCTGCCCCCCCTTCACTGTGTGTGAGACCATAGAAAGCGTGTGTTAGGTTAACATACTGTATATTTAATAAACATACAGATGTAATTCATTTAAACAGCCCACGAATGGAAATTGCTGTCTCAATCATTCTGTTTTTTTAAAAATGTATGACATTAATATGAAATGTGTGTTTAAAGTTACAGGAGGTGAAACTATATGAACGGGAGGCGACTTCATAATTTATATCTGATGTTTAATGCATCCTCGAATGATGGAAATCAAAGATAATGTCTTGTGTTATCACAAAGCCGCAATTATGAATTTTTGGAAGAAGAAAAAACAAGAAATAATAACCTTCTTTTGTTGAGATTCGTTTTCGTTGCCCAACAAGTAGCCCAATACAAAATCTGAGGAATATACGATGCATCAAAAAACACTACAGGTGTGTTTTTATTACATTTTTTTTTAAATCATTATTTTTGTCATTTCTTCTGCTTTGACGTGACCTGAGGCCTGAATCAACTCAGTCTGGCTCTCTTTGGGTGAGCTGGCTTCACTGAGCCTGACACTGGTCGTCCAGAAAACCAGTATCACGAAGCTGGTTATCAACTAGCTCAGTCAACTCTGGGTTTTCCAGCTACAAGCACGTTCATGTGAAAGAGGCGGGATTGTTAATTACGATCCACATCACCGGAACCATGAATGAAGTACTTCATATGATACCAAGTACCTGCGGAAAACTTCTGTTTTAGGGACATTAAAAAGTCATATTCAACAAAGTGAAATGTAAACAAGCCTGTAATCACACAACAGAATAAGAAGATGTAGAAACACTAGAAATAATTTCCAATATTAAAAGTAGGCTTAAGCTTAAAATACATATAGGTATTATTATATATGGCTTAAGTATTGAGTGAGTATTTTTTGCTATTTAGTTGGATGATGAAGAAACCATTCTGAATATGTCACATAAAAAAACTTAAATGTAATACCAGACTGTTTCTGTTACAAAAGCACAGAGTGGAAAAGTAGTCAATAACTGATGAAGTCTATCTGACCGCAGTGTCACATTTATAATCATGGGAGCCAATTAACACTGTGTGGATTATTTTTCTAATGAAAGACAATCTTTTGTTTTTATTTCCAATTATCATCACACATTTGTCTCAAGTTATTCTGAGCTGCAGCGATGGAATCAGAGTGTAAAATCATTCACACTGTCAGCTTTCACTCCAGGTATAAAATAAACTTTGCACAATTAAAATGCAGCTAAAATCATTATTATGTGTTTAGTGTCATTAAAGATCTCTCCGTTTGTTAGAAGCTCTGTTTTAAAAGCAGAGTGGAAATATAAAGCCTGGAACAATAAAATGTTTCCACTGATCTATAAAATTATATATTGCTCATTTTTACATGTCACTTTATTTTAAACTCTGAACTTTTGTCCATGTCGGGATCCTGTAGGAATGATGACTCTTTTTTTCCCCCAGTGATCTGATTGGTCAGTGGTCGGGGTGTTGACAGGTTGTGATCTGATCCTCTGAAGTTAAACTGCTCCGGAGCAGGTTAGCTGTTCAGCATAAGTTGCCATGGTGATTTATACCAGTTAAAAGTGAGCCAGCTTCTTGATACCGGAAAACCTGAGTTAAACCCAAAGATAGCTGGCTAACATACTAATCTCGCTTCGTGATATTCTACAGGGCCTCTGGTGTGAAACCAACAGACCTGCAGGACGTGTGTGTGTGTGTGTGTGTTTTAGATAGCCTATGTTAGGATAAAATCTAAAGACACCTCCTGAAAATGTGTTCAACATGTCCTACAGCATATGGAGTGAATGAAGAGTCCATCATGTGTTGCAGTATTATCATATTGCTTACAGTTTGCTTGAATTGTTTGGATTTTTACCAAAGTTTAAGCTTGAACCTTTTAAAACAGAGCCAGGCGGCAGCTGCGGGAGCTCTCCGCGGTGCTGAAACAAACGCCCTCCTCACATCCTGTCCTAAAATATCTCCATTATTACTCTGATGACCTTGAATGCGGTGCTTGGCATCAATTAACCTGCACTATTTGTAGTTGTTAACCAGAGTGCTCTGATCAGCCTGTAGAGTCTCCAAATGTACATAACAAATGTCTGCAAATAAAATCAATCCACGCGTTTTTTTTTTAAAGATTGCTTTATAAAAATCGAACTGTCCGCCAAGCAAAATGACTCATTGGCACCAATTTATTTCATCAGGAGGAGTGACAATACTGCCCTCTCCCTCCTGTCCTGGTTTATTGGATTAAGGCCCCAAGGCTCTGTGAGGAACTCCTGCAGGTTGTGGCACCAGGCCTGCTCAGCATCACTGTCATTATCGACTAATACAAAGACTGATGTAGGTTTAAGTTACATCTTTTTTTTTATAATTTCAATATGCTCCAAATACAAAGAGCCATTTAAAGTCGATATAAAAACGAATTATCAATCACTCTTCAAAGGAAAGCTATTAATACCGCATTTTTTAAAATAGGCTGCCGAGGCTTCCGTAGATGTAAAAGAAGGAAAATCAAGTTGCACAATCTCATTTATTGTCATTTTATTTTACCACACAGTTGGTTGAATACAAAGTTGAAAGACTTGAATTTTATGAAAAAAAAAAAGCTCAGCAACACATGGGATCCCTTCATTTCCATAGACTATTAACATCCATTGCAAAAAACAACACAATAAATACGTGCAATAATAATAATAATAATAGTAATAATAATAATAATAATAATAATAATAATAATAATAATAATAATAATAATAATAATAATATAAACCTATTCAACATAGCAGATTGCAAATCAAAAGGAAAGTATTGAACCAAAATTGAATTTGAAAGAAAATTACAGTGCAATGGCTCAATTAGAAGAACAGGGGTAATATGAATAAATAAGAGTAAAAAAATGAAAATGAGAAAAAATGTCTGATTTCATTGTATTTTCATTTCATTTCATTTTTCAGTTTTAAACATTTTGGCCAATTCAGCCATTGTCAGATCTGTTGGGTTTTGATTCCCAAGTGTGTGTGTGTGTGTGTGTGTGTGTGTGTGTGTGTGTGTGTGTGTAGTATGTGTGCAGCAACAGTGCTGATGAATCATACAGTGTCTCTCTGGGCCTTGTTGCCTCGCTCTGTGGTGTCGTTGGGTTTTGCATAGATGCGAAACGATTGATTTGCTGGAGAACAGATCTTTTTTTTTTTTTTTTTTTTTTAAACAACCCAACCCAGCACATTTTTTTTTTTCTGCATTTTCCTTTGCATTCCTAAAAAAAAAAAATTCCCAACCTCCCAAATCTCGCACGTATAGGCGAGTAAATGTGATTTGCATTATAGCTTGTTCAGTGATTTATTTCTAATTTCGTAATATTAGAAAACCACCGCCAATGTCAGGGTGTAGCTGTAGCCAGTGATGTAGTGGTAAATAAATAAGTGGGTAAACTTTGACTTCTCAGGAATCAAAATGCAAACAGCCACCGATACAAACACAAATCACATTTTTAAAAACATTGATAATTTGAATTTTCCCTTATTTTCATATAGATCTTGATAGGATTTGTTCAATCAAAATTCCTCTTAGAGATTTATATCAGCCTTAAAAGCTGAAAAATTCAGTTGCTCATAACAAGAGTGTGGGTTAGATGGATTGCCCTCCACTACATCCCTGACTAAAGCAAACCAAAAACAAAATTGAACACTGAATAAATTAAAAGAAAAACACTAATGACAACGAGTGAAACATCTCTCCAGAATTCCTAAATCCTGACAGGTAAGTTTGTCAAAAAGTGTGCCGTGGATAGATTGTTGATTGCAAGGGGACGCACGATAGGCTTCTCTTTTTTTTTTTTTTAATTGTGAAAAAACGCGTTCAGTTCGTCATACACGGGGGCCCGTTCGTGGTGTAAGTGCATGTCGTGGTAAGGCAGGACGTTTTCAGAGTGAATGCCGCTCCGGGTCCCCGAGGAGCCAAACACCAGGTTGTGGGCACCGCTGGGTCTGGAGCCAGGCAGGCCGGAGTAATGCATAGAGTAGTGGTACCCCTTCTCGTTTTCGGGGGACGCAGAGCCTTGGTGCTTCAGGGAAAAGTTGCCATTGATGCACAGGGGCGGGCTGAGGGGCCCCTCGTATTCAGGACTGTTATACTCCGGGGACCCGCTCCCACCGTAGAGAGAGTCGTAAGTCGAGCAGTAGCCGTGCGTCCTCAGCGGATGCGAGTTCGAGCCCGGCTGGCAGTGGGGGCTGGAGAGACGCGCGCACTGGTACGGGTAGGAATGCATGGAGAAGGAGCCGGACCCGTACCTGCTCCCGTCCTGACACTGCTGCTCGGTTAGGAAGTTACGGGAGTTCAGCTGCAGGCATCCCGCCACCAGGTTGGTCGTGGGCTGGGAGAGTCCCTTGCACAGCGTCTGGACGTAGGACACAAGGTCGGGCCTTTTCCCAGAGCGCAATATCTCCGACAGGGCCCAGATATAGTTTTTGGCCAACCGCAGTGTCTCGATTTTGGACAGTTTTTGCGTTTTGGAGTAGCATGGCACCACTTTACGCAGATTGTCGAGCGCAGAGTTCAGGTCGTGCATGCGGGTCCGCTCTCGCGCGTTGGCCTTTGTCCGCCGCATCTTGGAGCGCTCGATGCGGGCCTGGGTCATCTTGCGCTTCTTGGGGCCCCTTTTCTTGGGCCTGTCCCCCTCTGTATCCTCTCCGTCGTCCTCCTCCTCCACCTCGTCGTCCTCGTCGTCTTCCCCGGCGTGCTCCGAGTGCGTCCGGCTATCTCCTCTCAGCTCAGAAGAATCCATGTCGTCCTGGGTTACCTCATGGTCCTCATCTTTGATCCGGGGACCCTCGCCTTCGCTGTCCTCCGCCCAGCCGGAGTATTTCTGCACGTCGGGAAGCAGCGAGGGGTCACTGAAAAGCCTCGTCAACATTGTGGCTCTGGAGAGGAGAGAAAAAGAAATCGAAAACGAGGCCTCACAAGCACAGGACATGTACAGAGTGTCTAAGTAGCTGCATAATAAGAAAACGAAGAAATGGCTCCATACTAGAAAAAAAGATTAAACTCTCTATAGTGCACGTCACCATAAACATCCCAATATTGGCCCTATATTATAAATCCCACTGAAAATGTATTAAATTCTCGGTGTAAGGTCAATAAAACTATTAACTAGACTACTGTCGCTGCTTGACTTTTAATATCATTTTACCATCAGAGTCGTTATTTTCACCTACAGGACAAAGAGTGCAAATTTGTGGGGGCTGAAAAAGAGAAAGAAATCAGCTCTTAAAAGCTTTACGCTGGGTTACAGCCAGACGGATCCCTCATTTAAATCCCTGCTGTCATCCCGTGTGCCCTCTCGCGTCCTCTCAGCAGCGGGTCCCAGCGGCAGGGGCCACATTACAGGTCCCACGGGGGGGCCCCCACTTTCACTCCTCCTGACGCCCATATATATACACTGCTGGCTGCATTCCAGCACTATTCATCTACACCCATACACCTCTCCTCAGAGGAGGCGAAAGGGATTTTATTTAATTGGTAGGTTTGCTCCGTATAAAGTCACGCTGATTATTAAATTAAAGCTTATAGACATATCCTAATTCAAGCTGTAAAAAGGCTTGGAAAGCTGTTTTAATACCATGGCCTTAAAGCAGCAGCCAACAGGAAATATAACCCACTGTCTTTTAAAATAAATAAAATATTAACATTTTATCTATCGTATGTCAGATGAAACAATAATAATCATCATTATAATAATAATTATAATACATAAAGAAAGAAATATTCCCTTTTTAGGATAAAAATACATGAAATTCTTTCGCAAAATACATCAAAATAACAGTAACGAAGTACATTTAATGTTTTAAAAGTAAGCAAACGTGTATTATTAATAAATCTAAAATCAAAAGTAAATTGATTAGCCTACCACTTGATTAGTAAGTTCAGTCCCATCACAGAAAGACGAGGTGATCTTTGACAGCTTCAATAAGCCTCCATTGGCTTCCTCCCTAACATGTTTCACTTCCCATCTATTATTATAGTGCAGCAGCAGATAGACTTGCAGCCCGTGGTAAGGTAGGCTGTGATGGTTGGTTAATTATCTCGGGGGGTGTGCCAGGGGCAAAATCTAGTTTTTAAATCTCAGGCTCAGGAGGTTTGCTCAATTAGAAGGGGGGAGAAAAAAAAACACAACAACGTTTAATTAACAGACCATGCAGCTTACACGAAATAGATTTCACACATAATTCAGTATGCACGAGTGCATGATTTCAAAGCACTTTTTTTTTAGTCAGCCCTTTGCAGATGGAAATCGCTTGTATCCTTTTAGCCCTCGTTAAAAAAAAAAAAAAAAAAAACACAACTCGTGAAACACACAAATATCCTGCAAAAGCCTGCATGCATTTACTCCCCCGGAGCAGCAAACGACTGTGGGTTTAAACAATGTTATGTCGAGATAGATTGTTGGAGATAAAATTGGACAAACAGAGATAAATCATAATGCACACCGCCTGTCACAGTCAATGGCGTTGTCCCACCCTTTCATTTGCTCCGAGATTGGACGTGCAAATCATCGACAAAATCATCAATAAATCTCCCATTAAGCTCGAGGACGTCCTTCGCTGAGGCAGCGGGGGCTGATGTCAAAATCTTCTACTGATATCTGTGCTGCTCATCGTCTTTTGTTTCTCTGATTCAATGTCCAGGCGCAGGAATCTCTAAATCAAATTAATGTCCGATATGATCTATTTACAGCCTGCGCGACGCTGTTGTAAAAAAAGGGGGGGGCTACTCCAATTCTCCAAGATTGCTCCCTGAAAATAATCCTGGAGGGGTTGAAACCCGGACCGGGAGTCGCTTTTTGACGCCTTTTTTGACTCAAGCGTGGCATTTGATCTTTATCTTTTATAATCCAGGTAGATGGATGCCAAAAGTTGAAGGGCAAGCAGAAAGAGAGCGAGAAAGAGAGAAAGAGAGAGAGAGAGAGAGAGAGAGAGAGAGAGAGAGAGGTGGAGTGCGGAGCTATTTTGTGCACCTAATATGGAAATCCAATAAACTGGTCAACATGCCATTTATGACATTTTTGCCAAAATGTGCCATCAGCAGATTTAGACTCTGCAAAGAGCCTATATACCGTGGATCAATAGGAACACACAGGAGCAAAGTCACACACATATTGGGCGACTATACATTAGATTTCCATATGGATTCATGCCAGTAGATTATTAGCATTTTACCCTACAAATTATGAGCGATAAAGGTGCCTTAATTTCCCAAAACAAGCTATTTAAAGTACAGTAACAAACGCAGATGAACCACCTTGCATTAAAAATACATCTGTTCATCTGTTTATTAGATTAATTTACTCCTCCATTTTGGACCTGCGCTTCAGCATCCAAAGATTTTTTTTTTCTTCTTTTTTTTTTCTTGCTACTGTTGTTGTTTATGTTCCAACTTACCTCGTCTCGAGCTCTTCACAGGGGATAGGAGAGAGAGAGAGAGAGGAAAAAAAAAAAAACTGCGCTTGAGTTTCAGACCATCTTCAGGGGCCGCATGAGCGAGCGAACCAACGCTCCCTATCAGTGTGTAGGTGCAGGCAGCAGCGCGCGGCTCTCCTCCTCTGGCTCTGATGGGGTTGTTTAGTGGTGCTTCTCTCCCGGCGCGCGCACTCGAATAACCGGAGCTTGCGAGCTGAACGTGCGTCTTCGGCGAGTCTGTGTGTGAGTGAGGAGTGAACATGTATGTATGTGTGTACTGTATGTATGTGTGTGTGTGTATGTGTGTGTGTGTGTATGTGTGTGTGTGTGTGTGTGTGTGTGCGCGCGTGTGTGGCAACTGTGAGCTACCGGGGACGGGGTTACATACCAGCTAAGGCTGTGATGCCAGCGCCCATATGGCTGGCACGTCACCGGCAAGAGCCATCACAGGAGAGCCCGGTGATTGACATGCGCCCGCATTCGGAGAGATTTGCCCTCCCGGGGGAAGAGAGAGAGAGAGAGAGAGAGGAGAGAGAGAGAGAGAGAGAGAGAGAGAGAGAGAGAGAGAGAGAGAGAAGGGGTGGGGGGGTGCGGTGGAGGAGGTAGAGGAGGAGGAGGAGGAGGTGGTGGTGGTGGTGGTGGTGGAGGAGGAGGAGGAGGGCTTCGCCATCTGTCACCGCGCTAGCGCTCACACAGCCAGAAAAAAAGGAGGAAAAACAGAAGAGAGAGAGAGAGAGAGAGAGAGAGAGATAGAGAGAGAGAGGGGGGAGAAGATAAAATGGTGGAACAACAAAACTCATCATTGTTGACCTGTGTTGCTGCTTCAAGAGATGTAGGCTATTTTCTTATCATATCTGGGAATTATCCCATTCACCTGCCAAACTACAGTTAATATGAAATGCAAGGGAGAAGGGAGCAGTCTGCACGAGGAGGATTATAGTTGTATAGGAAGTGAATATACAGTACAGTTAAGTATGATAGGATCAATGCATAATCTCAGCCATACTGATTCCCTATAGGGGTGTTATAGTGATTACTCCACAGGGTCGCCTATTAAGTGTCTAATAGTGTTAATGTGATAATACAGTAAACAACTATGACCTGCAGCTAGTCAAGTGCTGCTATAAAATCATATCTACACGAGCAATGAACTGTTTTTTTTTTTTAAAGAAGTTTGAGAGGATAATACGATAATAATGTATTATAAAATGACATCAATTAACTCTTCAGCAAATGAAAGGTGGGTAAAGTGGGTTTAGTTGCAGGGTTTACCCTCCACCACATCTCTGGCGGGGGGTAGGGGGATGGGGATGCATTATAAGTGCATTAAGGCCGTGGAACAGAAGGCATATTGTTTATTTATTTACCTAATTGGATCAAATTATGCTTCCATGTATTCAGAGGAACGACAACCAAAACCAATTGTGATTTGCTCTGACTCTTGTGGGCACAACACCGGGCACAGATGACCCACTTGCCAAAGCTGCAAATGAGTCAATATAAAAGGTATAATGTTACATAGGCTTCTGCTGTATGCAAGGGTCTGTGTGTATATATGTGTGTGTGTGTGTGTGTGTGTTTGTGTGTGTGTGGACTGGTGCTCATGTGGTGAAGTGTGAAGATCAAATGTTTCCTGGTAGCTGTGTCCGAATGTGTGCGGTTTGCCAGAGCTGCTGCTGGTGTTTCCAGGGCGTAATGCTGAGTGAGGGGCGCCTTCAGGGGCGAGCATCAGAGGAAGAGGGAAAGAGGCACAGTGAGAGGAAGGGTGAGAGAGAGAGAGAGAGACAGAGAGAGAGAGAGAGAGAGAGTGAGACCCAGGTGTGCAGGCTCACTAGGGATGTATGAAAAATGAGGAGGAAGAGGGGGGGAGCGGGGGTGTAGCTGTTGATGACAGGGAATTGGTGCTGGTAGAAGCTGGCAGAGGTGCCTGAGATTTAGGAGGGGGCATGTTGGCACATCAGTGGCTTAGATGCAAGAATTCCTCACTACCAGCATCCCAGTCCCTCTAGTGCGTCTGCCTCGCTGCATTGTGTCCATCCCAGCCCCGAGATCTCTCTATTTAGCACATATTAGTGGAGTTAATGTGGGAGAAATGAGTTTGATGACCACCAAGTCCAATTTGGCACAAAGAGACCCGTCGGGCTGAGGGAACAGGGACCTGGAGGCTGAAAAATAGCTGATAGAAGCTCATCATGTCCTTGGGCCTGGCTCACCCCTACATCTCCTCCGCAACCATAACTGGGGGAGTGTTTAGAGGGTGGCGGGGTCATCCCTGGGGTCACCGGTAGTGTGGCAGCTGTGGCAAGGGAGCCGTGATGCTGCACATTCACTAATGTGTCTCATCCCTTATGGGATGAGGGGATGGTAACCTGGCACTGCCCCAAACCATGGTGGGGTGATTGTGTCAGTGTTTATGTGTGTGTGTGTGTGTGTTTGTGTGTGTGTGAAGGGAGAATAGAGGGGCATGGAGCTTCACTGCCAGCCAAATCGCTGCCCTATCCTACCTCAGCTGCAGTGGGGAAAGAGGGGGGAGGGTTCAATTGCTGCGGCCATGGGGGGCTGATGCTTCTCAACAAGTCCCAAACAACCTTCAGGTCACCTTGCCAAAATAAATGCTAAATGTCAACAGCATGGCTTTAGCCAGCACCGGGCTCAAGGCGACTCCAATCAGGGAGGCTTTGATCTGATATTGAAACGCTGGAGGAGAGCTTGTTTGGAATTACAATATTTTAGAATGACTTTGCATCCTGTTTGTATGCGGATTAGTCTTAAGTAAGGGCCACCTGCTGTGCCTTTTCATAGCCTAAATGCATGTAATCAAAATGCAAAAATGGAAGCCCTTTCCCTTTAAGATATCAAATTCTCCATCACTCTTTTCCCCTCTATGGTCAAATGACACCCAATAGCCTTTCAAAGTCATCAAGCCACACCTCCTACCTTTGTCATCTTCCCCCTCCTCCCTTCCTCCTTTCCTTTCCTCACTGTCAGACATCTGAGGTGATGACCTGCACTTCACTTGTCTTTCTGGAAGAATTGCAAACTTCTGCTGGCAAAAAAAAAAATGAAATACAGCACACACACATACACACAAACACACACACACACACACACACACACCCACCCACCCCCCACCAGACTCCCGGACCCCATCTGCACTCTCCTCTCTCCAGCCCTCTAATTGCATATGCACAAATGCAAATGCCTATTAATTAATTACTTGACTAATTAGTGCAGTGGTATTTTAGAGCGATAAATCAAGTGGAGATGGGGCCGAGGACGGCGGGGCAGGAGGAGGGCCGCGCGGAGCATCGACAATGAACCCGCACCAGAGGGAATGCTCCTACTGTACAAGTGTGTGGCTGAAGAGGACGTTGCACGCTGGACCCTATGAAATGAAGCAAACGCTTGAAGAGTTGAGTGAGCGAGGTGAGTACTCTCTGTCTGAAAGAGGAGGTGAGGAAGGTAGAGAGAGAAGAGAGGAGATGTAATTTAGATTGCATAGATATGACCTCTGCTCCACCAACTGTGTTGTCTCCTGGCACGTGGCCAAGCGCGAATGCTCGTTGCACCTATTTTCACAAAGGAGAAACCGTCGGCTACATACTACGACTGCTCCTACTGATGCATATTTATACTGATATTGTAAACCATGTACAATAGTTCAATGAGCATAACAGTTGGCATCATTTAGCCTACGCACTGAAACGGATGTGATAATTGTGGCATCTGTGATTGGGAGGTGAATAATTCTGGCAGCCCTGGTAAGCCTGTGTAACTGTCTATGTGTGTGTGTGGGTGTCTGTATGTGTGTGTGTGTGCCTGTAGGTGTGCCAGGCCCCCACCATAGGTACCCATGGAGATCTCCGGACTGAAATATTCATTCTTGTTTGCTCGCCCAGACAGTGTGGTCCTAATTGCAGCATCAGAAAGCTCCACCTCTCCCTCTCGTCTGGTTTGGCTGCAGCGGAGACAATCCTCACCTGGGAGCAGGATGCCTGTGTAAGTATGTGTGTGAGTAGGTGTTTGTGTGTGTGTGTGTGTGTGTGGGTGTGTGTGCTTGTACATCCATCCTCTTTTTCTTGGGAGTGGAACTGGGTTTGGTAGATTTGTGTTTGGCTCGCTCTTCCCTCACTTTCTCACTCATTCTCAAACACTGTGCCACAAAGGCACATTTTCAAGGATCGGTTCTGTCAAATTCATTCATTTAATTTGCTCACGTGTCCCATTTTGCACGTATTTCGGCTTGCCTTCATGCCTCATTCACTCTGCCTGTGTTGGAGCTGGGTTGGCTATTGATCTCTCTATTGAACTCTCTGTCAACATGTCTGTCTGTCTGTCGATCTGTCGGTCCACAGGGTGTGTGTGTGAGGCTCTGGAGTTTTTCATCAGTTCCTGTGCCAACCCAACCCGTGCCTGGCCAAGCTGAACCATCTTGTGGGATTTTTGGCTTTTAATTATAGTAAGAGAGGATTAATTATGGCAGTGGAAACAAGGGGCCATGCATTATTGATGCTATGAGTGAAAGGCTGGAGGGGGTAGAGGGTGCTAATTAAATCACTGCCCTACTGCCACGTCCTCCTCCGTCTCTGCCTCCACCATGTCTTCCACCTGCTACATCTCCAACACCCCACCCTAAGTTACTCCTCACACCCACCCACACGTATACGCACACATATATTGTCACTCACACAAAACACTCAGACCTCTGTTGTCGTTTTTTCACGTCTAGCTTCGTTTCCCAAAGCTCTGCCTCACTAAAATGTCCAAATCAAAGTTTAAGAATATCTTCCACTCACTAAACCATCTTTAGCTTTTCAGGAATCTGCAATCATTGCAGTGTTTCCTTCCCCTTCCTGTGTCTCAGTTGTGTCTCAAGAGGTTTCCTCTCAGCCTCAATAGTATCTCAATTCACACGCTGCCACTTCCTGTTAAGAGTGATTTATACATTTTATCCATCTATTCAATGTCCCCCGGCGGTGACATGTTTTAAATTTACTTTCATCCTAAATGAGAACCTCAGTTTCAATTTCAACCCCCATTAGGGATGCTCTTTAGACAACATTTTTTTTTAATAGAGCCAAATGTAACAAAAGGCTGCCATCTACTGGAATTTACTGCCATCTACTGTCACTTTTATATCTGCTAAGTAAGAAGCTCTGTCTGGGTTATCTGTATTTAAGCATTATCAAAAATGACACCTCTTTTTGAGTAAATGGAAACACCCAATTTCACATTAAACAACCCTAAATGTATCTTAAATTCTCAATTTATTCAAAGCAAATTAATTTTCTAAAATTAATGCATAAAAAATGCATTTCTTGTGTCCCAAAGAAAACAGGCTGTAACTGTATAATGACAATACGTTAAAGTAAAAGGAGAAACATTTTTATACCATTTTGTCCCTAAACATCAGACTGTAGGCTGCTTATAAAGTGCACAAGCCATGAGGAGTGACAGTATAAAGTGATTGGCATTACACAGGAGTCACACAGTTGTTTTCCAGCCTGCCATTTTTTCAATGTAAAATATCATCAAATAAACCACAGAAGTCTATTTTACATCTTAAGGGTTTATTCCATTCCCATATCTGTGATATTTTTTGTCATCTATACCTAGATTGAAAGAGCATATACAACGTTTTGAGAAACTGAAACCTTCGAAAAGTATCATTATACAAATTCCTTATGATAAAAAAAAAGAGAAAGGCAGTCGTGAGTTGATCCAAACAAGGATTTTCTTCCTCTTCAGCTTTCCACACTGATGCTACTCTTGTGAACACTTTTTCATTTTCTTCTCTGTTGTCTCCTGGATCTATTTTTTCCCTAGAGACTCTATATTCTAGATTCTTGTCTCCCATCCCTCAGTTTCTCTGTCTTATTTCTCAGAGAAGATCCCATCATGCGCGGTACTGTGCTAACAGATTCCAGGTGGATTTTGAGTCCTTCCTGGGTGTCTGACGTTGCAATGATAACAAGGAGGTAATCCCCTTTCTATCCATTTGTTTTTCTGTCACATTTTGTGACAGTGTATGATGTACCATCTTGGGGGTACGTCTTTCTCTTGGGTGCAGTGCAGCAGCAGAGGGCACCTGTAGTAGTTAATGAAACCTTCCTTCAGTCTGACAATCTAATTTAAAGTCAAACATCCACCTTGATGAAATAGTAGGGTAAAAGCACTGGGTTAGGAAGTTCTTCACTGTTCCAAATAAAGAAAAACAGAAGGCCTACATGCAAAAAAAGGGCAATAATATGTAGATCAGATAAAATTAGTTGGAAATATATAATTTTATTATGAAAATGAAATTATGGAAAGGATTTATGTTTATTAAGAATGACTTTATTTGTATGAAGAAACTACAAGTATACTATGACTTCTTGGGGAATTGTGATTGATTTATAATTTTGTGTTAATGCTCTAATGTTCTGTTGAAAGGGTGACAATTTTTTTATGTATTTGACTGTCAATACTATGAGATGAGCTGGTTTGGTTGTTATGTTTATGTGGTTATAATGTGTATGTATAAGTGCATATGTATGACTGTATGTGTGGAGAATAGCCAATGCTAATGCTGGTGCTAATGGGGATTCTAACATATCAATAAATAAATGATGAAAGAAAGAAAGAACCTAAAGAAAATACATTTGTACATATATGTATATACTGTATGTATATAACTCAAAGACAAGAAAGAGTGTTGAGGAATAATTCAGGGCAAGCAGAAAAAATATGGTGACTTGAGACACACACAAGATTTCTGATCTCTCACCTCTATATGGGGGAAAAAAACCTCAAAATTTATTAAACATCACAATCTCAAAGCCATCTAAACTGTAATTACCCCAACAGAACAGCAGATGGTAGACTTGGATCCTTCACGACCGACAGCGCGGCACATCTCTAGACGTTACTGAAACTGCAGCTTTCCCAGGTGTATCTGTCTATGGCTGTTCAGACGTACCTGTTTATTGTGTGATGGCATGTTATATAACTGGATGGAGAGGGGGATGAGCAAGGTGTCAAGTGAGGTGTTGACTGACAGGCAGTGCCCCTCAACAGAATTACCAGGACACCTGCTATGTCGGCACAAAGCCTCTCTGTGATCCTGATTAATGGAATATTTCACCTTTTACAGCGATGTTTGTCCCTGAAATCCCCTGTGAAGGTATCGGCTTATTACTGCAAGAGCACCTGGCAGGTAGAGAGAATTAGGCAGCCTGAAAGAGAGGGGTTGCAGAGTGGATAGATTATATGTCTCCATTTGCTTTTTTCAGTATAATTCTTTGCTCTTTTTGTTTTTTTTTAGCAATACTTTATCTCCATCATCTTCATCTATTATATGTCATCCACGGAGGGTCTGAGGGGTAAATTACTTCCATAACAGGGAGGTTTTTGTCCCCTCATTGTCACATGGTATAAGATGCCCCGTTTAAGAGGAGATAGAATTACACACTTTTCCCCAATCTGTCTTTGGAGCTGGTTTGGAGAGTCTCCAGTATATGTGTATGTGTGTGTGTGAGTGTACATGTCACACATTTTGTACAGTGTGTCCCCGCTTCCTCCCGGAGTTATTATCAAGCTTGGTGTTCTCTGGCTGCAAGTGTGATCTATTTTCAAGACGTTTTTCCTCTGGTTCTGCCAATGCAGAGATTTAATGACGTGCCTGAGACAAGATGTATAAACACAGTGAGGAGCAATAAAAATAGAGGCAGACACACGCGGGTCTACATATACTGTAGATGAGTAAAGCGGGTGACATAAAGGCTTAATTAGAGGTACAAACTAATGCAGACACCCCCAGGGGTATTCAGACTCACGAACACATTGTAGGGAGGTTGTTACATAACCGGCGAACAAATGACTGATCAAATATTAACAAATGAATTACAGGGCGGTGTCAGGACATTACAAATATCAAGATCAACTGAGCTATACACAGGAAATAAAAACCGAGAGAATGGAGAATACAATGTGTTATGTGCAAATTAGTACACATACTGAAGAGTATCTGTTTGGTTCCCAATTAGAGCAATTTGTTCTACTTGTCATTGTGTCCACAACGTGGAGTACTTTTGTTAATATGACAGACGGCCTGGGGATTTCACAATACCCGGCCGCTCTGACACTTCTGCATTCATAGATTTGAAAGCTTACCTGACTGATTTGTCTCTCCAGTAATCCAGGAAGCGTCTACTCATGTTTGTGGTGCAACACATCACATGTTTTTTTTTTTTTTTTACTGTTTATTGCTTTGACAGGGTGTTGTTTGTCAAAATGTTTTTCCGTTTCTCATATTTCACAAAGCCAAACAGCTTCACATTTT
Source organism: Thunnus thynnus (assembly GCF_963924715.1). NCBI lineage: Eukaryota > Metazoa > Chordata > Actinopteri > Scombriformes > Scombridae > Thunnus > Thunnus thynnus. The sequence goes on along the minus strand of NC_089533.1, from coordinate 8,222,397 downwards.
TTATCTAACAAGACCACCGACTGCACTTGTGGAGCTGCAGACAATGAGTAGACACGGCAGAACAACTCCCAGGAGTAAATATTGTTGGATTTGCCCAAGAACAGAATGTGTTGTCTGAATTTTTAAAAAAATATGATTTACTGGTGACCTAAATCTGATTTTCTGTTGCTCTAATCCATGCAGCCGCTATATATGCAGTGTGATGTTGCTGTTCTCAGTCAACCTTTAGTAAAATACAATAGATTATGTGCTAATATCCTTTAAATTAATGACTTTATATGCATCAAACTGGATTTAAATTACATAATTTCTAATCTGTTAACTGCAGTGCAGTGCAGCACATAACCTACAAGTTAACTTTGTTTATGAGGTATAATTTTATTCTCCTTTTTGTGATTATATTCTAACTTGGTCTAACATGTCTGTAGTTATTTGCAGTTTGCTAAAGCTGCAAACCAAGGCTTAAAGAGACATTTTTATTTTGCCAGAGAATTGTGATTATTTTTGGAGATTAAACGCCTCATCTTATATTGGAGTCTCAGATCACAGATGATCATCCTGTTTGTGTTTACTGTGCCAGCCTTGAACTTGCTTTTTCAGTCTTGGTTTGACTGTTTTCATGTTCTTTCCAGTTTTATCTTGGCTTGCCCTCTCTCCTGGGTTTTCTCATCAGGGTTGCACAACAGACTTTTTTCCAAACAGCTTTGCAACACAGTTGGATAGAATAGAATAGAAATGTAATTGACAAAATATGTGGAAAATTGCCATGGGCCATAAGCAGACAGGTCAGTATGTCCCAATAAAATAGTTAAAACATATTTAGAAAATTAATTCAGTACGGAAATGGCAGATAGCATATTTCCTTGTTAAAGAGTGACTTAACGTCCTTTGTTAATCTTGTTTTTGCTGACCTCCAATGGTTTAACTTCTCACCTTGCTGCAGTGATGTACAGGTGTAGTCCAGGACCTCGTGACATCACTGTTGGTTGTGTTTACAGGTGCAACAAAGCACTCATAGTTATCATATTTTCATGCAGCTTTGCCATGATTTTATTGGATATCTTTTCAACTGTTGCCAATTTTCCCTTGTTTTCAGACTAAAGATTGTTCCTGTGAAAAGGCACGATGTTTTCCTCTAATGTGAAACAGTTCTTCAATGTTTTGCTGATCTCATTGCTGTAAAATTCAGTTTCCGACTAATAAAGTGCCCACATATTTAAAATCTTCAACCTATACCACTTGCAGGTTCTCAGTGACCACAGGCTGAGAATGGAAGAGGGGGGCCTTTAATGACCACGGTGCTGACCTGACACCAGCTAATCAGCTCTCAGACATACTGTTAATATCACAGCGCTCTGTGTGGCGTGCCCTCAAACCAAACAAGTGTTCAGCATATTTATTTTACAGAGATCGAGTCGAGTCCTGAATCTGCATCTTATTTGTTTCTATGGAGAACAAAGGCACTGAGGTGCATCCGTGTTTATCACATCCTGCCATCCAGGCACTGATTCATAAAAAGACGCTGCTCCTCACCTCCTGAGCCTTTTAATTAAGATATATTCCTTATTTATTAGTTAATTATTTGACAATAAAAATTAAATCATCATACAGCATAATTAAATGCTGGAATTGTGTGGCTTGTAGTGAGCCGACCTCTTAAACAGAGCCTATTATGCATTCCTCATGAAATATTGCACAATTCCTGCTGAACACACTACAAGTTATGCAACCAATCTGGAACCAAATTGGATGGCAGTGAGCGACTAAGAAAGGTTTAATTTGTTCAGAAACATTCAGAAACTGCTTAGACAGTCTGCATTTTGTCGAGCTTGTCAAACTTGTCGTGAACATAAACCACAGCCTTCCTTTGTATGAAGAGATGGGATAATGAGTTGCCACCTGCAGGCATGTAGAGGTGGTGCTTTATTGAAGACAGGAGTGGCTTTGTAGTGGTGTCAAACACCCAGACAAACCCTTTAAAAATCAAACCCCCAGCCCAATCGTCCACCCTCACATGGAAACAGTGAATAAATAACAAGCTGGCATGTTGGACTTGCTCTAACCGGCGGGATAAACACTCAGTTGACTGTTTAATGTGTTTCTGGACTCAGTTGCGCTCCCAGAGCGCCACATACACCTTGACCTTCCTCTCTGTTCTGCCCACCAAGTCCCTGCAGCCACCTACACTCTTCCTCCTCCTCCTCCTCCTCCTCTACCACCACAACAGCTATCTCCTTCATTCCAGCCCATGCCAAAGCTCAACTCTGCCCCGAGGCCAAATCCACTGCTCTCCACTGTCCAAATCCCTCTGCCATGTGAGTGAAATAACAGCAAGGCCCTGAAAATAGCAATGGAACTGCCCTTCTCTCTTGCTCTTCCTCTACTTCACCAACAACAATCTGCTTCACCTCTACTTTTATCATCCTCTATTTTTTCATTTCTTGATCTTTTATGTTTTTATTTTTCCTGTTTCCTGTTTCCTCTCCTTCCTCTCTTCCATCGTGTTTCTCTGCACTCTTGAAACAAAGGTTTTGACATCTTTTATTCTTTTTTTTTGTCATTTTATTTCTCATTAGATGCAGTGGTGCTCTTTGCAGGTTAAAAAAACAGGTTGTGTCTCAGGATGGAAAACAAATGGACATGCTGAACTGGGCTTTCATTGAAAGTTATTGGTCAATAGCAGCACATATAACACCAACCAGCCTAATAAATCTAGCGATGTCAGTGGCATTGGCTCATCTAATGGATCTCCATGTACATTCCCGCTGCATACTCCACGCCGCATCCCTCTCTCTTCTTGTTTATCTCTCCTTGCACTCCCTGCTCCCTCTCTCCCTCCCTCTCTCAGCATAAATCTCTCATTCACAAATAGAGGCCAAAAGAGGCTCAGCTGATGTGATGAGATTATTATTTTTTTTCTGATTACAAATCAACCTCAGCTTAGATAGATAGAAAAACACAGCCGCTCCCCCCCCCCTCCATCCCCTGTTACATCCTATTTTTTTCTCCTCCCCTATTGGCTCTGACTCCTCCCCTCTCCCCTAATATCTCCACCTTCTTTTGGCCCTTGGCACCTCCTCTCCCTCCCCTCCTATCCACCCACTTCTCGCCCTCACAGCCAGATCTAAAGACATGCCTCATTCACTCCTGCTGCACAGGTTGTGAGGGAGAGGAAACAGAGAAGGAGTGAGAGAGGGAGAACCAGAGAGGTAGAGGAGACTATTAGCAACTGCTGGAGAGGGAAAGAGGACAGGAGGTGACAAAGAGAGTCTGTACAGTTTGGTGTTTTTTGCTAAGAGAAGAAGAGGGAATTCAGGAGTGAGGCAGGAGAGGGAAGACAAGTCTTCAGGAGTGGGACTAGCCAACAGTGGGAGGTTCCTCCAGGAAGTTTATAGTGATCTTCGGCAGCAACCCCCTTCCTCTCCGCTGGGAGTCAGACCCCCAGGATCCAGAGCCATGGAGCCCTCCGTGTCGACCGAGGTCGAGGGGGAGTGCAAGGAGAGGAAGAAGATCCAATTTGCTGTTCCGGCCTCCGCACCCACAAACCTGGACCCTCGGCAAGTGGAGATGGTGAGCAGGCAGTGGGCAGATAAGAGTTTCTGAGGATTCAGTTTGAGTTTTCAGCTCTGACTTCTATTTCTGTTTCACAGCTGACTAATTCCCCTTCTAGCTCTCACCTAGTAATTCAAAGCAGGGGTGGCATTGTTTATCGTATAAGTGCTGTACCACTATTGGATAAATTTCTCCACTTTAGAACATCTTGTCTCTGCGTCATCCTTCCTCTCTGCTGTGTTTCATCTTTGACAAGTTTCTCATGCAGGGCTGGATCTGCCGGCTCTGTCTGCCACTCGGTTGAGAAATTATGATGACATTTCCCTTTCTCTGTTTCCTCATGAGATTACTGCCTCGCTGTCTCATCTCATCTTGACCTGTTTAACAATGTGACATTGACATGAAAGCCATTATCTTGCCTATGAATCCAGTTCACTCTTTTGTAACTTATAACAGCAACAGCGAGCCCTTGACATTTTGTTGGTAGTCACGTAACTGACACTGTTAATAATTACTCCTTTTTCATATTTGGCTGCTCGTCGTTCTCCCTGCATGTAGAATGGCCTCTGTCATCTGAGCTTCTGTTAGAACAAAGCTTCAGCCCTGCTTTGCCACACAAAAATGTCTTATGACTGACTCAGCATGGCTTGTATCATTCTGTGAACTATGTACACTCATTTCTGATTGGAAAACTCTGATCTTTCCTAATTTTTTTTTTTTTGCCCTAATGCTGCTGGTGGCTCTTATTTTAGAGCAGGAGAAAGTGGGCCAAAGTAGGAATCAGTTGATGCCAAGGTAGATCCAGGCCAATGGCTCATCCCTCCCGAGAGCTTGAGGAGAGATGGGGCGGGAAAGCAAGAGAGAGATGTGCCATATAAAGGGAAGCAGAGAGAATGCCACACAACCTGATCTCTCACACCTGTCTGGGGTCAGCTCCCTCAGGGACTGTCCCTGTTTCACAGCTTGCATAAAAGAGACTTTAATGAACTAGAGTGGCCAGCGATCATGCTCCATCTTTTCCCCTAACTCATCATCATTCTCTCATCATATGTTTGTTTGTATGTGCTGAGTAGCGAAGAAAATCGGATAACTGCATATCAAAGGGAGTCACGAGCAACTTGTTTTAGGTTCTTGAAGCCTTCATTTCTGAGAATAACTGCGCTTCTTCTAAAGCAAATCTTCCTTTTTCAAGACTTTTCTTGAATCAAATGTGATTTTTCTTGCCTTACTCTACCAGCTTTTAAAGGATAGGTTCACAGTTTTTTCAAGTCTGTCCTAAAACAATATTCAGGTGCCCAAACAAGCATTTACACATTTTTCTCTCTGTAATCATTCCTGCTGTTCATACTGGCTATCTTCATAATGCATTTCCAATACTCAGTCCTCCCTCCGTGTCAAAATGTGTTTAAATGTTTATTTAAAGCTAATATGAAGCTTCAGTTGTCCAAATTAGTCAAATCAAGTCAATATTTTATCATTAAAATCCTTCTACTGCAGCTGAACAGGAAAACACTGTCTGTCGAGACACAAAAAGAGAATTTTTTACTAAAAAGACTGTAAGTGTGGAAGATATCCACTTTATATAACAAATTCAGGTTGCTTAAGCTTCATCTGATCTTCAAACAAACTTTTAAATACGTTTTTGTTCAAAACAAGGACTGTGAATTTTGTCCCCCATTACTTACATTGTAAGCGCGACTGTTGTTTTAAAGACTTGAAAAATTGCGAAACTATCCTTTAAGATCATTCTTGTCACTGGAAACAAGTTGCCTCATCTCACACTCTCATTTGAGACACTAATACACAATTATGGGCTGAGATGGAAATGTTTTTGCAACGTTTCACTCACATTAACACATAAAAACTTGCTCTCCTCCTCCCCCTCTTTTCTCTATCTGTTATGCCATGTCATCACACTCTGATGCCTATCATCTCTTCCAAGAAACAACAGGATATCAATCTACCATATGTGAGCTGCTCATGTATTTAAAAAAAAAACTTACTTCCTTCTGTTTTGAGGTGGACCTTATTGCTCAATCACCTTATGGTCAAACAGTGATCAGCTATATTTAGGCCCCTTGGTTGGCTTTCCTGCAGCAGGCGGGCCTTGGCCTTTACCTCCAGATAGGTTGTGTATGCTAAAGCTTCTGCATCAGCTTGTTGACCCGGTGCTACCGTTCAAGATGCCAGCTCGTTCAATCATACATGTCATGGAGATGCTTCAAGAGCATAAAACTGTAAAGTGTCATGTTGGTTGTAGATGATACTCTAATGCGTGTATCTGTGTGCAGATGGAGGAGTACTAATTGTTCCAACAAAGCAACAAATGCACTGAAGGGCAGTGTGGGAAACAGAAGGGGCGTTCGTTCAGGAGAGGATGTGTTTATGTGTGTGTAACAGCAGATAGCATCTACGCAGGGCTGATGAGAGTCTCCAGGGACATGTGGGAGTGCAGGGTTTAACAGTTAACGACACTCATTTCATTGCCTTCCCCTCCCCATAGCAATTACTGCTGCCCCACAAGTCCGTCTTTGCTAATGAGTTGCAATGACTACTATTCTTCTGAACTTGACACACAACCAGCAACTCCTTACTGTTGTTTCCGGTGCTGTACACTGCTACTATGGAGACAGGCTGAACAACTACAGTATGTCGCCCTGAAGCTCCCCCACAGTTCGCATCTAAAAGGTCAACTTTAATGGACAGCTCTGTCTTTCTGGATAGGTTGTTTCCATTGGTGCTGTTACATGTTTGTAGATATGTATGTGTGAATGCTCTCTGATGGGTTCGCTGTTGATGTGTGAGACGCTACCATACCTCCCACTCAGTGAAATATTGTACATTGTGAGAGGAAAACAGCAGCTACCTGTATACATGCCTCAGATGTGCAAGATATGTAGACACTTCTCACCTGTTCTGCAGGGTTTACTGTTAAAAATAGGCTAAGTTTATTCAAATAGCAACAAAAAATCATTTCCCACTTACCCCTAGTGGTATTTTGCAATGCAAATTGTTCTGGTTTTATTTGGCCAAGTTTTGAGACATTTGTCGCCTGCATCCTCTGCTACCACCCCAGTACATGCAGGTGAATGGAATTTCATTTGTGGTGGTCAAAGCACTGAAAAATTACATTTTAAAATTTCAAATATTACTCTCTTTAGATAAACAATGCCCAAGATTTCCAAGATAATCAACAGCAGTTTTCTACCAACCATGACAACAGTCCACAATGGGTTTGATTCACTTGATTCAAATTTTGGACACATTTTGAACACAAGTGAAGTGAAATCTCTCCTCACTAATACATTTTTCTACTTGTTTTAAGAAAATGTAAGATTTTCAGACTCACTATTAGGTTACATCACTGTGTAAGTCCTTTCCAATTAACAATATCCTCTTTCAAGCCCAATAGTGCCTAGACTGGAATTTTTAAAAACACAACACATTTGTCATCGTAATATTTTATTTCTGGCTCTCCAGTAGCATCCCTGCCATCTTTTTTTTTTATGACCGCAGTTATGTTCTGTCAAATCCTCCCAGAATGAACGGCTTTTTAAGATGAACATTCATCAGTAATCTTCACATCGAGAGGTCAGGAAGAAAGTTGCGCTTGTCCGCAAAAACACAGAGAAAGCACATGGCTGTGTTTACCATCCCTACCCCCACTCCACACACACCCCCACACATACACACACACACACACACCAATCCTGCGTGCTTTGCAAGTGATGTAGGGTAATGTGCATAATGGACAGAGATTAGGGTCATGCTGCAGACACTGCATCCCTGATTCCCTACAAGTCTGCCTCCCTGTGGACTCAACAAGCAGACATCTCTCCGTGTTTCTCCTCTTTTGACTCAGCCTGATCTGATCACCTCATGTTGATCCTTTGAAATGATAGGAAACTCAGAATATCAAAGGGAATGTCAAAGGGCGGGAAAAGGGCATCCGACTAAAGCCTTCAAACAACAGCCAAGCCCATATTAATTTATATTAAACCTAAAGGACATGGAGGGCATCACTCCTTTAGGTTTCATGGAGGCCCCCCCCCTCCACCACCACCACCACCTCTCTCCAACCCTCTCCGTCATCCTCCCTGGTCTGGTTTCTGGGTTAAACGTCAAACAGCGACCTTTGATGCAGCGAGTGTTTGTGGGTAAACATTAGCAGTCTGGGGGACTGTCAACATGTACTCCCAGAAAGAACATCTTGTTGGATGGCACAAAGCATGCTGGGACTGGGCAAGAGGGTGCAGTGATCTTTCCCTGCATGTGGACATGTCAGGAATGTCACTATAGTGGTCTGACTCAGTTTGCCCGATGACGCAATCTGTCTGTCTTATGAAAATGAATTTTTATGTTCCTTTCAGTTGCCTGCCCAGGGCGGTTTGTTGATGTTTGTAGTGGCAAAAATGAATTATTTAAAAAAAGAAAAAAAAAAAAAGATGAATTGCCTTGCTTGAAACCGCAGATTGTAATTACACTTTGGACACAATCAATGGTTCTCTTTCTTCTGTATGTTTGTTTCTGCCTGTTTTTGACAGTCCAGGCGTTTTGATTAGTTAATAACTCTCATGCAACACGTTCATGGCCTGTATATGTCTGTACAGCAGTTTAGCACAAAGTTTCCTTTCATGGTTCTTTTCCACTTTGTTTCAGCAGTGTAGAAAGCCTGTTTATTTGTATTTTTTTTGCTGAAAATCACACTGACTTCATGAAGACATGAACAGAACAATCTATCATCTGCTGCTGGCTCCTGTGCGCATGGATGTGTAATGTGTAAACAGTTAAAAAAAACATAAATATTGAACATGGGTAGAGTGATTTGTGCCTGATGACACTGTACACAGGGAGTTGAAAATGTGCCATAATGCCCGCTGCACCTCAGGCATGCACGGGGCACAGAAAAGCCTGACGGTGGCCTGCAACACTGCAACACGCCCTCTTAGCCTTTCAGCGTTATGGTCAACAAATCCTCTGTTGTCGGTTGGTGTCGTTATCCCACTCAGTCACTCACTTGTCGCTTCAGGGGATCATCGTTAATCAAACCAAATCATGAAGAGATGCATCCCCCTAATGTGCATTCATTCATCTCCAACTGCATGTCCATGTTTTGTTTTCTATCACAGTGCATCTGAATCTTTTAAACTTGGCTATAGCAACAACCGCAGCAGCCATATCTGTGATGAGAGGAGAGGGAGAGGATTAGAAGGGCAACAGTAGCACAGCGAAGAGAGAAATGTGGGTTGGGGGATAAGGGCTTGTCATCGAATGTCGTCAGATGTCAGTATGCTTGTTGCAGATCTGGATCCCGATCTACATCTTGTGTTGCCTTTCTCACTCCTGATTTTGTTTTGCGGTTCGGGGGGAAGTTGAAGCCGGAGTCCCCCTCTCTCACTAAAGAGCTGCGGCATGGTCAGACTGATGTCGGCATATTGAGAGGAGCGCTGAGGCCTGACTCAAAACAAATGGGATTGGTCTCTAGCCCTGTTTCATCAACACAGAGAAGACATGGCATTATGTTATTGCTGCTGTGCTTGTTGTAATCTCTGATTTTCATAACAGCAGTTGATGTTTTTGTTGAGACATTCTTTTTTATTGCATATTTATCTGCCTGCAACGTAATGAGCTTGTACAGGGGCACACCAGGTCCTCGGTATGTTTAGGAGGGAATGGCTCAAAGCGGAAATAAGTTGTAGCAACTGGTTTGTCTGCCTGGAATCCAAAATCAATATTTGGATTTAAGCAATCAGATAGTAAATCGAGGGGTTTGTAGATGATAGTAAATCTTGGTTATAATCTTGTGTTTATACATGCCTTTTGCATCCAAGCAATGACCTATAAGCTGCATGGCAACCATCAACAGTAACCTTTTTTCATTTATCACCTGTGGGTACGTATGACGTTGCAGATGAGTAACTATAGCTACTGTGCCCTCTGTGTGTACCTGCCTGTTGACCTCTGGAACAGGTCTTTGTCAGCTGCACAATGTGAAACCACTCAGTGCTGCCGAATTTGAGCAAAGCGAACAAGGAAAGCAGAATTATCTCCGTGTTTGCAGGTTGCGAGCCGTGCCATCGTCTCCGTGAAAGCTTTGATTGGCGCGTTCCCTGTTGTCACCTCACCCTGTGTGTTGCTCCAGCGTGCGCTGTGGGCTGGCAGGTGGCTTCCTGTCACTCATCAGCCATTGGCGTATTAACTCCGTCATGTTGTGATGGTAAACCTTTCTTCCAACAGTCTCTGGAACAACAGGCCAAACAGCTACCAGCAGCTAATTACGTAAATGCTGGGGGGTACTGTGAGACAGAGGAGAAGGAGAGAGAGAATAGAGAGGGGTAGGGGGGGGATGGTTGTCTGAGTATGATATCATTCTGCCAGTGGGTGCAGCGTAATTACATTTCCTATTTGGGGGTCATTGGAGAGCCCCTCCAGATGCTATCTCCAGCCCATCTGTTTATTCAGTTAGCCAGTGGTGAGGCCAAAGGTCACCTCAAAAGTGTTACGTGAATGTTGAGAAGCAACACGCAGGACATAATGTGAATTCAGTGATATTGTTCATTTGAATAGAAATGAGCACTTCATACATATCTGGCAGACCCCAGACCTCACCAAGCTGCAGTCGGGATTGTAATTTGCACAAGCCGTGTCCTTGACCCATTCGAAACCGCTGGAAACTCAAAAAGCGGGTGTTACTCAGTGAAGCCTCATTGAATCCGCCTGGCAGCGCTGTCTGTGAGTGGTGACTGAGTGTAGCCTGAATGTATCTGACAGAGCTGTCTGTTACATGATAGATCTGATCATTGGCCTTGGTTATGTGTTTGTCATGCTTATGGAAACATTTTGTCTGCCAGCTTTGTCGGGAAGGTTTAGCCAACCATTTTTGAGCAAAACACAAAATCTAGAGATAATGATATCAATTAACCACACTGGTATTTTGCATCTTGGAGTCTAAAAAACAGACCGCAGTGTTATTTCCCACATCCCACTGACAAAATCGAAATAGACCGTTACTAGAGAAGATACAAGAAACAGCACCTTCATGTTTGAATTTGTGTGAATTATGCATTTAGATTTTACACACTTAAACTTGCAACATTACAACCAGGAAAAAATGCACTCAGCTCATACAGAGAGGGATCATTTTTCACATTATTATGTTATTGAACCCATTGCTAGATGGCACTTAGAGCACCACATGGTGTTCAGTCACTTCATTTTAAAAGGCTCACTGGGTATGCAGGGGTGTGTGTGCAGGAGGGGGGGGGGGGGGGGGGGGGGGGGGGGCATGGCTCAGAGGAAAAGGGCGACACGATGACTTTGTTTAATTGAGTTGCTCCGCAGAGTTCAGACTTGCTAAAGATCACGACAGCAGAGGCGGAGAATAAATCTGCACCTCTCACCCAGAGATGGACAGAGCTGAGATAAATGGTCTCAAGAGGAGAGAAAGGTACATTTGTATTCAGTGGAGGCGTTTACAGGAAGACAGGGAAGACAGAAAAGAGGAGGTGTTGGAAGATGTTGGGGTGAATGATGTAAGAGCTGCATCTATGCTGGTAATTTTATTTAGATAAAGAAACACAAAGAAATGAAAGATCACAAAGCAACCAACAATAAGGTGATCTATCTTTACTGGGAAGGGTACTATGAACAATCCTCACCCATAGAACATTTGACCAACAAACACAAAGACCAGAAAGGCACCAAAACTCAGAAACATAAAGCAAAAGTAAAAACCAAAAGCTGAGAAACACACAAATGTAAGTAATGCACACTAAAAAGTAACAAATTTAGATTTTTTCCACCTTCACATTTAGCTTTTTGTCATTTTTTGTCAAAGGTTTTAGATTGCTGTTAGTTTGTGGTCCAAGATTTAATCCTCTCCATAGTTTATGGCTTAACAATATGAGTGTGTTCCCATTGGTGTACTGTATTGTATGTTGCCATGCACGTACACGAGTACTTATTTCTGTATGATGTAGCGGCATTCGCCTGTGGGCAGATGCCATAACTGCAAATCAATCTTGTACAAATCCATATCTATTCATCCGGAGCTGGGTTACAGGCCACTAGAGAGAGAGAGAGAGAGATAGAGAGTTAGAAAAGCTCCATATGGACCTGACGGATGATCCACCTCTATCAGAGAGAGCCGACAAACACCGCTTGATAGGATGGCCCGATGTAATGGAGTGCTTTTGGCCACGAGGGATGGGAGCTAACAGGGAGGGAGATCTGAGGTGTGTTGTCTTTGTGCGGAGGCCAGATCTGCAAAGCTGACTCCCCTTGAGATGCTTGACTGTTCAGTGCTGGTGTAGGGCAGAGTTTCTGTCTCATCCTACAGAACCCCTAGAGAACCCCCCGATCTAGTTTATGCTGTCCTACTACTGCTGCTTTTTATAGGCCTGGCCACAAGAGCGCCAGCTTAGAGGACAGCCTCTAGGGAGCAAACCCATATCAGCCGATCTGCAACCCAGGCTGCTACGCAAGCCAACACACATACCTGTGCACACACACACACACACACACGTGCAAAGTCAACATTTGCCAATGACTCATGTACCCCACCAGGCACAGAGTGAAGTATTTGAGTCATTCCTGCTACTTAACCTCTTTACCTCCAATTAAACTTGACAAGTTAAATATACGCCTAATTATAAGATTTTCAAGAGCTTTACAGAGGTTTAAAGAGATCATCAGCAAATTCATGAAAGATATGTTAAGAATAGAGAAGCATAATACAAGGGCATTACATTTAGGTGTTTACGGTGTGTTTTACCAAATTTTGTTCAGGTTTGAATCTGAATCTAGAGGGTTTTTTTCCTCTTCCTCCTCTCTTTGTCAGACAATGCAGTTAGCACATTATTAAAATTCACTCATCAGCTTTAGATACATCTCCTTTCTATGCTACGATCCATGAGCCAATGTTTTTTTTCTTATTGAGACCAAAGCTTTCTGTGAAACGCAGAGAGGGTGCTGCTGCCTCTTGGGGGAAGCCTGCAGGCGTACACCTGTGGAGCCGCCGAAAGGCCACCACAGCAGCCAGCTTAGAGCCCCTAGGAGCGAGTCCACAGCAGCTCGACTGATCTTGGAGCAAAAACAATCTCACAAACCCCTCTCCTCTGCTGGCAGCAGAGGAGAGGGGTTTGTGAGATTGGGGGCAGGGGGTTTAGAGAAGTAGAGGAGGAGGGAGGGAGGAAGGGGGGGGGAGGGATAAAGCATAGCGGGTGTAATCTCACACACTGTGCCCCAGTGTTGGCATAAATGAGGAAGTCACATACGATATTATGTAACTCGGGCGGAGTGGGGTGGTTTTAAGGCTGGAAAATTACTAGAGTCAGTATGTGTGTTTATGTCATCTGGTGCTGCCAAAATCATACAGCAGGACGTCACTGCCACCACCACCGTCACCGTCACCGTCACCATCACAATGTGTGTGGGAATGTGCATGTAAGAGAGAAAGAGACACCTGTGTTTGTGTACTACAGATGCATTTATGCTTATTGTTATTGTTATTATGTAATTTAGTGTATTTACAACCTGTTTTACAATTTATTTGAGAAGTGGACTCTTTCCTGGTTCCTATAGGAGGTCATGTCACGGCATTTCGCAAACCCACAGTGATGATTATGTAGATGAAATCAGGGTGACACGCACACACACACACACACACACGGCATGTCAGCACACGATTGGGTAAATAGATCATCAGATTACGCTTCTCAGTGACCTCAATTATCCCGCCCAATCATTTTACCTTCCATTTATCTCACTGGCCCTATTTTTATCTCCATCTGAGTAAATGAATCTGTAGTTATGAATCTTTCCCAGCTATCATTACGCAACTGGCTCTTTCAATGACACCTTCTTAGAGGTTCAGCAAGCTTTGACCTCCCTGGGGAGGTCATAAAAACCACTTCAGACAGTCTGAAACTCTCTTTTTTGCTTTTGTTTGATAGTTTTCAGTGCAGAAACCAGAAAAACTGACAATAAAGATACTAAGCCTGGGAGATGAAAGCGTGAACTAATGTGTACATACATTGTTTGACAGATATGTGGATTTATTCAGGACAGTATTTTCCACAAAAGAGAGCAATAACCCAAAGCTTACTTTAACTTAAACTAGAATAATGTAACCTAACCATAAGCTCAAAAGTTGACATGACTGAAAGAAGACAAGATAATAAAAGCAAATCTCTGCATGACTAGAATTATGAGGAAGAATCTTGTGGTTTTCCCAGTTTAATGGCTTTAATGGCTGGCTGGTAGCAGGTGTCAGGCAGGCAGAGGCAGCAGGGTTCACAGCAGCACAGAGCCCCAGGCCTCCACACCTTGCCAGGGGAGAAACGGAGGGGTGGGGGTGGGGTTAGAGGAAGCCCTGTGGATGTTCCCTGCCAGTAAAGATAAAGGGGGAGAGATCAATTGAGTAGAGGAGAGGGCAGACAAAGCAAATTGATAATAATATGATTTTGGTTATGACGCACTCTGGTGAATGAGAAGAAAGGGAAACAGAAGTGGATGAGGGTCAGTGTCAAGGAATGACGAATGGATATGGAAGCAAACAGGATAGAGGAAGCAGAGGATCAAGTGAGATGGAAATGAGAGGTGAATGAGGGGAAGATGGATTGTGTGCGAGATCCATGAGAAGGCTGGAAGTTGCGTGACAAGATTAAAATGTATCTCTGGTGTCATAAATAAGGGAGAAATCCACGCTCGATTACTCTGTGTTGCCGCGCTTGACAGCGGCAGATTTCCACCACGCGGCCTGCAAGCCTCTGCTTTGGCAACACGCGCCTCACTGTGATGACGCACAGCTTGCTTAACAAGACGGAGGGGAACCGAACACAAACACGCCTCTCTGTATGGAGCAGTTTTACGCAAAATAGAGCCAGGCTACTTAACTCTCTTCCTGTGATGTTATGTGGTGCCGTAAACAGCAGCACCAAGGTTCATGTCATGGCCAAGGTTGGCTTGCTCCACAGAGGACACTTTTCAATACCTTGCTTGTTTGACCTGCCAAGTCCACTTAGCTGTGCTACTTGTTTTCCTCAGTGCCCTTTATTTTTCCAAAAAGGTAATTTTATAGATGTCAAATATTAATCCTTTAGAATAGTGTGGAAGTGAGTCAAAGCATCGATCATGTAACTCTGCAAGATGACGCAAAGGCCCCACTCATTCTACTCGGGGCATTCCTTTAATGATCAAGTTATTAAAGTAATACTCCACCCACGAATTCATCCTTGGAGCGTGACACACTCACTTCCTGTTAGCATGAAAGGGGGCTTGTAAAAAGTTTACAATTTTGTCCTTCATGTGGGACAAAGGCTGTGTTCAACTTGGATTTGTGTCGGTTTCAATGGATTCCAATTGTGACTCTTTCACAGTGGAAAAATGCATCTAAACATCCATAGAAACTTCAAACCACTCTTGCAACATAAGCTTTTCTGCTGTGAACATGTAGTGTGGGAACTAACTTTTCATGATCAATTAATCTGGAGATTATTTTTTCTGATTAATTGATTAATCGTTTAGTTTATAAACTGCCAGAAAATATTGTAAAATAAGGTTAGTGCTTAATTCTTTTAAGTGGGGTTTAATTTCATAGCTGTGCTTTTGATTTTTCATTTAAATACATAGAAAAAGATTAAAATGATATGTGAAATTTGCAAAAAATAAGAAAATACTATAAAATCGTTATCAGAATTCAAGGTCAAAGAGTCCAAAGCTCAAAGATATTTAAATTTACAATAATATAAAAAAAGAAAAGAAAAAAGTTGCAGTTTGGTATTTTGATTGATTAATAACTTGATAAATTTTCTGCTGATTACCTGTTTGATTTAAATGACTATTTTTTTGCAGTATATCTGAATGCTGAGAGTGTTTCAAAGACTTATTTTTGCAAAAAAACCCCAAAAAACAGTTAAATGCACCCCTTCTGGTCTAGTCTTCATGCAGGGCACGATATTTGTGAGCTGGAGGGATGTATGGGCACAGCTGGTCATTTATTCTAAAGGACAGAGAGTTCACTGTACATAGTGACTTTAACTGGAAGTGAAGTCCAGACCTGCAGGAAACAAAATAGAAAGGGAGACTGGACATTGGAGGGGAGTGTCTGGGCTGATTACTTTTGCTCATTTAATGTAAACTCACCTTTTCCATGGTCCCTCTGTCCGTCTTAGTATATATGACTCTACCTGGTGCACACACCAAACACACTGAGGAGGTCATTGATTTCAAATAAATCCTGTATCAAAAGCTTTAACACTCTTGAAATGCTGGTTAATTTAAGCAGCTAGCATCAATTTAGCTTCTGGTCTACTCTACATGACTTTTACTATGCACATCTACATAATGAGTCTTCCTCTGCTCTACTGACTGAAGCATGTGCTCTGACCCGGCCAGTATTGAACGTTATTGTTGGCTTTCACCCATGGGCAGCAGCACTAATGAAGTCAGCGAGGGCCGCCCAGCATGAACTGTCAACACTTTCCATTTGATTGCTGAGACAGTGTGTGAACATGATTAATAATACAGTGTTGACCAGTTTAATTATTCAATTGTTTATGGCTTGTCTTTGTTTGCTTATAGATCCGGCGCAGGAGGCCCACACCTGCTACGCTGTTTAGAGTAGCTGACCAAACATCTCCTGAAGATGATCAGTCAACCCATCAGGTAAAGGTGAAGTCGAAACACTTTATTATAATAAGTGTTTGTGCATTCTCATCTGTCATCATCTGGATGAGTCGTGAATCTGACATTTCAGTGTTTAACAACATAGTGCTGTGTCATTGTGTCATCTACTGTCTGTCTCATAAATCAGCTCCTAACTAGTATCTCATATTAGAAAATTATATAATATTTTAACTCCTGCTGGACCCTCTGGTGTGTCCATCATCACAAACTCTTGTTGTGTGTCTTTTTCCAACCCAAGAACTTCAAGTTACATTTTTACAAAGTTCTTTGAGATTAAAGGTTCATTTTGATCTTAGAAATAGCAGTTTGACAACAAAAAACTTGTGGCTGAAAGCTTTGGAAAAAACAAGTAACCAAGTTTTACCAATTTGTGGTAACTTTACTTTAAAGGATAGGTTCACAATTTTTCAAGTCTGTCTTAAAGGTGCAATGTGTAGGATTTAGTGGCATCTAGTGGTGAGGTTGCAGATTGCAACCAACTGAATACTCCTCACCCTCCCCTTACAAGCGTGTAGGAGAACCTATGGTGGCTGCAAAACCCACGAAAAACGCAAAAGGCCCTCTCTAGAGCCAGTGTTTGGTTTGTCCATTCTAGGCTACTGTAGAAACATGGCTGTGCAACATGGCGGACTCCCTACAGTACTAAACCGGTTTGAATCCTACTTAAAGGACAGAGACTGCTTTGTGTCTATAGGTAATTACACATCTGAGTGGACAAAAATGACATGCGGAGTTCCCCAAGGCTCCATTCTGGGGCCTCTTCTGTTCAACAACTACATGCTCCCACCAGCTCAAATTATAGAAAACAACAAAATATGCTACCACAGTTATGCGGATGACACACAAATTTACATAACCATATCGCTAGGGGACTATGGTCCAATACAAGCACTGTGCACAAGTGCATTGAACATATCAATGATTGGATGTGCCAGAATTTTCTTCAATTAAACAAAGACAAAACTGAAGTAATTGGTTTTGGAGCCAAGGAAGAACGTTTAAAAGTCAGCACTCAGTTTCAATCGACAATGTTAAAAACTTTATAAAGAACTAAATGGTTTAGTACCAAAATACATCTCTAATCTGCTGCTACATTATGAACCATCCAGACCTCTCAGGTCATCTGGGACAGGTCTGCTTTCTGTCCCCAGAGTAAAAACTAAACATGGAGAAGCAGCATTCAGTTTTTATGCTCCACATATCTGGAACAAATTCCCAGAAAACAACCCTCAGTTCTTTTAAATCATAGCTGAAGACTTTTCTGTTTGCCGCCGCCTTTTTTATATGTCTTTTTACTTGTGTTGCTTTTATATTCTGTTTTGATGCCTTTTATGCATCAAGCTAACAAAAACACAAGGATTCTTAGTTTCAGGTGATTATACACTAATTAAAACATACTTATGAATATTATGTTCCATTTCTACCAAGTCCGTTCCACTAAATGCAACTAAATTCTGCACACTGCACCTTTAAATAATAATAATCAGGTGCCCATTTGGACATTAAAAGAGATTTTGCATACTGTAATCATTCCTTCTGTTCATACTGACCATTAAAAGATCCCTTCCTAATGCACTTTCAATGTAATGGGAGACAAAATCCACAGTCCTAGTCCTTGTTTGGTGCAAAAATTTATTTAAAGGTTAATCTTAAGTTAACCTTGTTTCCTTGTTGAGCTGCAGTGGAAGGATCATAACGAAAAGAGGGAATTTTATACTAAAAAGGCTGTAACTGTGGAAGATGTGCACTTGATTTGACTAATTCTGATGGCTTAAGCCTTATATTAGCTTTAGATTAATTTCTTAGTATATTTTTGTACAAAACAAGGACTGTGGATTTTATAAGGGATTAGGATGGGAATAGGAGGGGATCTTTTAATGGTCAGTATAAACAGGAGGGATGATTACAGCAAGCAAAGCCTGTTTCAGTGTTCATATGAGCACCTGACTGTTGTTTTAAGATAGATAATGATTGATATAAATATAGTAAAACACATTTATAATAATATGAAATATATCTTCATAGCAGAAGTTATAATTATTGACAAATACTGCTCATTTACACTTAAAAATGTCCTTATATAAACTTTTAACTACATTATAGTGCATTATAAACCATTTATTAAATGTTTATATACTGCTTATAAATGCTAAATAGGTAAGTATAGTGTTAAAGTTTTATTTTGTAATTTTTTTAAAAACTCTTTTGAAAATCTCAATGTCAAAAAGTATTGAACACACCAGACAGGACTTTGAGAAAATGTTCACTTCTATGAACACTACTTGTGCCGCTCACTTGGCAAATGAAGGCATTTATGAGAAGCCAAACTTGTCCTTAAAAATAAGGTATTAAATGCCTGGTAAACACATGTAGTGATTATGCCGCTGGGATAAAGAGAGTGAAAGTCTTCAAGAGAGTTAAACTTCTGTACGCACAAGACATACAGAACATTTTAATTTCATAGTGCAGTCCTGATAAAACATGGCATCTTGGGTTTGAATACTTCTCTCATTGTAAGCATTATCTACTGCATATTTTACTTCTGCTTCTTCTTAGTAGTAACGGTGACGTTTTGGAATAAAGACATATATATGAGTGTTTTTTCCAACTTTAAAGGTACTGAAAAGGTAATTTAGGCTAATTAATGTGTCTCTCTCTGTGTTCACAGTGGGTTGTAGGAGAGAACGGAGTGCTCAAACCAAAACGTGTCAACCCAAACGTGTACCAGCCTCCATCACTCAAAGGTCGGTGCGAGCAGTAATGATACCACAGGTGGTGGTTGTGTGTGTTGTGATTCATCCTTATGTTTAAGTCCTTCTTGTTTTACCGTGCTTCGGCTGCAGTCAATTTCCTCCTTATTTTTCCATGCTTCACGTTAGGCAAAAATGCATGTGACAGATGGGTAGATATGCAATAAAAGCCTTCACTCCTTCTTTTTCTGTGCACGTCTCATATGCGTAGGCTTGCGTCAGTGTTTTCGATTCTTAGTGTAAACTCAACAGCAGGCTCCGTATATTTGTGTGTGACAGAAAGGGAGAAAGAGAGAGATTAAAGTGTGACAGCTGTGAGACACTGAGTGTGAGTCTAGGAAAGTCTGGATCATCCAGGATTACACTCAGTTGTGTATACAGCTGTGGCACACCCACACACACACACACACACACACACACACACACACACACGAACAGAACAGAACATGAACACACACATACAGTATAGGCATGATAGAAATACATACATGAACACAAACATATACTCTCTTTTGTTTCTTTATGCATGTGGTTTCTTGCTTGTTGCATGTGGTCGTTAAAGAGGCAAAATTCTACATTTTGGAGCTTATCAGCAGAGCTTCATTTTATCTGGGATTTCTGGGTGTTTGTTGCATGTCGTGTGATGATATAATGAAGCACGAAGCCTTGCTCTTGCATCAGAAATCTGTCCTTCAGCAGCTCAGTTGCAGAGAGTGAAAGAGAGAGCTACCTTGGAATAATTTCTAATTACATAACCTACCTTAAGCTAGAATAAGTGACCTGCCTCAGTGCCGCACTGTGTATCTGAGGGTGTGAGATAGTGAAAGAGAGAGAGAGAGAGAGAGAGAGAGAGGCCAAGGTGACCCAGAGGAAGTGAGAGGAGGAGTTGAGGTAATAACAAAAAGAGGAGAGAGTGTGTAGGGAGAGAGAGAGAGAGAGAGAAAAGTGTGAGTCAGCATTGCCGCTGTGAGAGCGCTGAGGAGGGCGGGCGGTCGAGGAAAGACGAGGGTACAAAGAAACAGATGGGAGAACAGGGTGAGAGAAGGGATAGGAAACAACAGGGAAGGCTATACTGTAAAAAAAAATAAAATCAGTGTGGGATACCGTTTCGCAATTGCCTGCTTGCCTGTCTGTCTGTCAGTGCATGTGTTTAATTGGCTTCCTGCCTGCCTGGCGTGTATTCAAAAACCCCCGTGAGGCTTGATAAAAACTGACAGTTTTGAAGCGTGGTAAAACCACAACAACATCTCCCTCTATCCCTGTGTCTGTGTCCGTGTGTTTGTGTGGCTATCTCCCTGTGTGTGCTGTGTGTACCTGTGTGTGTGTGTGTGTGTGTGTGTGTGTGTGCAGCTGTGCAGAAGATGGCTGAAGCACACATGCAGAACCTAGGTGTCTACCCTCCTTTGGAAGACCCTTGTGAAGGGGAGGAGGATGAGGACCACAGTCAGGGAGAGGAGGGAGAGGACACATCTCCCACCAAAGCTGCTGGTGAGAGGGAGGTTCTCTGTCGACCGGCTGGGACTGTAACATACTGTCAGTGGCTCCATGACACACAGTGTCAGCGAGGATGACACCGTTGTTGTTGTTGTTTTGAAGGAAAAATACACCCTCTGGCACTTTAACACTGCTCTGATTTTCTATTGTTTTCTATTATTTATTAACATAATGATTATTTTCTTGATTAGTCATTTAGACCAAATGTTAAAAAACAAATGTCATTCCCAATTGGTGATGTCTTCAATTTGCTCGGTTTGACTGACTAACAGTCTAAACTGTTTAGATATTCAATTAACTGTCATATATGAATAGAAAAAAAAGCAGGAACAACCAAATATTTTGCATTTCATCTCAAAAAATGATTGAAATGATGAATTGATCATTGTTGCAGTTGTAGTGGTGTAGCCTACATTGTTCTTATCTCTTTAGATAAATTGGCTGGAGATGGACAACAATGACATTTAATAGGAGACACTGAATTTCAGCTGTCAAAAACATGAATAATATGAATAAAACATGAAAAACATGAATAATGGTTTAAGAGTTACTGAAACAAACACCCACCACATATTAAATCTCCAAAGATAAGGGAAGTTGGATACACCAACATGTAAATTTCCTCTTTTAGCTCAAAAATGATGCATTGATCACAAACTGATGACATATCTGAGGGTGTATTTTTCCATCAGGTTTGTGTGAATGATCCAGTTTGCCCTTTTTTTAAAAAAAAATATTTATCCTTGTGGTGTCTGCATATAGTTTGTGATTTCAGGGCTGATTTCCCCCCCATTTTAAGAAACTGTTGTTGGAATTCATCCTGAAACTGTGAGAAAAACAACTTCCTTTTCTGTCAAACTCTCTCTCTTATCATTTCATCGTGCTAAAGTTGAGTTTTTCACCGGGAGAGGCATTACATAACACTCTGCCTATCACCTGGCAATTAGTAGAAGAAATCTCAGGCAGCAGAAAATTTTAAAGTTTGTCTCTATTAAATTTGTGTTTTAAAAATTATGAAAAAGCAATGAATTTCAAAGAGTGTCACACAATACAAGATAATGAAGATGGGAGAAACTAGACACAGACAAGAAGTACATGGGCAAGAAATGACAACAGCATTTTTGTTAACCGCAGTGTGACGGCTGGTGGTTTTATTCTTGGCCTTAACATTTATACACTTCTCTGAAATAATTTACTCTAAAAGGTTTGGTCCCGGTAGAATGACGCTGCTGTTCTCAGAGGAAGCGTAACGTAAGCTCCTCTGTGGGCCCGCCGGCAACACAGGTGAAGCTCTGTGCGTCGAGAGACAGACCCAGTGTCATATTAGCTCTCTGTCCCTCGCTCTAAATCTGTCAGAGGGTACGCTGAAGCCGACTAAAGGCCCAGCAACCAACATCTATACCAGTCAGAGAGGCCAGACAGGATTAATAAGGACAGAGAGCAGAGTTGTTTGTGCAGAGAGAGCTCTGATCCTGCTCTGTATTCTACTCCATTTCTATCATTTTATGCTTTAGTGCAACAGAGAGTATAAACTGTTGAAAGTGACGAAATAGGAGCTGCACCAAAATATCTGAGAAGAGATCTTTTTGCGTATACACTGCCTTATTATGTGTTTTTTGTTTTTATGCAGCACAATTATGGGTTTTTAAACTCTATTATATACATGAGAACAGTGGCCTTTCATTCAGAATCATTGAACTGTCTGCCCAGATGACAGGCTCTCACAATAAATCCCTTTGTGGGATCCTGGTGAAACACCAAGTACCCAAACAGGATGTTGAAAGATCCTGATCGGGTCCTTTGATTACAGCTCATCTGTTGTTTCAGGTTGAGCGACGCAGTTAGGGCTCAGTATACTATGACAGTCAGAAGACAAAAATTATTTAATTAGGTAGCTGTTCGCGACATGATTGACAGCTGATGAAAACTCAGTGACTTACAACTATAAGGACAAAGAACAAACAGTCTCCTTGTCTCATCCTGTGTGTTTCTGTAATCCGGCAGTGGGTCTACAGCTCAGAAAGGAACATGAAAATGTGATATAAAAGCACAAAAATCAGCAGATTTGTCATTATTACACATTTCTTTACAGTTCAGTCCACCTTTTCAAATACTTGCCCTTTCCTAAATTGATCATCGAAGGCCAGAAACAAACTTTCTACACGTTTTCTAAATATAGTCGGCCTGTTCCTGCTACCAAACACACTCCATAATCTACTTTATAAATAACCAAAAGCAAACACAGACATTCTGAGTCACTGCTGCTTTTGACATCAGTCTTTGTCTCCTCAGATCACCACGAGACAGCCACCACCGACCAATCAGACAAGCTTTCCAGCGTGAGGGAGACGGCCAAGCAGATCCAAGCGGCGCAGGAGGAAGAGGAGGAGGAGGAGGAGGAAGAGGGGGAGGACAAAATCCAGGAAACGACAGAGGAGAACAATCGGGGGAGTAACTGAGAGAAAGAGAGAGAGAGTGAAGTAGAGAGAGAAAGAGAGAGAGAGAGAGAAAGAGAGAGAAAGAGAGACAAACATTTGGAGGGAAGATTGGGGAACGTGAAGGTGTGTTTTGTTTTTTTCTCAAAGGGTTAAAATCTGAAGAACTCAGATACGAGGAGGAGACGGGTGCGCTGTTGTCTGAGAGCTGTGGGTGGAGATTAAAAGCGAGTAATTGAATGAAAGATATACACAAAATGAAACAGGGTCAAGTGGGGTGTAAGAGAAAGCGAGTTTGTGTTTTAGGAGTCGGCCCTTATGAGGAGGTGAGGAATGATCTACTGAGAGAGCAGACTACAGACGCCACTTTGGCCCTAATGTCCCCTTCTTTATAATGAGTGTGGAGAGGCCAAGGTCAACATGACCAAATACCCTGAAAGACCAGTCCTCCTTCTACCTTAATGCTTCTGCACAGAGCTAAATGTTCCTTTAAAGAGGGTAATTACTACGATAAACACACAGTCTTCTTGGGTACACTTTTAACAAAGGTTGTCCCTTTGAAAAAAATCTTGAAAGTCCTTAAATGTGTGTTGTGGTCAATGATCCACTTCATCTTGAAACCTGCATCGTTCTGATTTGCAGCATATTTTAAATGTGTGGTCCTTTAATTAAATGTGTATTTACTGCCATCTTGTGGCAGAAAGGAGGAAGTTTAAAGTGATACTCCAGCCAAAGATCTAAATTTAAAGCATTGAAAAAAACTTTTCAAACCGTTGCTGCATCATTGTCCACTTCATTTCTGTCCATCCATATGTTTAGGAGTATTTCTGAGTCAGTCTAAGATCAGTTAAAATTTACTAAAAAGATAGATACCAAAATATTTTAGGAGGAGTATCACTTTAAGAAGCACCAAAAGGTTTGTCTAATGAGTGTGCACAGTGAGTGCATGCCTACAGTTATTGCATTAATATTTAAATCAGGACTTTTACTTATTTGAGTATTTTTAAAATGAATCTTTAAAGGGTGAAGCTACCTCTAATTTTCTCAAAATACTCAGCCATTGCCGCCATGCATCACACCTTTGATTCAATGTGAAGTGGTGAGCTGTTCGGGGAATCAGATATTAAATTTCAAATCTTTTCCATATGCTGTCGGCTTCTTTCTCAGTGCTCACAGGTTCCCTTTTGTATGTTAACACTTTTCTATTGTCATCTTTTTAATTGTCCACTCATGATTTGTATGTCATGGATCTGTTGTGAGAGCTATTTTTCTAAGCTAATGCTCGGTGTGTGAGTAGCTCAGCTCCTGTTTCTACTGTCTGTATACAACCATACAAAAAGCCTGCATGTAGCATGCAGCACCAGGAGACTGAAACCAGCCTCCGTGGTTACTTTATGACTGACATTTGAGCAAAAATGGTCACTGTACAAACTTTCTGCAATCTTTTTAACACACTTTAGATGTTCACTTGGTCTCTCTCTGTTGATGGATGACAAGTCGATAACTATTTAAAATGTTTTTACTGTCTTGCTTCTCAAATTGTCAGCCTTTGTCTAATCTAAGTTAAATCAATTTAACTGAAGATCCAGGATCTGATGTGCAAGAAGGTGCCCAGTTATGCCACAGGATGAATAAATGTATCACCTGGGCTGCTGTCTGTATATAAAATAAACTGTGTGAAACTTTTTTAACCTCTGACCTGCCCATATTGTGGGATGACTGGATGAGCAGGTTGTGTGTGCTGAGGCTATGCGGCCGACGCTGTCCTCCCTCCTCCGCTCTCTGTCCACCTCCCCTCTCCTCCTGGGTCAGAAGAAAACAGCCATGGAAAGACATGTATGAACTCTTATTCTTATCTGTCTTTACTTTACTTTTATTTTTCCATTCTCTCGTTTCTAAATGTGATGTGGTTGTTTTAAAGTGAACATCAATATAATATCATAATAAACACTTTTTCCCCCTTTCTCCGTTAGCCTGATCTGTGATCTGTGTGAAATCTGAATTTATCCAAGGAAACGTTTATTTTCATTGATTCTGATTTATCTTTCCAGTCACCGTCCTCCATAAAATAGAAACATTAAAACAATCTTCTGCTGGATAACAAAATGTACAACGACTCAACAAGGGATGTTTGATTGTGTATATTTATAAAGAAGAATAATTCATGAAATTATGAAATGTATTCATGTGATATTCTATAAAAAGCCTTCCTGGTTAAAAACAAAACAATTTCTATTAGCAACACAAAAACAGGGTCAAACTATGTCATCAAAATGTAAATTATTCCTTTTTCTTTCTTTACACATAGTCACTACTTCAGAAATTAACTTGAACCATATTAATATTTTGTTATTTGCATAAATTTATATCCTCAAATACTGAACTGAACTGATGTGAACTGAACTATTCTTTTATGTAATTAGTTCAACATAAACTTAAAAACTTCAAATCATTCCCTGATGTGTGTGCTATAAATTATATGAGAGCATAACATCAACCCTCAGTCAACAGTCCTGAACTGTGCATTATGAAAAGAGTCTAAATCTGTTCAAGCCTGGTAAATAAGATTATGCTTGCAGGATTATTCAGTCATTCATTCATTCATTCATTCATTCATTCATTCATTTTTCTAAGACTATATCTATGACTGACTAAAATGGCTTCAAAGTAGACCAATGATTATGTTTAAATGTTGGTTGCCGGTTGACACCAGATTCTTTACAACTAATTGAAAAAAATCTATTGAATACATTTTTATCAATGTAAATGTAGCAAATAAAGAAATAAAAGACTGTTTTGACATGTATCTATCAAAGTGTTTCTCTGGGCTAAATCTCAGTTTAAGGCAAGTATTTACAAGCATGACGTCACAACTACTTTGTTAGCCAGACTTGGTCCAGTGTGCAACTTACAAAACGTGAAAACTTGAAGCCTCCAGTGCACATACAGTGACAATGGATTCTTTTTAGTGCAATAGAAGACATTTTGGAATGAAGTGTTATGGATATTCATAGATTCTGGATTTTTCAGTAAGATAAAAGGAATAGATTTGATTCTTTTCTCTTTTTTTCCATTGGATTTTTTCCTTGAATAAAGCAACTGTTGCATTTGTTTAGCAACTGTTACTCCAACAAAGTTTTGGACGGATGTTTATTTATTCATGAATGAACATTCATTTTTGTTTTGTTTCTAACTACTAACACAAGTATTGTTGATAAAGTTATATACTGATAAAACTTAATTGTCAAGAACAACAAAAGAACTCCTAACATAACTGTATAAATTGAAGTAGTAGTACTAACTCATTTCCTGTGCTGACTGCACATACTTATTCTTTTGTTGACTGATTAAAACCTTTTATAGAGCACAGGTAAAATGCAGTGTATAATAGGGCTACTTTATCTAACAGTTAACTTGTTTTCAAGCTTTTTTAAAATTCCATATTACTAAACAATAACAAAGCGAAACCGGAAGTAAAATACAGGATATTATCTTGTATTGTTTGACTGAATTCGCGGTGGTCACGTGATCTTTATCTTGTTTTTTGAGGCTTCAGTATGTCTTGTGACAGCATCTCAGCTTTGAAACATTGTTTTAACTAGTCTGAAATTAACATTCAGTATTTCCGTCATTACAGTACATTTATACACATATATGAGTTTTAATTTGAAAGTCTTTACCGGAAACGCTTGTTATACCTGCCTACCTACCTGTTGTGTGTATAGTTATAGTTGCCATGGTGGTGTTTTACAATAAAAATTAAAAAGAAATAATCGTCGCAAAAGATCATTTATTAAAATTAAAACAGTAATAAAATCATAAATATTGAAACATATGCAGTAGACCTCAAATAAATTAAAACACAATTTAAATAAAAGAGGCAGCTTATTCTGAGGTTTTTTCCTCTCAGGCTGAAACTTGATTATCATGTGACATTTTCTGCTGTTTCTTAACACGCAATATCTGGTTTTCCCCAAGTAAGTAAATATAATGATGACTTTTGTTTCATTCTGAAACTGTGTTGAATTTGTGGAAATGTTTTCAAGTAGAAACAGCATACTGATACTTCCGGTAAGGAAATTCAAAGTAAAACACAGCAAGGCAGTGATTCTATTTTTTTCTTCTTCTATTATTTTCACTTCATGTTAGAGACAAAACTCTGAACACTGATTTGAAAAAAGACACAGTAACACATATATTTAACATTATTAAACTCAAAGGATGAAATATTATCTGGAACTTAAACAACAAAATTTTTTTCCTCTTCTATACAACAACTTACAACTTCACAGATAAAACATTTAAAATATATAAATAAAACGTGACTGACGTGTCCAGGTGAAACTTTAAAGATAAATCTAAGTGTGTCTGCAGTTTCTCCGCTGAGTTTGTATAAAAAAGCACAAATAGAAAATATTTAGTAAATGTTTCTCTGTTAGATGAGCTCAGTTTGTCTCCTGCAACTCAAACGGCGCTGAAGATAAAATTAATCAAACTTTATATTCTGACAGAGTTAACCTCTTTTATTAAAAAAAAAAAAAAACTTTATTAACAACACAGTAATATACAATACTTTACAAATAACAGTACAGGGAGTATTGGGGAAAAAAACACAAAACACACAAGCATAAATAAAATTGTACAACGTAAAAAAGATACATAATACAAAAAAATTAAGCGACAAAAATAAGTGCAACTTTAAAAAAGTGAATAAAGAATATTGACGAGGCAGTGATTCATCTTGCCGCAGCTCTTCTTCTTTGACAGTCATCCCGGAAGACTTGCTTGGCGATGATGATGCGGTAAATCAAGTAAGTTAAATGCTGTAAATTTGGGGTTTTGTGAAAAAAATAAAAAAATAAAAAAGTGGGTTAGGTTAACTCCAGTTTGTAGTTTCATAGCGTCACTTTCTGTAGCTGTTCGCTTGTGTCATGGCGTCTCTGTTTTTATGTCTTCTTCACGGTGTCAACAGTTAACTAGCAAGTGGCTAACAGTGGCTAGTTAGCTAGCTGATCGAGGCTTGTTTACAGGAGTTATATCATCTATATGATTGTTATACTTTCTGTCTGCCTTGGTTTTTCTTTAAAAACACTGGTTGACAGTGGTGAATTAGCTTGCTAGCTTACCTGACATACAACTCAAGTACCGTCAGTCGTTTGTTTGTTTGTTTGTTTCAGCAGAAACGAAAGGAGAAGGAGGGTGTTAACATAGGGGGTCTGAAACCAAGTTACCACTACTATTACATTTAATCTGAAATTCAAAGTTTTAAAGATGTCCTTTTCAAATAAAGGTGCATATAGGTTTGATAGAATAATGTCAGGGGTAAAGTTCATTGTTTGCGAGCAGCTAAACTCACTTAGCATTAACTGATTGTGAGTCACTGTGTTGACAAGGGTCAAACTTGTTGTCGAAAACAGGCTTGTCTTCCTGTTGCAGGCAATTATTGTGATGTCACAGTGCAAGCATCCCTTAGTAAAAACTCATAAACCCGTTTTTTAAAAGGCACATTGTTTGTTTAACTGAGTCTGCGTGCCTCACTAATTATTAATCCTAAATGATAAGTCCAGGCCAGCTTTCACACAGTGTACACAATATTCTGTGTACTCCACTGACTGTAGTTGGAGTCATGGAGTTTTGTTTGTTTAAAGATCCTCTCCTGACATATGTTCAGACATGTGAAAATCCTCTGGTTGGAACAATCATGTGTGATATGTTTTTTCCCACAAAAAAAGCAGAATTACCACGTTAAAATCCTTCAGATGGCATCTACTCCTTCTCCCTAAAAAAAAAAAAAATCCATAATCTATGAATAAGCAAAAATGATTCATTTCAAAAGTGAAATTGTTGGACACATGATGTCTCCTACTTCCCTAAAAAAACCCCAGAAAAAACACTTTCAATGATGAAAAACGATTTCCAATAATCAGGCTTTCTAGTGTTAAACTCCACACATACATCATTCTCAAACATCCACACACATATATGAGTGGAGGGGGACTTAAAGAACAACATCTCCGATGGAGAAACATTAGCTTGAACGTAATATCGGAAGAGGACCAACGTTGCCCTGCCAACTCTGTCTGTGTTGTTGCAGGGGGGAGTTTCCTGTCTCGCCGCAGGAATGCCGGGTGGAGAGTACGGGGAGCTCGGGGGTAGCCTCCCTGCCATCGCCTCCCTGAACGCATCCTATTCTACATCACTGTCCCTGCCTTCCCCATACCTGTTCGTACCACCTGCAGAGCGCAAGGCCATCTCCGACGTCCGCCGCACCTTCTGTCTCTTCGTGACTTTCGACCTCCTCTTCATCTCCCTGCTTTGGATTATTGAGCTGAATGTGAGTAACGCAGAAGATCTGTTAAGTTTTAGAGACTGAGGGATTACATGTGTATTGTGAAGCAGACGGTCAGCAGTGGTTAGACTCAGTTTGACTCTGTTCTCTCGCAGATCTCCAGCTCAATCTGGGACAGTTTGGAAAACGAGGTCGTCCGTTACAACTTCAAATCTTCCTTCTTTGACATCTTTGTAAGTGGGTCGATCCCAGTCTGTACATTTCACTTGGTTTCAGTGTAGAATGAAAGCGTTAAAAATGATCTGTATTAGTATATAATCCTGACCATGTTTGGAAAGGTTTGACCCTTTTGTGTTTATAAGAGATCAGTTGTGTGTATATATTAGTCATGTAGTCAGATTTATGCTGTCCGAATGAGCCATCGAGGTTGGTCACATGCTTGAACTTATTTACACAAGAGGAGAAAATATCAGCAAAGTCAACATGTCTGTACTGTGATCACATTAAATGCCTGAGGTCATTTTCATCTTCTGTTCCTTCCCTCTTGTCTCAGCTCCTTGCTTTGTTTCGTTTCCTCTGTCTACAAGTGGGTTACGCCGCTTTTCGGCTGAAGCACTGGTGGGTTATCGCGGTAAGTGAGCTTAGTCGCGGTAAAACACACAATCAAAACACACAATGAAATCGTGTGAAATCTTTTATATTTACAGATCTGCACATGGGTTTATAACTTCTATCTAAATCTTCCCTCTGCACAGATTACCACTCTAGTGACTAGTGTCTTCCTTGTTGTGAAGGTCATCGAGTCTAATGTGAGTGTCACATTTACACTTTCACAGTTGTATGTGGTGCAAGCATATCATTAGAAACCACATCAACTTTTTCACTTCTGCATTTATGCCAGTAATGTGCTGCCTGACCACACAATGGGCTGATAACGGTTTATATGACATCATTCTTTCATGCATTTCGACTTCGGTTTAGTACTGAATCCTTCATGTAAAAGATATTTACTGTAAATGGCTCATTTAACCACTGATGAGGGAAACAAAGCTTTCTGAAGCACTGAATCAATATGAGGCAATTACATTGAAAATGCTTCACTGTTTCAAGGGATTTGATATAGTTGAAGTCAAAAATGGCGACATCTGCTGGGCAGCTATAGGTATTGCATCTGTACGGCTGAATTACTGTAAATCTGAGACAGAAAATAAACAGTTAGTCAGATTATAAGTGGTCTTACTGCTTTCTTTATTGTTATTTTGTTTAATAAAGTCTATATTATTAAAACAGCGCTCTATTGAACATAGTCTACAGCTCTTGTTTTCAAATACTGCAGCATCTTGCATGGAAAACCAGCGGCACACCTCTCTGATACCAGTGTGACATAACAAGGCCTCGTTTGAGGAAGTCACGTGGTTTTTGACGTAGTGAAGCGAAGCATTGAAACATTTTGCCGTGTGATGCTTTGTAAGGTCGATACAGTGTTGAGTAATCCGCTTTGAGCGTAACACTATCACTACATTTAACTTTTTATACACAACAATGTCCTTTTTTTAATACCCCCCCCCCAGCCTCAGGATGACATGGCTTCTTTCTCTACACAGCTCCTGTCCCAGAATGCCTTTGGTTATGTGTTACCCATCACCTCGTTCGTGGTGGCCTGGCTGGAGACCTGGTTCCTCGACTTCAAGGTGCTCACTCAGGAGGCCGATGATGAGAGAGGTGAGAGAAAGACGCCAGACAAGTTTGAACGAGACTTAACAAAAATCTGTTTCTCCTTTTTAACTTTTTTTTTTTTTTTTGCTCCTTTGACACTCAGCCTACCTAGCAGCGGTGAACGCAGCCTGCGAGCGCGCCCCCATGATCTACCCCCGCGCTGTTTCAGACGGACAGTTCTACTCTCCACCTGAATCAGTTGCAGGTGACGTCTGATGAAGATTTCTTTCTCTGTTGATCAGCCTTAAGTATTGTGTGTGTGTTTGTAGGGTCTGTCCTGTATGGTTCATGTTGTGCTCATTTTGGCCTTGGACTTGTGTCTGCAGGCTCTGAAGAAGATCTGGATGAGGAGGGTCTCGGTCGCCGTGCCGTCACTGCCCAGGTACCTCCATCAGTCTGAAGGGTCTTTCTACTCAATGCTGCTAGTTGCTCTTCATCCCTTTGATGGTTTCCTGCTTTCTCTTTCTTTCTTTTTCTACTTTCCTCTCGTTCCAGGAGAAGGAGTACGTCAGACAGGGTCGTGAGGCCATGTCTGTGGTAGAGCAGATCCTCGCCCAGGAGGACAACTGGAAGTTTGAGAAAAACAATGTGAGTGTTATGAGTTTTATTTGACACGCCTCCTCTCCCCGTCTAATTAAGATGCTGGGTCAAGGACATTTCAGCAGACATGACTAAAGATCTCCTCAGTAGTCTGCTTTAAGGGGCAGAGTGTGCTTGTAAAGTACTGGGTTGAACATGTCGTAGAAACTAGGTAAAAATGTTTATAGCGGTTATAAAAGGCCACACTCAAGGGCGGAATGAAAGCCAGCTGGCACAGAAAGGAGACGAGATGAGAGAATCATTTAAATACGGGGCTAACGGTCACATTTTCACACAGTCTCTCCTGGAAGGCATTCATAGACGGAAGTAGTTGTATAAAGATTGAAAAAAAAAAAAGAGCTCTCCAACTTTTCCAGCTCCACATACCTCGTCAATCATTAAATGAAGTGGCCGTGAATGTCGGCTTTCGGGAAGTTAAAAAAAAGAAATACGGGAAGAAATCATCTGATACAGCCTCCCCATTTCTAACATGGGAAAGATGTGGGAGGAGGAGGTTTTTAAAGCTGTTTGACAGTCAAATAAGCTCTTCTGATGAAGTACTCTGACCTCTGAAGTCCACTCTGATATATCTTCCATTCCCAAATAGTGCAAGCCACTAAAATCCTAAATTGTTGTGTTGTTTTCCAGCCATGTGGGTTTGGGTTTGATAGCAATTAAATGAATCAGAATCCAATATTGATCCTATGTATTTAATTTGAATCCCTTATTTGGAGGGCATAAAAAATATAAAAAAAGTGACAGTAACAGAACTCTGCAGCTCTGCAGATAAATGAAATATTTGCTGTGTTGTCAGTGAGATGTTTTGTTGTTCTTTGCTAGTAAGAAAAGCAGAGAGGAAGTGATGTAAAACATGCACTCTGGTCTTAATGAAGTCAGATATTTTAGGAACTTGGAACTAGATCAAAAATGAAACTCCAACCTTGTCATCCAGCATTTTTCACTGCAGGAATGCTTTCAGTTTATTTGTAGATAATCTTTTGCTGTATCTGAAATTTTAAGAAATGAACGAAATGTAAAAAAAAAAAAAAAAAAATCTACATTTCACCACTAAATAAATCATTCAGTGTTCTGATTAATTGGCTTTGACATTTAGCTTTCCTTAGTTGTTCTGAAAGGAAAGAGATGAAGTGAAAAGTGTCACGATGCTAACGATATTTGGTTTCATATCAGGACATGGGCGACTCTGTCTACACTCTGGAGATTCCCTTCCATGGCAAGACTTTCATTCTCAAGGTACAGCAGCCATTTCTGTGTATGCTCATTGTGAAACTGTGATCCAGAAGCTATCATGCTCCAGTAACAACCCAGATGAATCACATTTACACTGATAATACTGTATTTATTTTATCATGTTTACACATCATGTAGTAACTGAAGTTTGAGCCATTTTAGCACAAATATTTCCTCATTGATATAACATGTCAGACAGATTTTTACCCCTGTATTTGATTATTGCAGCTCTACAATCCTGCAGTAAAGAGGAGACCAGACTGTATGTCAGTGCAGCACTCACAAACCCTTTTTATCACTAACCATAACTGAAATCAATCCACTTTGCGGGCCAATGGGCGTGTACGTATTTGAACGACCTTTAGGTGGGGCGCGGTAGTAAAGTAATTGAGACTAATGAGGTGTTAAATTAAATCAGATGATGAAGAGACTTCCTGGTGCTGTCACACATGATTCGGAGGAACTGAAGTCACATTACAAAGGAGTTCCTTTAGCATGAATAATTCCCCTGTAGAGGAACACAGAGCACGCCCGCTATTTACAGGATGCTCTATAACTGAAGGCCTTTTTCAAGCGCCGCAGCTTGAATTTATGGCATTATTACAGTAAATTATAGGGAAGGCCTCGTCACAGCCACCACACGCTCAGATTTATTTTACTTTTAGACACACTTCTGCCGTGTCTAAATGGCTGATAAGTTATTGATCAACTTGACTTTAGACTTGTAGAATCTTGTTTCTTCTTTGTTTACAACAGTAGCAGACAGAAGTGACCTAACAATCAGGGGTATTTCAATGAAGTTGCAAAGTGTCTCCTATGTGCACTCTTCTTTTTCTTTTGGACAAAACAAGTGAATGATACATAAAGTACTTCTTTGTTATAAATGGTTTGAGTCGAGTTGAATGATTTGAGTTTAAAACAGCTATCGTAGGTGGTCTGAAAATATTAACACATGTGCCGCATTAGAAATACTTGAGAAATAGTTTTTTAACTTAGTGACATGACCCTTAAAGTTCTGATCTGTGAATATGATTAAATACAGCTGCTTTTGCTGATCTGACTGCACCATTATGAGTCATTACAGTAAGACACAGTGTTGCACAATTGAGGAATGTTCCCCAGTTGTGTCTAAATGAATGCCTCAAGATCGTCGTGTACAAACAGTTTTCCAGAAGTCCATGTTGGGACTTGGAATGCCGGACTCCTTGTTAAAGAGACGATGATCATAAATACACTTGAGAATGTTTTTTGGTCTTTTTTTTAATTCCATAGTTCTGACTTTTCCCTCAGAAGATCATGTGAACAACACAGAACGAATGTGATTATATTTATTGTAGTTCTGGCAGATACGGTTAGAATCCAAACACTAGGTGTGAGGTTTATATGTATTTCTTTTCATATTTCACACTCTCCCCCCCCCACAACTTTCTTTCTCTTACATGCTGTACTATATTTTTACAGCCTCAACATACACTTGATATAATGTCTGTGTAGGTACGTCTTGTAAACACAGCTGTTTGTTTTCGGTGCGTTCAGGCCTTCATGCAGTGTCCCGCTGAACTCGTGTATCAAGAAGTGATTTTGCAACCGGAGAAGATGGTCCAGTGGAACAAAACTGTTTCTGTCTGCCAGGTGACAACTTTGATTCTTTTATGTACTCATCTTTCTGTCCTTTTGAACATTTTTTTTTTTACTTGTTTAGGTTGTGTGTAGCCTAACAGTGCTTTCTGCCTCTCTCCTCAGATCCTCCAGAGGGTTGACGACAACACTCTAGTATCATACGATGTCTCCGCTGGGGCAGCAGGAGGCGTCGTGTCTGCCAGGTACATCAGTACAGCATACAGCAGACCTACCTTTCATGTTCTATATGTGGCTTTTTCTTATTTGTTATCTATGTTTCCCATCTTCAGTCTTGTAAATTGATGAGTGATTGATTTTTCCTCCTTCAGGGATTTTGTTAATGTTCGGCGGGTGGAACGCAAACGAGACTGCTACCTGTCTGCTGGCATGGCAACCGACCACAATGCCAAACCTCCGAGCGGTCGCTACGTCAGGTCAGACTGCGCCTCCAGCCGGCCTCCTTGTCACTGATCCAGCAAATTAGACCATCATATTGATTTAATAAAAGTGCAGCTGTGTCAGTTTCATCTCTCTAACTTCTCCGTCTTGTCCTCCTGCCTTTTATTGGCTCGCCTCAGGGGAGAGAACGGTCCAGGCGGATTTGTGGTCCTTAAATCCAGCAGTAACCCGTCCGTCTGCACCTTCATCTGGGTCCTCAACACAGACTTGAAGGTGAGAATGTGCACTTTTGCAGTTAGTGTACCGTTACTGTAACGTTTTCTGTTATTTGAAGCAAGCTGGGACAGACTTTACCTTTTTTAAGATTAGTAAAAGTTGAATGATATGAATATAGAAAGGATTGTTGCAGCAGTAAATGGAGACAGGATGTAGAAAAATAGAAGCAAATAGAGCTTTTAATGACACGACTGGATATTATTTTAAAATCTATTAAGAGAAACGTATAAATAACAAGTATGAAGACATGAATTACAGAACTCAGTGAAAAATAAATCCAGTATAGAATTAGGGAAAAATAAAAAATAAATTAAAATGCAAATATGAGTGAATTATTATTAACACTCAGTTTCTGTGTTTGATCTCGTCAGGGCCGACTCCCCCGCTACCTCATCCACCAGAGCCTGGCTGCCACCATGTTTGAATTCATGTCTCATTTACGCCAACGTATCGTTGACCTGCGGCCCTCTCTCCGCTCCCACCAACACATTTAAACCAGGAGACCAGGAGAGATTTCTAACTGTGCCACAGCTGGTTGAGAGGCGTCACTACAGTTTTTTTTTTTTGTTTTTTTTTTGTGAACCCTAAAACGGGCGTAGCGACACCCTTTTGATGCACGTAAGCTGAAGGGACGTGTTACCGTAACAGAAAAGACTGCTTCTCTAAGCATAGGAGATGTGAGACATTTCAGTCACTGGACAAGAGGAGTCATTCGG
The DNA here is from genome assembly GCF_963924715.1 of Thunnus thynnus. Classification (NCBI taxonomy): domain Eukaryota; kingdom Metazoa; phylum Chordata; class Actinopteri; order Scombriformes; family Scombridae; genus Thunnus; species Thunnus thynnus. Next base: position 8,186,633 of record NC_089533.1, on the reverse strand, counting down.
TTATCAGAGAGACGATGCTCCTCCTCATTCTTCAACTTCAACAAAGTTGTTTTAAGCGTGATCGCATACACATATTTTTTGCGTGGACCTGTACATGTTTTGCTGTGTCTCACCATGCGAGGAGAACTGCGTTCCCTGAAGCCATCTTGACTCAGGGTGGACTTTACTGAAACAAGAAGACCCGGATGTACGTGACTCTCACTGTGTGGACATCTGTCTCACTTATTAGGAAAGAACTGATGCAACAGCATGACTGAAATCTTGTTCTACCAAGCAGCTGTCTCTCTGAGCCTTATCTTACTGCACACATTATTAGCTATTGATTTGCTGCTTTTGTTTTTTTTTTTTGTTATTTTTCACTGCACCATATATGGTTCTCTGGTGCACCTGCTCCAAAACAAATCCACACTTCACTGCAATGCCTGTAACAAACACTTCATTTGAATGGGTAAAAGCTTTTTCCACATAGTTTGTCTACACTGTGATAGATCGGGGGAAAGGAGACGCCTTGATGTCTGATCACCACAAGGGGGAGACACCACTGATCCACTAAGAGAAAGCCTCTTGATTTAACTTCATCACCTGTCCCAAGGTGCTAAAACTCGCTGACAGGCTGCAACTAATGATTTTTATAATCGATTTAAACAATTTTTTTGATAAATCTGTTGGTCCATAAAACATCAGAAAGCAGAGAGACTAATCACAATTTCCTAGATTTCAAGGTGATGTCAACAAATATCTTGTTTTGTCTGACCAACAGCTCAAAAAACCAAAGATGTTCAATTTACTATAATGTTCAGACAAGGAAAAAGCAGCAAATTCTCACATCTGAGAAGCTGGAATCCTCAAACGTTTGATGTTTTTGCATGAAAAAAACGACAATAATTTCGATGAACTAATAGACTAATCAACTAATGGTTGCAGCTCTAGTTTTTAATCCTGCATCTGTGTTGCACACACACTCTGGGATCAGACAGGAGGTCAAAACAAGAAATCAGATCAGGAGGTTTTTAGTTTGTGTTGCAGATAATTTATCAAGCTCGGTTAAGAAAAAAATGAAGATGATAATAATGTTCATAAATGAGGATGCTGTTTACTTACTAAAGCTATCATTTGTGCCAATAACCTCAAGTGGCCTTGTGGTAAAATAGCTGAACTCATCACTTGTCATCAGAAGTTATTACTGTACTGATATGATTTTCATTGACTTTAGTACTGCCCCCCCACCCCTCCTTCAGGCCCTGACGTGGGACTGAATGAGGTTTTTCTATCATATCTTTATATTGTTTTTAATCATTTACAAATTTCACCTGCAGCTTGTTAAGTTTTACTCAGTGTTATCATGTACGGGGGAAAAAAAAAATCATTATTTGTCATTACATAAGTAATGAAAACTGCTTTGTTGCTATGGAGAAGAGAGATGTCAAATGAAAGTAATCATATCAACAATTTGGTGCCTTTATCACAGTAACATTACATGTCAGCCTTTTCTTTTGCTTTGCATATATTTTAGGTAAAAACATGCTCTTATATCAATGCTTCATCCCTTCAACAAAGCTATATTGTATGAAGCCTGCCTGGAGTTCTTCAGTTTTCTTTAGTAATCGTTCTTGAATGTACTGTATGTGTCATGACTATAGATCATTCATCAAACATGTTAATTTAAAGCCATCACATGAATACTGACCAACTGTTTTTATAGTCTTAACCAGTGTCTTATGTCTAATAAAAAATTCATGACAGCTTTCCAGCTTCAAACCTCATTTAAAGCCCCCCCCCCCCCCCCCCCCCCTTTACTCAAAAATGTGCTATTGATTATTGTCACTTCAGCTGGATGTTTGAGTTGCTTATACAATGATGTGTGAGCAGAGTTTGTTCTCACATTCATCTATTGAAGGGGGAAAGTTTCTCTCTGCTCACCTTAAATCTGAGTTTTAAAGGAGTCGTATTTCATGCACATTTCCTATGTATTTATTCTGGGGCTCTACTGGAATATCGTTGCATGATTTACAGTTAAAAAAACCCCTTATTTATCTTATACTGGCTCTTTATGCAACCCCTCAGTTCAGCCTCCGTCTGGAACTGGCCGTTTTAGCTCCTGTCTCTTTAAGGCCCCCCCTTCCTGCTGAGCTCACTCTGCTCTGATTGGTCAGCTCCTGGAAGCTGCCCCTCGGCAGACTTCCAGCAGCTCGGGCGGCTACGTCAACAAGCAGGAGTAGTAGGATTTCACTTCTTTTTCTCGTTTTTTTACTCAAAATGGAAACTCTGATCTGAAAAATGCGAGTGCACAAGGTGATCAACTCATGGAACAACATTAGCAACAAAGGCTACAGAACAGGTAGCCATTCATCATGAGGAGGCTTTTGACTTTTTACATATATTTTCTTTAAGTTTTAAAACTTTGACCATGATTAACATTGACATCCAACGTTATAACGGTATGAAAATAACATAAAATCTCAAAAGGCATATGTCCCCTTTAAGGCGTGTACCTATTGTGACAGCACAACTAGTTTGGAAGCCAGTAGTGGTCCAGTATGCAACTTACGCAAGTGTGATGTGGAAACAGTGCACATACACTTGAACTTGAACTTTGAAAATGAACAAAATTGCATCATCATTCTGGATTTTTCCAGTAAGGGAGGAGGAGGAGGTGTCATTTTAAGAATTTTTAATGAGATAACTGAACTTTTTATATGTAAAAACTATATCATAATCAAATTATTATAAAATCAGAGTATTTTTATATGTCTTACTACATGTCTGGGGGGGATCTTTAACTTATCAATATAAGTATGTCTTACCTAACATGTTATCACAGTAGTTTCCTCCATCATTGTATCCCAGGGGTGTTTATGTCATGAACTGTAGTACCCTGTGACTTGAGCCTATGTCACATGCGTGATAGCTTCACCGTTACTAAAAAGGCCACAATGAAGGCTGGCTTTTGGAGGCTGAGTCACCCTCCACCTCATGGTCATTATTATACCACAGCATCACAATCTTTTTTCCGAAAATCTGCTGTTTCTTTGATAGCCTCTGAAAATGAGATAATCCACAGGCATCAAGATATCTGGATTCTTAAGCGACGCACACACACGATTCTTATCTAACCACTTTCAAACAAATTAATGGTTAAGCAATTGCAGTAACCATACAATGAAACTAAATAATCCTAAAAATCAATAAAACCATGGTAGATTGGATAGAGAGTGTGTAATTAGACCTACAGTTGAAGAGGAGATGTGTTGTCCTCGGGGCAAAACACAATGCTAAGGACAAGAGATGGAGCAGCTCACATGATTGTGCTGTGACTGTCTTCTGAGGATATGGGTGTGTGAATGTGTGTGTTTTTGAATCGATGAGAGAGCGAGCGTTTCACTGCTCTCATTGTCTTCCATGTGAGGCTGATGAGAAGCAACAGTCCTTGGGCTGCCATCTGCCTGAGCTTCTCTACCCAGTCAGGCTCTGGCCAATGACCTGGAGGACAGACCTCTACTGGATGTGGAGCTGCGCTGGGATCCTGGAAAATGGGAAGCTGAAAATTAGGTAGAGTTTAGGGATCAGTGACTTTTAGTTTTGTAACGTTTTTGACCTGTTGTTCTTGATGATCTGAGCTTTTTTTTTTTTAGTGAATGTGAAACCAGATTTACTAGATTCATACTAGTGGACCCATATACGTTTTGTGCCTTTTCTTACTTTGCAGAATATTTTTTCGAAATAGGTTGTGAATAAGGTCCCCTTTCTCAGAATCCGCTAAGGAATCAGCATCTACAGCGACAACAAGGATTGGGAAGCTAAAGCAAAGCAGCTGAGTTCATCAGGCCAGACTCACCGCTGGAAAACCTTTGTTTGAGGAACTGAGGAAGTTGTTCTTCCTTCTGGATTATCTGATATTGTGAACTCTGCTAGCCTTTGACTCTGTTCTTAATAGATGGGTGCAGCTTTTAAGAAGTTCTGCATGCAGTTCTGCTGCTGCTGCTGCGCTGGTGATGAAGATGATGAGGATGAAAAGCAGCCTTTAGTACCAGTACCGTAAGACCAGAAACAGTTCTTCACCACATACATCTTCTTGTAATACACCTAGAGAAGAACACAATCCACAGAATATTTCTCTGTCTTTCTTTGTTACTAAGTGTCCCTGATGTGCTTTTTCATATGTATCACATTTGATGAGTTCTATAAGTCTAATAATTGTATGAATGTGTGATAACTGTGCTTCTGGGTGCTTGTGTGTGTGTGTGTGTGTGTGTGTGTGTGTGTTGGCCAACCACACAGTCAGGACCCGTTGGAGTATTTCAATCGTGAAGTCCAGAAGCGTCGCGATGAGGAGACCAACCTGTGGAGTGAGCCAGGAGACCCCAGCCACTCGGAGAGAGCTGACGACCGAGTGCTTTACTCCCTGCTGCAGGCCAGGACTAAGACCCGCATGGGATCCACGGTATGTGAGGGAGGATTTTCTTGAGGCTTCATCAGCTATATAAAATGACTGTGATCAGTGATTCAAACCAGCTGTAGGTCAAATTATCCAGTTACAAGACCAGGGGAACCTCTCCTATGTGAGAAGTTACACCCATCTGCAAGAAAATAGTTAATAGCTTTGTCTTATTCTTGTCTAGGGCTATCGTCGTCTGAGTGTTGACATTGAGGCCATGAGAGACACACGCCGAGAAGTTAGAGACAAATGGAAGACAATCCTGGAGAACCTAGGTGAGGCTGGACACATGGGATGTGAGACACAGTGTCACTCGTTCACACAGACAAACCAGATATACTTTGCCTTTCTCTCCTAGGTTTCATGGCAGAGGCAGACTCGCTCCTGACAGTGTCTGCCGGTGCCTCACATGACCGCATGCGCAACGCCCCAGCATCACGTGCCCTGCTGAAGACGCTCCACACTGAGACCTCCGTGTTCAACAGCAAAGACCCACCACCAGAGAGATATCTGTTCATCCTGGTGAGAGCAGGGGCTTGTTGCTTGTCTGAGGGAATTGCAGTGACATGAAACTTTAAACTCTTACAGAATTCCCAGTATGGTAGTCCTTTCCTGTGACCTGGAGCTTAGGGTTCAAAAACACCCTTGGGTGGTGTAAGACATGTTTAACCTTTACCTAACCCAAAATGTGGGCGTGTTTACGCCGTCCATGTGCTCCAGGCCACAACAAAGGGTACTTTCCTCAAACCCTGCAGCAAGTCCTATCAGCTAAGTCTAACTGCAGGGTGTAGTGACCTGTGAAAAACACACATAATGTGTCCCATTTCAGGGTTCACTTCCACCAATGTCAACCAAATATGTCTTAAATATGTGAGTAGGTTGGCAAGGTTGTCCTACTCCAAATACTAGCTCAAAATAAGTTTGGAGGTCACATCTGGTGTATCTTTGCCTTAACTATGAGGTAAAGGCATGAACTCATGATAAACTTATGATGAATCCTCTGAAGACGTTTCATTTGGAGAGGAGGCACTGATCCAGCCTACTGAAGGCCACACCTTTGTAGGCTGTTCTTTAAAAGGAGTAGACATGAAAAGGGATGTAGAGCTCCTAAAACTATACCACTGTTTCCATTTACAACTTGATATGGCTTACTCTAAATTTAGAGTGGATGTGTATTGACAGAAGGTTGGGTTTAGGGTACAATAAATTGTTATGGTAGTGTCATTCTTTCTGCACCTATGAGCAATACGTAACTTTTTAAAAAGCCAGGGGATCTTTGTGTAAGATCAAAACCAAGAGAAGACATTGACAGACTCCCTCCCTGTAGTTCAGTAGAAATCACTGCCCCTTTAACACCCATATTCTAACAATAATCACACTGACATACACACTCTCCCTGCTCACTTTCCTTCTCCCTCTGCACAGGATCGCCTCATCTATCTAGATATAGCTGACGATTTCTTGGCAAAGGCAAAGCGCTTCTATCCTCCAAAGGATGACTCTGACGAGGACGTGCCGGGCCTCGCCATAAACCTACCGCTGCTGCTGGCCAGGGTAGAGGCCATGAACGGGGCAGGCGAAGAAGATGAAGAGGAGGACGAGAGCGGAAGGGAAGATGGAAACTTGAGTGACAGATCCTAAGATCTACTGGCTGCAGTAATAATAGACACAAGGCAGGGGGCAGTAGTCATCAATCCTGGAGACCTGGATGACAGAATTACATAGCTCTTACCTTCAAGTGTCTGTTGGCTCCAACAGTTCTGCTGCTGCTTCTTGGAAGTTTTAAGCTGAACAATTTCTCCTTTCTCCCCCCAACTGCACAGCTTGCATCTTATTCTGTTTACTCTGGTCAAAATCTAAAAGGGCTTAGCAGATTTCCAGGTTAATGTTACAGAGGTGTTGACTTGTCTGTATTCCTTTTTTTTGTCTGTCTACCACAAAGTTTTATCAAGTTCTTAGTCTGTTCATTGTTCAGCTGTTGTGAACCTTCAGGGTAGCGATGTTCCTTTGAGCAGAGCCTCTTTATATTTTGTCCTATGATTATCAGCACTCATTTCATTCAGTCACATGATCGGTAACAACACTAAATAAATAGCCCGCTAATATGATTCCAGATTCACAAGAATGTGTGTGCTTGTGTAATCAAAACTCTTCACTCACAAAAATCTGCATTTGGCTTCAAACATTCTGGAAAACAGCACATGGAAATACAATGTGATCTGTACTGTACGTTGAACTGAAATGATTGCGTGTGTGTGACTGAGGTGACTTTCAGGTGATGTGTGTGAGGGGTGTTCTGCTGAAAATATGAAAGATTTCCAAACTCATGTGGCAGTTTGTGTATGTGTTCTGGTGTCCAGTTTATGATGAAATAAAGTTGCAGCCTGAAGCCTGTTATGTGTACGATGTCACATGTTGGTATGATGCCTTCCCTGGAGCTGTTTCATGTGAAGTAATCCGAGCGCCTCAGAAAGTGCACAAAGGACAAAGAATAAAAAAGAGAATTTGGATGGCTATTGGCAGTCTGCAATTTAAATAGAATATGCTGTGTGAAAGTCAAGTGAGTATTGTTCAGTGATTCCATGGATACGGTGGCACGGGAGCAAGCATTTCTTAAAGTGGAATACTAGGCACTTCAGTTTCTGTTTCTATGCCCTCACGTGGCCTGCCGGCTGTGCACCCATGGCTTACACTGTGATCCGCATGTGTACCACAAATCTTGGCCTGGCACAGCCTGTCCGGCATCTGACCATCCCGCTGGGACCAGAAGGGGGTTCAAGATGGATGGCGACGATGGTGTTTTGGTGGTCAGCTGCTTCTTGTTGTTGTTGTTGTTGTTATGTAAGAGAGACACTCTGGTGAGGGCACATGTTAGAACACGGTACCAGCCTACTGGCACACAGACACATAAAATAACTTGTTATACTTGACTATCTGGTAGCTGATGATAAGCACAAGTGTCCAGCTGAAGATTGTATGCAAGTTTTCACAGCAGGAATCAATATAGAAAGTTAACTTTCCTTCAGATTCTTTTTACCGCTATGCAAGCACTCTCTGTCAGACTGACCTGTCTAGGAGGCTCCTCTCTGTCCTCCCAAATTCACTCCTCCGTCACATAAAAAACAATCCGACTTACTCAAACTTGCACTCTCCCAATATTTTTTTTCTTTATTTACCACCTCCTGACAGGCCTGGGCTTTATCCTGCAATTGCCCTTCTCCTCCCTCTCTCCCTCCCTCCCTCCCACGCCCCGTCTCTTTCCCGGTGACAGCTCATTTAAATGTCACTTCCCAGCAGCTGTGGTGGTGTTGTTACGCAACACAAAGTTCTTCCCGACCAGGCTTTGGAGGATGAGGGGTGACCGCTGTGACAGGACTCACCTCATCACTTGTCACCTTTACAGACCCTCCACACCCCTGGCCTCATTAGCATAGCATGACTCACCCATAAACCAGCTAAGAGGTGAAAGCCATCTGATGTCTTCCTGCAGTTTTAGCTTATGCAAACAATAACAAGAAATACAAATTAGACGCATCACTCTGCATCACTCCTGCTCAGTGTCAGGCTGATTCTAAAAAGATATGATATCAGCACTGAGGGGCGTTGCATAGTGACTTACTAGGTTTCCGAAATGGCATTTCATGGTTGCCATGGTGTCATAACATAACTGAATGCATGACCTCAGGGATTCCTAAGGTGCTCTTGCTCACTTTTCTCTCTTTGACACCGAGTAATATTTTACATATGCAATGTGACTCTGCTGAGAAGCTGCAGAAAGGAAATGGAAATATTGCTGTACAGTAGTTGACAAGTAGATGGGAAATAGCATTTAGCTGTTGTATTATGTATACTGGGCCTAGTCAGTGGAAAGGAATGGCAACAATTTACTGTAGGCGAAAAGAAGATATGCAGTGAAACACAGATTTAATGTCAACATTTGACACACAGTGACTACTATTGTCATTATTAAATGTGAAAATAATTTAAAAAAAAACACATTTAATGCCTGATGAATGATGATTGGTCACGTGTCTGATCACTGGGACCATCATGTTTTTCATGCTGTGTGTGTGATATCTGATAACTGTTTCTGATGATATCAGGACTTGATGTGGTTGAATGAGTCAGAGACAGGGACCGGTAGTAACATCATACCACCAGACAACTGTCAGAGGTTTGTGTGTGTGTGTGAGTGTGTGTAACCTGAGTTGATGATGGCTTGCGTGGCGCTCTGTCACTGAGGTAATGAATCATTGGGGATGGAGTTCTCTCTGCTACTGTGAGGCAGTACACTGTAATGGCATCTAATGAGGGGGTTTGATATTGTCACAAGGCACAGCTGTTGTATAAACTCCTTCTGAACTGTATTATGTATAAAAAAAGTCAGCTGGATGTGACTCCGTAAAGTTCTCCAGCTTTTCACCTTTTATCTCCAAGTGACAGATGAGTTGTATATATAAACTACATGCCTGGAAATATCCTTTGTCTATGAAAAAACAGCTGCGTTAGTCGTTGTTTTCTTTCCACATTAGTGAGGTATCACTTCTTGCTCCTTCATGTACATCAAGACCAGACACTTATTAAGATTCCTCCCTGAAGACCAAACCTGTTGTGTGTATCTGTCTACATGTTTACATAATCTCCATACAGAGTGTCTTCAAGATACTTTCCCCTCCAAGACGCCGCATTAACAGCTGAAGTGAAAAGTGTTGGGCTTAGTGATTACAGAGGTGACTGGGCACACAATTTGAGAATCAGGGGATTTTCAGCCCAATTACCCGTAACCCCTCCACAGAGTGACTTCCAGCTCTAGGGGAATGAGACACGGCGTACTTGGTGTCAGATGTCAGTGCACACTGATTGTAGAGTGACAACATGGATCAGAAATAGCAACAGAACATCTATAAAATCGGTGGACAGACCCGAGCCAGGACACAGCCAGCACAAAGAGAGAGAGAGAGACAGAAGCTTGGAGTTACAGCCAGCTGAAGCATCATTGTTTCCTTGGGTGCATCCCAGACCAGACCAGAAGACCGACACACAAGACCTACTGGAGGCAATACATTTGAGACAGATAGATCTTCCCGCAGCAGAGATGATGCCATTCTGTACCGTCGTGGAGAAGCAGAACGGTGTGGTGGTGGGAGCTGAGCTGGCCTGCAGTGTAAAGGAGGAGAACAAGGCTCAGAGGGAGAGCTACAGCGCTGACTGGCACAGTGTCCGTATCAAGAGTAGACCTGAAGACAGGTGAGAGCTTACACACCTACCAGATGACACCCTGCAGGTCCTCTTAATGTGGCATGAGTCACCACTAAATGAGAAGAAAAAAAAGTTTCTATGTAATCTGAAATTAATATTAAATATTAATAACATTGTGGCATTGATTTAAAATATTCCTTACCATCAGAGGATATGGACTGCAAGGCAATTACAGTCTAATTAAGTAGGTAAATCATAGTGAGTGCTCCCACAGTTTCTAACTCCAACTTTCCTCTAATTCCTGCAGGCAAACCATGAACATGAATGATGACTCACGCAGGGAAACTCTGTCTCGGCAGTGGAGGGCCCGTTCTCTGATACAGAACTGCCCCTCCGGTGTCTTCAGAGTGGGCACTATGGAAAGAGGAGTGAGGGAGCACCAGCTGCTGCCAAAGAGAAACACCCTCCCCCTGCCAATCTTCATCCCCGCAGAGCTGGGTGTCAGGCTCGGCCGCGGAGCCCCTCACACCGAGGAGGACCTGCAGCCTTTCCCCACCCCAGACGGAGCCTGTCCCAGCAAGAAGACAGTGGACGAGATCACGAAAGACCTGCCCCCGCTCAAGCCGACCCTCATGGAGTTCGCCAAAGCACCCAAAGTTCTCGGTCGCTCCATGTCCCAGGAGGCCCAGAGAGGGTGAAAAAAACGAAAGGACAAAGAGAGAAAGAGGGGATGTTAGGGAGAAGGATGACAGTTGGGAAAGGATAGTCATGTCAGGAAAGAGCTTGACAAGATGTATATGTATTTATCCCTAGTGACATTCATCATAAACCCTACGTACTGTAGATCTTTAGCACTATCCGCGGCGAGCACAGCACCATTTAAATGTCATGCTTTGTCATTGTTGGCGTTTGGTGGTGGTAGAAGTGGTTATGTGAAGGTATTGTGAGAGGCAGGGTATGTGTTCTCAGCTGTGCCAAGGGCTTATCTCTGCCTGTGCTGGCCGGCTGGCCTCACCAAATCTGCTGATCTCTCAGCGGAATGACTGCGACCCAACTACCGCATGCACTGGTGCATCATAACCATATTGCATGCAAGTTCCTTTGCCTTTCTGTTGTAAATTAAAGTGTTCTTGAGGTTATCAGATTTATGGATTATGTAACAGGTGGTGCGGGAATGCAATGACGCAGAAAGTGACAGGCGGAAAATGACAAAAGGAAAGAGGCAGGTAGGAAACAGTAAAGAGGGATGGACAGAGGGAGGCAGAGTCAGAGGCGAAGAGGAGGGGGCGAGGGGTCCGGGAACATGTTTTGGTCAACCTCCAGCCTTCCACAAGCCCTTGACGGTCTCTGATCTTTGTGAAGAGTACAGAATGCTCCGGCGTGATCACACACTGCAGCTGTATATATATATATGTGTGTGTGTGTTTGTATCCCTGTGTGTGTATGTGACACCTCTAATCAAAAGGACTTAGGAAATCTAATAACCTGTTCTTTACTGTGTATTAACTGATCTGCCATGTTAGATGAGTGGCAGCTCATATATTTGATAGAGGAACAGATACTGAATTAGTGGTTGAAATGAATTCGAAAATGTGTGCAATGATGCTGAAATGTTTTTTTGCTAGATATTTATTATTTTTATTAATAAAAGCTGAGTCACTCTCCACTGCTCTCTCATTGTGTTTTCTCCCCACGATGCAACATGAACATATTCTTATATTTCATAGTGTGGTGCAGTAAGGGTTTAGTTCATCAAATAATAGATTATAAACCTAAATGACAATTAATCAAAGCTTATTGTAACCTTATTTACAAGGATTCTGACCTGCATAATGCTGTGTAATAGATGAAATTAAATTATACTGATTGGGCTGTGGACAGAAGAAAATGGGATGCAACAAAGGGAAAAACAAACAAACAGAGAATACAACCTAAACAGTGCTATGATATGATATGATATCATGATGAATGTCAAAGAAAATATATGAATAACAGGATCTCTGAGTAGAACATACTGATGAAATCAGTGAAAGGAACATAACAATATGGAAAATAATTTATTTTAGGAGACACCTTGATAAGGAAAAGCTGCCAGAGAGATAAATGGTCCCCTGTTATTTGGATATACATGTACTGCAACAGTGTCCTCCACCCTCCGAACAATACCCACTTCACCACTTTACATCCTCTCATTTATCTTTCATGTTCCACCTCCTGTGTTTGTGCTCGTTCTCAAAACAGTACACACTGTTCCCTTGTTATTGTGCGGAGCTGTAATGGATGCACTGCTTCCCCTCCTTTATTCATTTACTCTCTAAATCCACAATTTACTTAATTTAACTTATTAATTCTTACTTCCGCCAGCGGCCAACCGTTCTCTAATGAAATCTCATTTCTCCTCTGAATATATTTGCGTCTTTTAACCCCTTCTGACTTACTGTCCCTCCCTCGTCACTCTCACTTGTCTTCCTGCGATAGGCGGCATGTGGTGGTTTGATATTAATAGCTGGATAAACATTGGCATTGCCCTGGAGACAGTGGAGAGACAGCCGTACTGGCACGTTCCTCCCATTTGAGCTCTTAATCCTAGTGTTTTATCAGAGATTTGGGCGTACTGCCTTCGCTCCCTATCTTTAAAATTATCCTCCCACACTGCCACTGAAATGCCACGCTCCCCACCCTACACTGCCATGCTGCAAGCCAGTTCCCGAACTCCAAATGAACCCCCGAAGCCCGGAAACTATTTTCAGTGGGTTCCAAGGAATGTGGGGAATTGAGATGGCATGTGTTGTCACAGGCAAATCTAGTAAATTGACATTGAAATTCGTTCCTATATGCCTCAGCTGTCGAAGCTGCATGGTGCAACGCTGTATTATCCCGCTTGGAAAACTCAAGCTGCAAACCTTAAGAACTGGGTCACGCTGTACTGTACATTAACTTAACACTCGTCCCTCCTACCTTGAGCTTAGGCCCATGTGGAAAAACACTAAAATATACCTCACCTGTTTCACTTACTTAAACAAACGTAAAATATTTCAATAGCTTTGTATATTTCAACACTTTTAAGTTTTTATGCACCATTTTGATGCATTGTTTGTCATCACCTGTAGCGGTTGATAGGTGTAAGCACTTAACACAGTGTATTTAAAGACAAGGTCACACAGTGTTACACAGCAGTAGACCCTCTGCAGTGTCACACTCCTGCTATGTTGCCCACAGCGGTACAGTATGTTATGGCCCAAATGTTGTGAATGCTGTGAACGCTTGTCAATAAAGGAATACGTCTTGCTTGGTGCCTACATTCATTGTACAGCAGAAGTCCTCCCACTTAACATCTGTTGCTGCTCCCAACTGGACAACTTGGGTAATGCAGTGTGGAAAAAGCAAAAGTATGATGTAAATTTTTTTTTGTAGATTGACAAAAAGAGATTTATTGCAATGAGTAAGAAAATGTCAAACACTTGTATCAAATAATTATGAATAATGATAATGAAGATACATATTTGATCCAATAATCACTCTCTTCTCTGCTCCTGCTATCACCCCTCAGCAGCTCTGTTGTACACTACACAAAAACAAAAGATAAAACGTTTTACACATCTAAAGCATCCGATGAACTCGTCTCCTCATGTCATCCACAATCAACAATAGCGTAATCACTAACAGCGTCCCCAATCAGTGCCCCTCTAATCACAATTATACTGCGAAGCTTGCTGTTGTCACCTTTCCTCTGTCATCCCATTTTCAAAAGCCACTATGACATCACGGGAGCAGGCCATGTTAATTGGCTGTTGGCTGGGTGTTGCTGTGTGGTGGTTTTTTACCTGCTGCTGGGGCGACCTCGGCTCCCGCACGCCCAGTGGTGGCGCTTGGCGGGGGGGGGGGGAGGAGGGGAGGAGGGACAGCAGGCCTGATCGCACACATCATGCAAAAACATCATGCATCAACATGTTTTTATCTTGATATGAATGAACAGATTCCAGCTACAAAAAGTGCTTTGATATAGGCCTACACAATCTAAAACACAGTTTAGAGTCTGCATTCAGGTCTCAAAAATGTGTGTGTTTAGTTCTTGTGATTTTCAAGACTATATGTACAATCCTTTTAGCTACTTTTCTATTACTGTTGACAGTCACAGAGACAGTAAGTACAGCTTATTCAAGCCCATTAGATATGAAGAATCCCCTCCTTTGCTCCCCTAAACTTCCTTAATTGTGTCATGAAAATATGTTTTTGGTGAGCCATACTGACAACGGATGTGTTGTCATGACAGTATTATGAGTGTATGCTGTACCTTACATGACCTGCAACTTCAACTTTAATAATGGCAAAGCTAATATCACTCCTGATTCATCTTTCTAAACATCTTTCCGGGGAGTCTGGAGCAATTGCTGATCACTTTTAACGTACAATTTAATCAAATTATTAAATCAGTGACCCTGGATGCTTGAGTGATGTAAAATATATATAGAAATGTCCTAAAATAGATTTTTTTTAGCAAGTTTTTCTTTATCTTTGCACTCTATTATGATGATAAAAATCTACAACATCACACATAGCTTCATTTAATGTATGGTCCTGCCACACCTGCAGTCGTTATCTTTACCAAAGCTTGAGTAAGTTATAGCTATGCTAGGAATGATATTCATGGGAGAATACACTGGCTGACACAGTAGGGCTTCTGTACAGAAAATGTCCCTTCTCTTTTAATCAGCATCTCATAGATTTGCTCTGTCCATCTAAATTAGATTCTGGCGCCTGCTATAAAAACTTCTCAGTCTGCCAGCAGGTGATGATTTGATACAAACTGCCTCCTGCAGGAAAATAAATCTGATTACTTTTCAGGATTATTCTTTCTTTTTCAGAATGAGAGATTTGACTTCTGATTTCATCCGACAGTTAATTCTCTGCACCGGCGGTAATGAGGTGTCATGTGAAATGGACATGCAGGAGCCGTGATCACCTGTCTCTGAGTGACGGAGCAGAGGTGGGTTTGTTGGGGTGCCATGTAAGGTAGGAAAAGTACAAGAAGGCAGGCTGGTAATAGTGGTGGAATATCTCTGGGTCAGTCTCATTCTCTTGAATTATAACCAAATCTGTGGGCGCCTGACAAAATGAAGAGAAAAAAACCCAGCTTCGTTTGTAAGGGCAAGACCAAGATCATTACAGAGTTTTCACTGTCAGAGTTTTAGTTTAGTAACCCCGTGTTCACTGTAAGATATGAAAAGAAAAGGAGCTTATTGTTTACTTATTATAAGAATTTTAAACAGATAACTGACTATATCCCAAAATAAAATAATATGGTAAATGTCAAGTGAGATTACCATTATTTTCCACTGATGTGAAACAATTAAATTATCAGTCCTGAACTCCACATTCAACAAATGTGAAGTTTTTTAATGCACTGAAAACTGAAACCCCAGTTCAGTTTTTTTTTGTCTTTTTTTTTTACATCAATAGCAAGCTGGAAGGAAACTTTAATAAAATAAGACAATCACAGAGTGTACATATGTAAATGTGGAGTGGAAGAACTTGATTCTGGTGTGAAGCTATGAAGAATTAAATTCACTTTTTTTTTCTAAATTATATCAAGATGAAAGGTGACGGGGGTTGAGTTCAAACTCAGTTTCGTGACGAATAACGTGGTAAACATGATCAATTTGAATTGATCCGTAAAACTTACCTGATGCTGACACACCTCGGGACCCGACTGAGGGCCAGAGTATCTGAACGATCTGAGACCTGGTGCATCTGGGCATTCTGGATCGTCATCAGCTCCACGAGGCCTACATATTGAGAGCATTACACACACACACACACACTTATTCCTCCACTGTCTGAGGTTTCACTGATTGTCTTATCTATTTTATCAGCCTGCTATTCTGTCCTCCTCACCTCAGGGTGACTAGGTGATTAACCCACTTTGTGTCAAACCGAGGTGGTGAATGTGAGGTGCCAAGCTCAATTTTCTTACTTCCTTGTCACTCAATATTTGTTCGGCAATGACTCACCTCACTAAATTATTTAATTCCTTCTCAGCTATATAAATAAGCTTTCTGACTAAGGTTTCTGGCAGAACAGTTAGGAAGGTCTATTCAAGTTGTTTTACTTCCACCATCACTGAAATCTTATTTCTGTATATGTGTCTGTCCGTGCAGTAGCTTTAAACAATATCTGTCATCCTGATGAATAATTAAATGCTTTCTAAGCAATAGGAATGACGTCATCTGTTATTTGTTAGCGCAGTGATGCAACACTCAGCAACTTGACAAACTTTGTGTTAATTCTCCACCTTGAAGGAATCGATTTCATGAATAATATAACAATCAACTAATGTGAGTCTGTAAACTATGAGTGCAGCAGAGAGCAGGTGAAGGCCGGATTACAACTTGGCACTTATGGACAACTATGTGGTCAGTCAGTCAGATTTCGCAAATAAAACATCCAGTTATTTTCTCTCTTGTCTTTCGCCAGCTTCACAAAAAGAAATATAACTGATTGTTCTGTTAATATTCAGCTCATGTTCAGAATGGCAGATCCATATTAATAACCCACAACAAATGAGAGCAAATGAGATAAACAAATTCACACACCTGTAAGCGTGGCAGCTAATGCGCCGGTAACACTGGCAACAAAATGTCAAAGGTATAATAGGCACGATTATATTGGCTATCAGGCTAAATCAAGTGAGGCTGCAGCAGAGAAGAAGTGACCCTGAAGATCTGAACGCAATGTACAAAACCGTCTCCTCCAACAAGAGGAAACATACCTGGATTTTTTTTTTTAAACCAAATCATTAAATTGTATGTAAAAACAAATTATGTGGTCACCAAAATGCAAAGTTGCTATGTGCAGTGCGTGTTGAACCACTAGTTTGGCTTTAAATTAATTGAGTTTAACAAAAGTTAGAGCAAAGTTGTTTGATATACTCAGCTTAACTAGAAGTGATGCTGTATTTGGACTTTGGCAGCCATTACTATGTCCCAAAATGCATATACACTTTTGTGACTGACTAGTTCGTTGCTCACAACAACTAAAAGCTGCTGGAAAACCATTTCTGACAACAATTTTCACTGAATATTGATGCCGAACTGGCTAAAACCTACTGCAGCACTTGGACATGAATTCACAACACTCAAACTCATGCACAAACATCTCATGCAATTGTCCAAGCTGAAGAGTAGACCATGAATAATATATCTGAGTGCTTCCAATAAGCTGGTAATGTGACAGACAGGCAAGTATGTCGGTGAGTCTGAAATCCTGATATTCAGTTTATGTGTGGTGACAGCCTGCCATACCGTCCTTGACGTGACCACTGGGTCTAATGGAAGGTGTGGAGCCGGGAGGCATCATGGGTGCTGGGAGCTGCTGCGGGATAGTGGTGGACTGCTGAGGAGCCTGGGGAGGAGAGATGGGACCATAATGAGGCTCTCTGCCTGGAGGCACAGTGGCTCAGAGTAAAAGAGGTGAAGCTCTACTCCACATGAGGAGAAAAAAAAATCAGGGGATTATCTTCCCATTTCCAAACAATATTAAAAACATCACTCCTTCTGATACTAGAAATGATTGTATTATGACGTAAGACTCAGGATCCGTGATGGGTTTCGTGTTTGAGCTACACAAAGAGCAATCTGTTAGCTGTTGCGAAGATAAAGAGCTTTAGCTGACACTCTAATAACCTGCCAAAGAAGAGACTGAATTAATGAACACTTACTGGAAGTATCTGACAGGCCTGCGGATCATACGGCTGAAAGTGTGGATAAATATCTTCTGTCCATGCCATATGTGAGCGCTTCAGCTGATATTATTTACAAGATACTCAGTATGCAATTCTAACCTGTTTGCTGAAGTGCAGAGGCACACAGTAACAGGTTGCCAAGACGCCAAAACACAAGCAACAGTCTGCACACACATATGCACACACACACACACACACACACTCACCCACACAACACATACACACAAATACTGTACACACACACACACTCACCATCCGTCTGTGATCACTACATTGACCTACAGTATGCAAGTAATTAGTAAACTCACTGAAAACCAACAGTAGAGCAGCTGGTAAGTCAAGGAACTAAAACTATAATACGTTGCCCATAAAAAGTATCCGCCCACGTTTAGACTTTTTCATCACTGTTTCACAACAGTGAATCACGTTGGATGTAATAAGTTTTTTATGCCAGTGAGCAAATGAAAAACTTAAATATCAAACTATAAAAAAACCCTACAATTTCATTTAAATGAAAAACCGCAGTAGGTACGCTTCCTGGATATTAATAGTTTGAGACTTCATTTATTCAAATGCATGACTTTCATAAAATAGCAGTCTTTAACAAGTACCAATAATCATTGTGCTGATGAGATGTTTATCCATTAATATGCAATAAGATCTATCACACCGCTTTCTTTAAACATGCTGAAAAAAAGGCAAAAAAATGCATCTTATATTTAAAAGAGATATGTAGTATTGTGTAACACTTTTATTGAAGGATGATACCTCATATAACAGTTTGTTTTATGTTTAATTCAATTAATAATCCCCAAAATTTAGGCTTTTTTGTTGTTGTTGATGTGTCCCAATTCATTACTAGAACTATAAAGTACACATTTCAACTACTTAATTACACTAACAGTGGACTATTCTGGCACTGAGTGTAAAAATGTGAAAGGCACTAGAGTTTTGCATCACTAGGAAATCAAACTGTGACTTTGCACAATGGAAGACAGTGGCAGCAATAGTGTCCATCAACACACATGCGCACGCACATATAATATAAGTATATACAAGTATATAAGTTTATATAAGTATATAATTTAGTCATTTTTCCAGCACTTACATGTAGCGTGCAACAAGGACACAGGACACAACAAACATGTACATAGTGCTTTTCATTTTGTATAAACTTTTAAATTAAATAGTATGAAGACAGACAAAGATGATGCTTACATTTGGCCATGTGGCTCAGGAATATGATCAAATATTGATAAACTGCCCAATGGCTACAATATTACAAGAGGTGATAACACGGACCACGTCCTTATTCAACAACAAAGAGATAAGAGCTAATAGATATATTTGATCAGAGAAAAATCTTAACACATAAAGTACGAATTTTATTTTATTTTAATTTTATTTCACCTCCCTCCCATTTTGCATTTATAAACAGCATGAGGAACAATTCATAAATAGTTTATAACATACTATAATATTGTTTTAAGCAGACATATGGAAGTATTTGAGTGTTCATTAGTGTACTTGTTAACAACTATAACTCCTTATATGAGGCTTTCACAACTGGTGTATAAACAGTTCATGGATGTAACATAGTTGTAATCTATGCCAATCTATATAAATGTACATTTTTTAAAAAAAAAGTAGAGATATACGATGGGAACCACTAATCATCAGATATAAATGTGAGATGATTCGTCTTTGGAACAGACTCTTTGAACATGCCTGAACAGCGGCTCACTAGAAAGATTTTTAATTGGGACATTTTGCATGGACACCCCCGGATTAATGAGGTGAGATCTTTATTTTGCATAATTGATTCTCTGCATTATTTTCCAAAACAGATTACAGTGTAATATTTATGATGCCCAGCACAAACTGTTACAGTGTGGAACCTTATTTGAAGCAGAATTTATCCAGAAGTCAAAGATCTCTGTGTGCACAGTTACGTTCAGGTCCAGTAAATTACCATTAGCCATAAAAACAGGCAGGTTTACTGGTCTCCTCGAAGAGAAAAGACTCTGTTTGCTATGTGATTTAGATGAGACTGAAGATGCAGTCCATTTTATGTTTTATTGCTCATTATAAGAGGGCTACACTATTTAGTATAATGTCCTAAACTGTTTATATACCCTTTCTCTGAGGTGGACAGAGAACATTTCTGAGCACATGTATAATCATAATAAGTCATCACTGAAGCTTTGTTCTGATTGTAGGAGCTGAGTTTGATAAAGTTGTCATGCTTTAAATCCAACCGGGGATCCCCACAGGTAATTTGTTGTGTATTAATATTTAAAATTAATATTTAAACTGTGATGCGGCCACAGGTGTGTATTTATGGAGAGCTCAGAATGCCACACACAGCCAGCAATGCATGTATAATAGACAGTTACAGCGAGAGAGCTTCACTATGGCAGACGACACTAATTAGGGCACAGTTTACATTCACTGTACCAATCTGCCTTCCAACTCTCCCTCCCTCCTCGAACCTCCTCCTTCTCTCGCTGTCAGTGGAAGGGGCCTCTACACCCCCATCGCATCTCCAGCTCTGTAATTAAAACGCTGTAATCTGGGTGGATCGTCTCTATTTTTAAAAGCCCCCTGTCATCGTGTGGGCAAAGTGACACAAAGGGAAGCATCAAGCGGGGAAAGAGGAGGAGGAGGAGAAGAAGAAGGAGGAGGAAGGGGGGGGGGGGATAGGAAAAACCGCAGCAGCAGGTGGACCAACTCTGCGAAAGATGAGGAAACTAATAAACTATATTTAATTGGCAGACTGGCCTAAAGATAATTCTCATCCTGTTATCCAGCGCAGCCAATGCGCCCCACATCAACCGCTTTGGAATAAGACATTGTTTTTTTATAGCATCAAAAAAGAAATAAGAGAAAAGTGCTGCGCAAATAGCACCAAAGAAATGTAATCCACACGGAGTAATATTTGCATACAATTATCACTGGACAACTTTAACAATGGAAAGTAAGGTCAATTTAGACTTCTAAGTGTTTTGAGTTTTTTCTCATGTAATTATAAAAGTGAAACAAACTTTGTTGCATGTAACACCAGTTGGATTCATTTATATGTGATTTTGCACATTGTTCATCGTGTTACATCATATATCAGTATAGGAAAAACATTGATTAATCTTATTAACAGTATTTCATCTGTATCACCTAGCCCTATAAAGTGCAATGAGGTCATACAAGGTCCTGATATAAACTCACTCTCGGTATCTGTGGGATATTATTAGAATATTATAGGAAGCATATATGCATATATGCATCTATGCATATGCATAGATGATTTTATGTCAAATATGAATG
Source organism: Thunnus thynnus (assembly GCF_963924715.1). Classification (NCBI taxonomy): domain Eukaryota; kingdom Metazoa; phylum Chordata; class Actinopteri; order Scombriformes; family Scombridae; genus Thunnus; species Thunnus thynnus. The sequence goes on along the minus strand of NC_089533.1, from coordinate 8,165,937 downwards.
AGCGCCTGGAGCTTTCTGACACTTAAACAGCTATCTATAGGGATTGGGCCGCTGAGGTATGATTAAATTATTTGCACTTCTCAGTAATATTTAATGGCACTCTTGCACACACGCACACTCACACACATACACACACACAAATGGTCATCAGTGTTGGCTAAAGGGTTAGCTCATTGCATTAGAGATCATTTATTCATACCCCAGGGTAGCGAGGGAAGGCCATGCATGGAGACACCCAGCGGTTCTCTCTGCATCAAAGCTAACAGCGTTAACCACATTAACTGGATGTTCTGCTGAACGCTTTAAAAAGCAAATAGCATGGCATCACTGTTGCCTGGAACTTATTGCATTTCTTCAAATGTTATCCCATCAGTACGCTGATGTTCTCCGGAGTTGTTGCTGTCATTCCTCGGCGGATGGTGACAGTATGATAGCAGATTTTAAGTTAAATCTCTTATCATTAGTCCATAAGTCTGACTCACTTTCAGCCCCCCCAGCCCCCCTCACTCACACACACACACCCCTCTTTTGCCCCTCACCTCCTGCGGCATGAGCACAAGAACATGGCCATTACCTTTCCCCGTTCCTATGGCAACACCACCCTGCAGCCCTTATGTGGTGGTAGCAGTGTGTGTGTGTGTGTGTGTGTGTGTTAAAATCATGTGTGGGTGTGTGTGCATGTGTACGGCACGCTGAGGTTTGTTTAGATGTCAGCAAAGATCAATTTTTTAAAGGTTTATTGTCGTCCTCTTCCTATCGCTGTCTGCCACTGATAAACTTGCAATGCTCATGGCCTCAAATACCCTCAAGAAAGACACAACAATAGATATTTAAGTTTTTAGATGAGTGCCTGCATGTTGCAGTACAGTATTTGTGGGGTTGTCTGGCTGTGTTGTAATTATTTCTGATTGATCTCTGCGGCAGATGATTATTAAATCTCTGATCAGGGTGATTGGACGGTCAGAAATGCACAACAGGGACTATCCGATGTCACCACGACCGCTTTACAGAGGCAGAAGTTTGCAGCCTTCTCGCTTGCAATGTGCTGCAATTGTGAATGAAAAAGAGGAAAAGATGAAAAGAGATGATATCTAGAGACATGACAGAGCTGAAATAGAGAGAAGGACACGGCAGAGAGGGTGAATGTTATTTTCTCTTTGGTGGTCCACTGTCTGGCATGTAAGGATGAAGGAGAAAGAGAGCCAGAGAAGCAACGAGAGATAAGGCTTTGAATATATCTCGTCTTTCTCTCTTTTCCCTAAAGAGCCGGGCTGACTGACAGACACTCCCCAATGGCACCGCCACCACCTCCTCCCCCGGCAATGGGCAAGCTTTGTATAGTGCCTACCACCAACTCGAGCCAATTAACACGTCTCTTTGCACACTCTGAGTTTATTAATACATAATAAAGTAGTTAGCCACAGACACCAATTATCTTGCAATGTGAGTGGTTGGAGGAGGTGTGTCATAGGCGATGGGAAAGGTTTGTAATGATGGTGCACAGTGGTGCCCCGGTTTATGGTCAATACAAGTGATTTCCAGTGAAAATCAATGGGATGAGAAACCCACCACCCCCTTTAGGATGCAGTCATTAGTGAAAAGCATATTAATGCCGTGGCGCCTCAGACAGAATGAGCTCCCATTCTGTTGGATATTTGCTTTGTGTTTATTGTGGGCTTGATTAGTCCCATGATGATGGTCTCCATTAAAGGCAGCCAAGCTGGTGTCATTGTGTCTCAGCTCCCACTTTCCAGTGCTCCTCTCTGAATACTGACTTAATCAGACACAACCTGTGCCAAGCTCCCTTCTTCTGTTTTGATCCGACATCCCCTAGTGCCTGAGCTGTCCCCTCGCTCCAAGTGGATCTGTGCATGTATCCAGATGCAAGATTGACCCGGACGTGATCCCTGGCTAAATACAGAAACAGGAGATGAAAGATGGTTTAGTGCGACGTATGACTTGCCATCCCTCATGAGAATTAGATTTAACCTTACTGCCGAAGGCCTGCACAGACAATGAGCCTTAGCGGCATTATGCTCCATCTAAAACTTTCCTACGGTGGGAGGCTCATTAGATAATTTAATTTAGAATAGTTTATGATTTCCTCAATGAGAGGTTGGGCACAGGGGAAAGAGCATGTCATTCTCAATAACAGTGAGCCACAGACGGATGTACCTGTTCTGCCTCTTTTCCTCTCAGTGCATAAAAGCTGCAGTGCAGAATCAGATTGCGGGGCCACCTGTGCTGCTAAAGATCACAGTAACACTGGCTTTCTCTCTGTTTGTTTCATTTTATTGCAGACATCTGTTCCTTCTGAATATGATTAAGCTTTTTACACAAAAAAGCACATGTGAGAGCGAAACCTGTGAATACTAAGTAATAATTTGCATATTGTTTGTTATGACTCATACAAAAAAATGAGTCCCACCTTTTTAAAAATGTAAAACCACTACCTCCTTCAGATTATGGCTGCTATTAATGTTGTGCTTTTCAAAGTAAACTAATAAAATAAGAGTCCACATCCATTAAAAAATGAATAAGAAGGAGGATAATTAATTTCTTTTAACTGTAAAGCTTTTGTTGCCTACTTTCAGTAGCTTTAATGTCCCAGAGCTTTTCACTTTAGACATCACTCATTAGGGTATTTACATTTATAGTCACCTTCTTGTTGTTCTGTATTAACTCCTTATTTCATCCATTATTAACACGTGTTTGTGAGAACCCAGCAGCACTGCTGTCTCAATGTGTCTGAGAGCGAGAGAGAGAGAAATTCTTGAAAGTGCAGACAGATAAAAAGCGTCAAGAGAGGAAGGGACAGACCTGCTAGAGTGAGGACACACTGACAAACTGACAGGCAAAGTTCAGGACCGGGCAGGGGAAAAAAAAAAAAGCACAGTGACACATCACATCACCCAAAAACTGAAGAACGTCTTCAGGTTATAGCTGACAGCACAGCATTATTATGAAAGCAACAACAGTCATATTGGCAAATGATGCTCATATTCACGCTGAGAATATGTGCAGCATAGAGACACATTTGCGGGTGTGAAATGATGTAGGTGTACCATTTTGTGGATGGTTCGAAATGCGTTAATTGAGTTAAGTGTTTATATGTGTGTGTGTGTGTGTGTGTGTGTGTGTGTGTGTAATCGCCAACTTTTCAACTTCATGGTGTTGTGGGTAATGGAAAGAATGAGGCAATTTTGTTGTTTGTTGTTCATTTGCCTGCACATAATAGATTTATTTAAAATTTCATGAGTTTGAATGCAAGGACTATTGGTTCCCTGCTGATTGGATGCAGCACAATTTGCCTGGGGAGATGTGGAGAAAAGGTGTGTGTATGTGTTTTGTCTGTATGTGTGTGTATGTGTGTGTGTTTGAACGCTTGTGTGTTTACAGTGCATTTAGTGTTTTTTTTCCGAAATTCCACCAGTTTCCGCGGGCCCCAGCCAGTGGGGGCTAATAGACATGCTTTAAGAAAATAAGGCATTTTTTGAGAACATTCTGTTTCAGTGGCAACATAAGTGAAATAACTTTAACAGGCTGTGTTCGAGCGAAAAGAAAGCAAAATAGATGCAGAAATCTGAGTGTAGATGCCATGTGGGGGCATCAGTGACACCTTTTGAAATGATTTTTCTATTGAGTGTGTGTGCACCAAAGGGAGAGAGAGAGAAAAGTGAATGTTTACATCCCTTCACCTGTTTGAGATATGAGATACCGCTTCCATTCCTCAACTTCATTGCATGCATTGTTATTGCTTTCCCTCCTTTGGATACAGCACATCCCATTAGAAACAGATTGAACGGGGCTGTAGAAAGGCCACTTCATCCTTGTGGGACCTGTGTGTCGCCATAGAAAACAGATCTTTTGTGTATCTTGCCCTCTAATCAAAAATACTGAGGGAATTAAAAATGGCTTTCTCCACACTGTCGCTCTCACTGACGAATCCGTATCGTGTCAAACTCTTTCCGGTGAAAAGCTAGGCACATCAAGAGACCTTTGCGATGATATGTTAGGTATTTTCACTCAAAGCTGAGCTATCTCTGTTACAGTTAAGGTGTTGAGTGCCACTGCTGTTTTAATCACCATTATTTCTGTCATGATTTCATGGCTAGTGCGCTGTTCATTATTTTCTGCGAGGATCTCTGCTGTAAAAGGTCAGCAGTGACCCTTCTTGACAAGCAAATGTACAGCGGCTCTATGGAGCACGCTTGCAACACATCAAACGGGCACACAACTGCAACATGTTGATTGGGGTGAAGGGTTAACATGTTAACGTGTTGTTCTTGCTCCGCCACTGCAACATTAGCCTATTAATATCCTCTTCAAGCACGAATTATAATTAACTACAATTCAACCTTTGCTGGTCCAGTCTTATTCATCATAACAATGGCTCCTTGTCAAGCAGTCTGACTTGTTTGGACCAGAACAGTACACGTCGTCCTTTATCTCAAAAGAATACACCATGATTATAGCAGATCATCCGGTTAGTGAAGCGAAAAGAAGCCCCATAACAGTGCATGTGTCCATAACAGATTGTGGACACATGGATGGTGCTCCATGCTCGCTCTTTAGCATATGCTCGGTGGTAGTGGCTGACTTGTAGTGCCCTCAAAGTGAGAGAATGAGAACTTTAAGTGGATCTTGGGCGAAATGGTGACTAATTTTAATTGACATACAGCCAAATCAAAGAAGGGAGTTTTATATGAGAAAGTGACAAGAATTACACAAAAGAATCAGAGGAAAAGTATTTATTTTGAAATGCTCTATGCATTCCCTTACATGAAACAGCTCATAAAGAAACTACACTGTGGTCATGATATTCCATTTTTAGAACTTAACTAGGCAAACTTGGTGTTGCAGTTTCCTGAATGCAATCATATGCTGCAATCCTACTTTAGCAATGTATGTTCAATTGCAACATTCAGTGCCAATTCTAATAATAGTTGTGTGATGTTTGTTCAGTGTAGTATGAAATAAGGGAGTGACAGTTTGATTGGTGCATTTGCACATCAGCATTTTGATTCAGCTGCCTGAGGTTTCTGTCACATATTTAATTCATACAAAACAGCTGCATATGAACTGAATTTGTGAGTTGTGCTGTTTCACATATCACATAGCCGTCTGGTCGACATTACTTTTAGTTGACAAGGATGTGGTCAGTGGTAGCATTTGCAACGAGCAGTTAACATTTGTCATGTTAATTGTAAAAACATGCTGTTTTAAGAGTTGGTCTCTGTGTAAATCACCTTATAACAACCCGAAGAGTTGCATCAATCTAACCCAAGCTTGTTACCATTTTTCTGGACATTTTGGCACAGGAAGATGACTTCCCCATTCTTAATCCAGCTAAAGCAGCTCACTTGTTCTCAGAAGTTCTCACATAACATGTATCTATAAACTCTGGCATGTTCCAGGGTCCAGCAGTGAGCCCTCCGAATCATTCAGGCCCCCCATAAATGCACCCCTGCCCTCAGTGTCGCAGTTCATTCTCTGGGGGATTGTGCCGTGGCAATGCCTGATTTACTATATAATAATTTTTTGAAATTGAGTTTCAGTGTTGCAAGTTAAGAACTGAATGGTTAACTTTTCCTCCTCTAAAAATAGCACGCATGCTTCCTTGTTTCCACCAAGCATTCATTGGTACATGGAAACAATACCAGAACAATTTTGTTTATTTGCTCCCTGAGGATTATATCAGAGTCTTTGGAAGGAAATGCGAGGCTCACAAAGAACTATTATAAGTAGTTTTAATAGCAGTTCTCTGCAGTGGATAATTTAGCCTGACCTCTTGACCTCCTCTCTATATGAAATCTAGTGAAATTATGTTTTACAATATTATTTGCCTATATAGTTTCCTGCTTCAAGAGAAAATATCATATTGAAGCTTTAATAATTAATCCATGTAAGTGTGAATAATCATTTATACTTTCATATTAATTGCTCCCTCCCTGCTCAGAAAAACTAAAAGTAATAATGAGAGCGTCACATATGGGATGTGGTGGTTACCATGTCGACATGTTTTAGTATTTTCATGACATGTGTTGTGTCTAAAATAGATTGTGGAGTGGTTCTCAGCTGTTAAAGTCTAATTAGGCTATCTAATGAGTTTTATTTATTCATGTTGTTGTTTTTTTTGCAATACTTTTGGTTGATGTCAGAATTTGCTGTTCTGCTGCACATCAGTGTCCTATGTGTGCATAGTGAATGGGCTCATGTGTGAATGCATGGGTGTGTTTGTAAGGATTCATCTACCCCAGCTCTTTTAACAAGTCCTGAAATAATAATGAGAACATTGGTTGCTTCTGAGTGGGGCATGAGGGGGGAAGGAAGAGGCTGTGCAGATAGAAATAGTGAAGAAATGGAAGAGAAATTGAACCAAAATGCTGAGATAGATACAATGAGAACTCAATACCTCACACCTAGAATGAAACTTTCTGTGGGTTTTCTCTCTTTCAAAAGAGGTGTCTAGAATGTGCATATACTAAGAGCCAGGAGGAGCATTCATATCTTGAAGTACAATGACAGTGATATTTCACAGTTCATGGATGTCTGTATATGTCTTCTTTGTGTGAAATCCCTCTAAAGCTACTCCGCATTCACATATTCTCCCTCTGCTTTCTCATTCACATTTATGATCTCTTTTCACTCTTTTATACACACTTTCTGATAGAAAAAAAAAAGTAGAAGAACACAAACTTCTGTGCATCTCATACTCAAGCCCCTTGAGGTGCTGCAGGGCGGGCTGGGAGTTGAAGTGGTCTGAGTGAGCCTGAATGTTTTTTGATTGCAGCTGGTCACTCTTCAGAGAGATCAGATTAAATGCTGTGAAGCCAATATGAGCTCGGCCTGTTGTCCTCAAGATGGATAACCCAGCCTGGCCTCTCATTGCCTCTCTATATAAAGCCGCAATAAATGCCACGCTGCTTTTACTGAGTACTTAACTATTACTGTAAGTGTGATCGTGATGTGATCTTACTGCTCCTCATTTTTTTTGCCTTCATTTTCAGATAGAGCTATGTAAAATGCCATTTTTCTTGATGCAGCTGCTGTAACATTTATTTAAAAAAGGATCCTATTAATTCTAAAGGTGCACCTGCTATTGCATTAATGTATTCGCTTAAGTAAAGATCAGATCTGATTAGATCTGAAGGCAGAGATGGATCAGACAACATTTCACAATCTGATTTAAGTTAAAAATTACAAAATAAATCACCCTTTGGAGATTGGCATACGTGTTCATACAGTGAGTAATAATGAAATTATATGTTTAAAGAGTTAAACATAATATTGGAAGAAAAGAATCCTTTCAAACATGATTTTCTGATCCCTAATCTATCAAAAAAGATTTAAGCAGTTTTGGGATGATATGCATCATGTTGATTAACAGATGACAAGGCTTAATGTGGTCAGTTTAATGTTTTAATTCCATGCTGCAATTCAAACTTCTTTTGGTACAAAATAATTCATGCAGCATCAGTGATTTCAAAAGTGCAAAACGGGTCCAGAAATCACTTTACAGATCAATTAGCGAGCATGCCAAACATGACCAGAATCACTCCATAAAGCTGTGTTGTTGAGTTTGTTGAAAAACATGCAAGATTTCAGTAGAGTGTATTTACCAAATGAGACCAAGAAAAATACTTTGTATAGAGAATACCCACATATCCATCACGTCCACAGAGTTCACTAGCAGACGTGGAACTATAAGAATTCACAATCATGCTTTTTGACAGCTTTAAAAAACATTCATTAACAATTATTTTTAATGAACAAAAACATAAATAAAATAACTGAACAAAAGATGAGGTAACAGCTTGTAAACATTTTCGTCACTTTGTTCAAGTTGGCAATATTGAATTCACTCAAAAAAATCAACAGATCGGCCCACGTGTAAACAACTGTCCGTCTTTTACGCACAAGCTTTACGCACAAACATCGGTCGCTGGACTACTTTCCTGTAGTCATTTTTCGGAAGGAAATGTGAAGTTTTTGCATATCTTTCCTCGCTAAGACACACAGAGAGCGTCTTTTTTATAGGTACATGCAGATGCAGATGCAGATCTGCGGTTGTAAACGCGAATTAGATCCCCACACCGGATCTCCGCTTCAGTTCTCCACAGTACCAGCTCAACCATGCTCTAGCTGAGCCCGATCATGACCGTCTCCACGTCTTTGGAGGGTCGCCGATCCTTCACTAGGAAGTTAATCATGCTCTCCGACTTGATCATCAGGTTGCACCCGAGGAAAAATATACCGAACACAACAGTGAGCGACAACACACACAGCACCGCGATTTGCACCACACGCATGACGAAGAGTTTGCGCTCGTCCTGCAGCAGCACCAGCGAGCCGCCACCGTCGCCGGTCACTACGTTGTCGGTGCCATTGCCGGAGTACGTTGCCAGAGTTCCGGCTAGGGTCTGACTCCCGTTAAACAGTGCGCCCTGGGTCACGCCGAAGAAAGAGACGTTCATGTCTCCTTGCGGGTTATCAGCGATAAAACACGCGACTCCGCTTGACAGGCACACAGTCTCACCACAAAACCTGGACTCCAAGCAAAACTTTGCGTCATGTGACTGTTCAGGCAAAAATAAGAAGAAGAAGACGAAAAATAACACGCTTTAAAAGTCCAGGTCTACAGGCAAACATCGAGTTTTGTCACAGCTTCAGTGCGTAATGACCACATCCACATCACCGAACTGTTTGCTGCAGTCAAACAACGTCGCATCAGGTGCAACCAAAAGTAAGTTTCTTCAACTTAGAGTCAACGGTTTTCTGACTTTAAGTGAGTGTTCTTAGACACTGCGCAAGGTGCAAAATACGGTGTAATAAGAGACAGTCCCTGTGCTCCTGGGCTCGCCTGCGAGCGCTTCTTTTGTGCCAAGTCTCTGGTGCGTTTTAAAGTGATGATGAGTTCCCTGTGGACCACATCACCACTCCTCACCAGGGGAGGTAGTCAGGTGGCCTCAGACAACGCGCTCCTCTTCTGATGTATAAAGAAAGAAAGAAAGAATCTTCATTTTAGCAAGTCTTAATGTTATTCAGTGTAGCAACTTGTCTTTCTTGTGACATGAGTGAAATTAATCTATGATTTTTATATTAGATGCACATTTTGGTCTCATTGATTTCTTCCTTATATCTGGAGTGTTAATAACCTTTTTTCCCGGAAATAAGATCTTTACCAAACAAAAGATCATTCAACAAGTGTATTTGTATTTCAAACAAGTGGTACTTCCTGTCAAAGTCCCTTACTTAAAGAAAATTAGTTTTCAAGAATATATGAAGCTAAACGGCTCATAAACATTGACATTTTGAAGTGTGCTCTTGTGTAGACCTCATTTCTGCACATCAATAATGCCTGAAAGACTCAGCATTATGGATTCAGACATACATTAACTTCAAAGGTTTCTCTTGAAAGTGTTCAAACCCGAAGATATTCAGTTCAGTTTGGATCAATGTGAGTGGCAGATTGTTATCCGCACTGAAAAACAATAAAGAAAACTTTGAGAGGTATTTATTGAGTTTAATGCTCATTGCCGAGGAAACTGTCACCGTGACTTAGGAGCCTTGAGGAAGAGACCAATATAGGCACAGCGAGCTATAAGTTGGAAATGAGGACATGAATTAATAAACTATGATTGAACCATGGCAAATATTTATCAGAAATATTGGCTCCCCTGCTTTCACTGCGCCTGCTGTTTCCTTTCCCAGGCAGCGGCTGAAATGAATCCCCCATGAACAGCAGACAGCTCTGTGTTTTTATTGGAATGTGTTATTCAAATATTACTTTGTCTTTCAAGTGTTGTCTGTAACTATTTCAGCTGTCCGGGACAAAAGCATATAAGTAAAGTAGAGGTGAAATCCCTGCAACCTGATCTGTAAAGAAATGTGAGCCTTGGGAAAGCAAGAGTCAGTGCACATATACCGTTTGATAAATTAACAGAAATCATTAGCAATAGAATATTCTTCCATCTCTGTGAAGATAATGCTATTGTCCCTCATCACTTGCCTTCCTCCTCATGCATAATGTAAGGGTTCATTTTATGAGGTCAATACTGTATTGACAGGCTGCATTTGTGGGAAAAAAAATGTTAATACTTTGTGTATCACGATGTGATATTTATCTTTGAATTATATTTTGTTTATGGGTCCTTATTACTTAAGATATATTTGGTTTAACAGTCTTGATTAACCAATATAATCAGATGATGCGACTTTAAAGAATAATTAAGGATTAATTGCTCAAAAAATCATCCTCCTTCTTAAAGTCTGCAGGTAATTTGTCATAATGTAACTATCTAGCCATAATTTAAAGTAGTGTCTTATAAATATTTATATATTTCCACAAGGAAACTCGTGTGAAAACTCTGTATATCATGCTTGCTTATGTCTGGTCTATTGCTCACAACTCGCCCAATTTGTTGTGATGCTTCTCCCCTTCTCTCATGTCTATAAGTAGCTGTCTTCTAGCCATCAACGCAGATTGATACTCGCCCAATAAATCTGAAATTTACCCAAGAGGATGATTTGTGCTGACGGAAAACGATCTGATGGATTTGATCTCTAGTTGCTTTATAATTTCAAACATTTTCAAATGTATGAAAATATCTGTGCAGATTTTTTAATGGAGCCATTACTGCTGCATGGAGGGAGGGACTTTAAAATCTCTGCAAAGAGGTACCGTAACCAAATTAGAAGTTTAATATTTATTATCTAATTACCTTGCCAAAGTATTACAGCTGCTGTAACTCCCCCAAACTGCTATTATAATGTCATTATGCAGTAGATAAAAACACACTAATGCTCTTTAAAAGATCTTTTCCTATTTTAGAATAATACTTTACTTGCATTGATAAACTTCAACAGGTTAATAATAATAATAAAAAAAACAGCCTCAAACATTTTGAAACGACTCCCCAAGACTTGTCTGTGGAGCCTCTCGGATTAATCTGCTGTTTGTCTAAAAACAAAGGCCATGAAATTCAATTTGGGATGCTCCTGATGTCTGGGGTAAGCAGCTTTCAGCCACCAACTGACAAACATGTGTACAAACAATGATTAGCTCCATCCGCAGATACCTTTCATAAGCCTGGAGGTGGTTTACTCTCAGATCATTTATTACTGGCTGATAACAGATGCACAAGGAGTGTTTTTCGTGTACAATGAGATCAAATAATCTCATTAGACTTTGGATTTGGTTGCTGCAAATTAATTTGCGGCATGTAAATCAATGCTGTGCAATTTGATTCTGTTCTATTATTCATCACGGTGTGATTATGGAAAGTAGCTTGTACTTACACTTCATCTCTCTGTCTACATGTAAATCATCCAGTGCAGTTAAAACCTAACAATGTCTCTTTGAGGCTATAAAATACAAAATTTCAAAAGAATCCACGGATTAGAAGAAAGCAGTTGCAAAGTCATGGAAGAGGAAACTTCATTGAACACATTAACTAACTTATTATCAAAGTCTTATGAAAATTAGTAAATCTATTTGTCTTTCAAGAAGTTTGCCTTTTACATTTCCTCATAAAGTGAAGAACCTGTTGCTGATTTATAACTTTACACTCTTTGGAGCATCACAAAGCAGATTTTGAATTGTAAATGCTGCACATGTCATTGTTGAGCCCGTAACTGACAGCAATGTTCCTAACTAGTGGTTATTGTTGGTACAACTGTATATGAAGATATGAGGATGCATACAGACATGGATGTGAGTGTCTGACTTGTTCCTAAGCAACAGTAGACCTGTGAGCCCGGTGACAGATGGTTGGTGAAGTTATTTTGGTTTGGAGGAGAAGGAGAGGGAGGGGGCGATGAGGTGCCTGTATGGAGGAGAGTAAGGGGGAAGGAGGGGGTGGGGGGGGGACGTTTCCACTTAATATGAGGGAATTGGCAGCCTAGCAACACAAACTAAGTGAAGACATCCCTAGCAACAAGGAGGTGGTGTTTGACCCCACCCATCTCCCCTCTGCTCCTTACCCCTACATCATTTTTTTTTCTTCACAGGTGCCGCCACCGGGCCTGATGTGACTCAGGGGCTCGAAACGGACACGCCCTTTCAATCCCCCTGCGGCCCGGAGGGAACAGACTTTCCTCACAACTTCCATCGTTTCAATTAACAGATTCCTCAGATTCCCCTTTATTAGCTGATCAAAGCCCACACACAGGACCGCGAGGAAGCTGCTCTGTCCCTGCGTGTGTGCGAAGAAACGCCACGAAACTCCAGGGAGAGTCAAATGTGCATTAAAAAAAAAGTGTGTTTTCAACATTAAATATGGATAAACTAAGTATCAGGAGATGCAGATAAAGTGTTAGAAGCCATGTTTAGATCTTGAGATGTTTGCCAGCTTTGGGACTCGTAATCACACAGAGGTAAGTACAGTCATTAATTACACACCGATACAGATTGCAGGGATGCAGCAGCACAGCAGAGTAGTGCCCCACATCAACTTAGCAACCATCAATCGTTGAAGTTATTTTAGGGAGATAATGACTTCACTGCTTTGATTTTGCAGAGATATTAGACTCTCTGAGACTGCCTGTGATCCCCGGCACACCTATGGTGTTTCAACGGTTGGTAAAAATCTGTTTGTTTAAGACAGAGATTACAGATTTCATCAATGTTAGCCTAATTGAAGAAATTCCTGCTCTGTCTCTCCAGCGCAGACGTTTCATGCACTCCACCATCCGCTACCCATTAAACTAATTTCCATTTAGACACATCTCTGCATCTCAGTAATGCAGGGTACCATGGGTTCCGCCTTGTCTTTTCTGTCCCTCTACTTGCCACGTTTTGTCTTCTTTGTTCCTTCCTCCTCTTTCTTCCCAGCTGTCTCTCTTATATTTAACAGCAGGCGACATTAGACTTCCCACAGTTCTGAAGTCTGGATGCGCCACACAAGAACAGAAATGCCCTCTTGCATTCTTTTCATTTCTCCATCCTTCATGTGTCCTCGGTTTTGTATGAGTGTTTATTTATTTATTTTTACTTTCTCCGCATATAAACTGTCGTCCCGTCCCCAGAGAGTTAAATGTAAGCTGCAGATCCGGTGGGGCCAGAGGAGGAGGAGGAGGAGGAGGAGGAGGAGGAGGAGGGGGTGGAGGAGGTCGAGGAGGAGGAGGAGGAGGGGGTAGATCAAATGGCGAAGCATCACAACACAAATACACATCGTCCCACATCGCATTTCATGAGCCGGCCAACCCTTCACCTGAGAAAAACTCATATCCCCCTACTTGACCCTCCCTCCCGCCAGTTAAACCCGCTGAAGCAGGAAAGGGTAAGCCGGTTGTGGTTAACCAAACACTGATTTTGTCTGAGAGCGGATTGCGTTTTCGATATTGGCTCTCTGCTACGGCGCTCTGAGACTCAGTGAAAAGCTTAAAGGGCTCCGCATAGATCTGTAACACAGGTCAGGACCCTTCCATCCCCCTCTACTACTCCTGCCCCCCCACTCCTCTTGTCTCGCTCGGTCTTAATTGGCTGTCATCTGACCCATTCTCTGGCTTTTTACGCAGGACAACTAGTGCTACGCTCGTCCCAAAATGCCATTTATCTGTGGGGGTGGTCGCCAGAGAAAGCTTTGGAGCCAATAGATCCAAATCAGTCAATACCCGAGACGGGGTTTGATTGCCCACAGCGTATTAGGTCTACCTGCACTATCCACCCACACTGAGAACTTAATGCCAGCAGAACAGTTGACCGTTATAGCTTTTCTACTTATTTCTCTATTTCTGTCATTTCTTCTAGCGGCAATTCTTGGACACAGGTGGCAGTAACTTAGCAACCAGCCAGAGAATAAGAGCAGGGTACAGGGATAAAGATTCAATAAATGGACAAGTGCAGAGATAAGAAGCATTGTCTGCTCCTACAAGCCCTTCACCACCACCACCACCACACACACACATGCACGCACCACCACTGCCGCCACCCACTTCCCAAAGTTCATTTCTGTCAGGCAATCTGAGCTTTTATCCCATTTTCTGCCTCATTTTCTTTTTATTTCTTTTTTTTTTCTTCTTGTTTTAGAAGCCGGCACATTTCTGCATTCTCCATCATTCTCTGGAACAGGAAGAGCTTTTCTGTCGCAGGACAGAAAATGCATATCACACAGCTGTAGCTAGCGGCAAGGTCAATCCTTTTAGACCCTGAAAAACCAAGAAATGACTGACTGCTATCACCTACTCGATATGAGCTCTACCATATAGCTTATATCTTAGTAGCTATTTATTATTTTTTCCCACTAGGGGTCCTTCTACCACAACTCCACAACTTAATGTTGGATACTTAAAAGTCATTTTGGTGATTCCTTCATTTAGAGCCCATTGTTTTAAATGATCATCCAAGGTTTTGTGGGAGGTTTTCCAGTTTTGCTTTACATTGCTTCAAACAACATTGCGTGCAGCTTATGCATTAACTATTATATGACATGGTCTTCTCAGTCCAGTGGAGGGTAACATGCAAATTAGTTTATATTTAACACTTTGCCAATCTATACTACTTCCATTTGGTGACATGGTAAGAGAAGTATATGGTAGCGATTTCAGATGAGCATTACATGCAAGTGTCCAAAAGGCTGCAATATCACATCCACATTGAGTCAAGTTCAAATATTCAACCGACCGCTGCAGACCCAGTTCCATATAAACTCTAACTATGTTTTGAGTTTGTAATGAGTCAACACTCACAGTTATGACACAATAATGTGCATTGATATTTATTTATTACATTATTATTGAGTATTATCTATTAGTATTTTTCCTCAATGCAACTCAGTGGAATGGAAATGAGTTAGGGGGAAAGGGGGAAAAGTTTTGGACAGAAGAGGTGCAAATGCTCTGGTGGCAGAGCATGAAGTTAAAGAAAAAAGCTAATAAATTATGTATTTACTTATTGATTAATGTATTTATTTTATGTATTTATTGTGACACTGGTGGTGTTCAACAGTTTTAGTTTAATTGAATTCCGTTATATATGCAAAAAAATCAATTGCAAACTAATGCAAAAGTGTCAAGTCAAGTTTTTCCACATACTTTATTGAGTTATTGTAAGGTTTAGAAGTTAATTCATATATTATTTACTAAAAATATATTTACACTATTTACACAGTTAACTATTTACATATTTACCCGTTTAAATGTTTACACCAGCATCTTTCTCCTGAATCTACCTCCGTGGTTTTATCTCACATTTATCTCAGTCTAAGTCCTACCAGCCTCTGATCGGTTAGTTCAGCCCGTGGTTTCATCCACATGTGAATCAGAAACAAGGAAGTGTTGCTGTGAGGCTGATGAAGTGTAGAGAACAGTATGTGCCTCTCAAGAAAGTTATCCGTCTCCATCCTGCCGTTTCTTCTCAGTAAGATTGATTCAACCACCACATGTCCTCATATTACATTACAGAAGATAAACACACCGCTGACATGTGTCAAGATATAAAGTGGTAGGTTTAAAATGATCTTTTTCTTTTTTTTCTTTTTTTTTGTGTGTGTGTGTTCAAACTACTCCTCATCTTTTAACAGTCTTCGGGAGTTAGAGATAAACTTTTCAAAAATCTGCTGAGATTTTTCTTGAGTTAAAGTGTAACTAAAACAATACGGTACAGCACCATAAATAGTCTCGGTCTCTCTGTCTTTTCAACTCATGCAAAAAAAAAAAAAAAAAAAAAAAAAAAAAAGTAGCTTGTTATTATTAATAACGGTTGTTTCTGTTAGTTCCCTCCCAGGAAGCTTCATCAGAAAGCCATAAATGTGGCTTATTCCTTCTTACGTGAACTGGATGAGGAGTTTGATGGATGAGGCAAGGCTTTGTGACCCAACATGCGTTTAGTCAAGTCAAGAATGAGGAAAGGCGTTTAAGTTACGAAGTGAACAAGCCCAGAGGGAACAGACGACTCATGTCAAGTCGGCTCCGTTACACTGCAGCCATGGGAACTCTTTTACACCGTCTGCTGATAATCTTCTTTGTGGCATCGGAATCAAAAGTTCACGGTAAGATGTTTCTTTTTTTTTTTTTTTCCAGTATTCTCCTTGTGGCCACTTCTAAAACTTTCACCTGCCTCGTAGACCTGGGGGTGTTCCCGCCCGACATGAAGTGCATCTGTTATTAATATCTACTGTAAAGGCTCTGCTGATCAAGAGTTGTTCAATATAATTATGCTTAACTTGACACAGAGTAATTCACTGTTGGTTGAGCTGAATTGAGCGACACTGTTGGTTGTAATTGCGCTGCCTCTGCGCCGTTGGAGCTTTCTCCAGCTTTCCTTATAAGGGAGTAAAAAATACTCGGGATGTGTTTCCTCAGTAGGAAGACCAGGGGTCCTTCCACAGGTTCCCTGGGGCTCCACAGCCAAATCAAGAATAATTAACAGCAAATATCAGACAATGTATAAAAGTGAGTTTTTACTGCACTTTCCCCCCCCAATTAACTAAATAAAACAAAACACCATGACAGACTTTTCTATAAATCCATCTTTATATTATCTTATCTTATCTTATTTGGAATTTAGACTAAAGTCAATTCTAAATAAACTCAAGTGCTGTAAAGTCAAGTGCTCAAGTATGGTGCTCTCAATTCATCAGAATCCATCAGTTGTGTGTATTCACTTCCGGGACTCTTGACTATGACACTTGATTTGAGAGCTGATATGATTTCAGGAAGTTAATCAAGAGTTAAATTAAACATTTCACTTTTCCTAGATTTTATCAGATTGCTGATTTTTACAGTCTGAGGTAAATTGTTGTGCTGCCTGTGATAAACTTTAGCCAGCCACACCCATAAAGAGCAATGCCAGATAACACACAGAAAAGAGATTATTTATTTCTTGGCTTGTATTGAATGGAAAGTTTGTTTGCAGTTTGCTTACATGGTTACATGACTCTTTTGTTTAAGAAAAAAAAAAGCTCTCTCAGAAAAGATATGGATTTGAATCCTTAAAGTTGTGTGCAAACTGTATTCATCAAGCACAGCACTCGAAGACTGAATCTGATGGCTGGTTTCTGCAGCTGAACAGAGCTGCGTGACACAAGAATGGCAGGTCATTTTGAAAGGAAATGTGGTTAAGTCAAATGTGCAGGCATGACCGAAATGTGTGGCAGGAAATAACATCTACGTATATAATTTAATTCTAATATAATCCCCCACACAGGAAGAAGAAGAAAATGATTTTTTGTTACATTTGTGTTGGTATGATTGTCACAGGTTCCAACATCTGCACATCACGAGGAGTCACTACTTGTCAACAGTGTTTGGCTGTTCACCCCAGCTGTGCTTGGTGCTCTCAGGAGGTAAAAACAACCAGAAAAGATCTACATTACATACATTCTGTGTCTGCGATCCTCCCATTCACTGCGCAGTGCAGCATGTCAGAACAGAAACCTCATTTCCCAACAGCATTCTTCCTGTTGTCATCCATGATATTTGTTCATGCCGACTCTTCAACATGCTTACTCACTGTAGCCTCTGCAGATGACATTAAAAATAATAGAGAATTGGCAATGGCCTCGGGGCTCCTCTACTTAGGAGTGTCTTGAGTCTGCTATTAGGTGGCTAAATTATAGCATCTCATAAATGCAAACCTAAGATGTCTGAGTGCTTAACAGAATTGATGGGGTTGTTTCAGGAATTTGGGAAGGGAGGGCACAGTGAATCCCGCTGTGACTTGAAGCAGAATCTGCTGGACGGAGGGTGCCGTTTAGAGGCTCTGGAATTTCCCTCCAGCACCATGACTATCGGGAAGGACGATCCGCTCAGTGACAAGGCCTCAGGGACAGCCGACGATGTGACTCAGATAAAGCCTCAGAAACTCCACATGGTGCTAAGATCAGGTACACAACCAGACATCCCCCATGGGTCCTTGAGGGGGATCAAGGGGCTCCCCAGAAAAATGGGGAATATTTTCATTTCACTATTATCTCATTGACTATAGTTATAGTTAGCCCAGTGAGAGAATGTATAAGAATGACTATTCTGTTCATAGGTTTCACACTATTCACTGTTAATCTGCCAATCTAAAGACAGTTATGAACTAAATCTTATCAGATGGGGATCCCTGAGACTACATACTATCAAATACAGGTCTGTGGCCTGATGTGTATCAATTTGGTGGTCCTAACAACCTTACAAGTCCAGATACACACACCTTTATGTGACCATACACCACAGACCATGCACAACACAACAGACTGATTTCTATGTTGTTCAAAATTTTTTCATTTCATTTGAAAGAGATTAAATTTTGAGGGAAAGCAGTTGATCTCATTTAATTTGCCATCCTCTGCTAACATTCCTTATTTGTCCTCTTCCACTCCTCCACCTTTGTGGCCTGCTCTCCCCCTCTCAGGTGATGCCAAGCGCTTCACTGTGTCAGTGAAACAGGTGGAGGATTACCCAGTGGACCTCTACTATCTGATGGATCTTTCATATTCAATGAAGGATGACTTGGCTCGCCTTCGTACCTTGGGCAATGAGCTGGCCATAGCCATGGGCCGGACCACAAGCAACCTGCGCATGGGGTTTGGAGCCTTTGTGGATAAGACCATGTCCCCTTACATGTACATCTTTCCTCCAGAGGCAGTGGAAAACCCTTGCTTTGGGTAGGTTGGGAGGTTGTTGTCGGTGTTACATCTGAGGAGACGATTTTCCAATATTCGGAGAAAGTCTGTCCAGTTATGTTTAACAACGTGATTGATTTTTCACCTTCACTGATTTCCCATTCCTGCTTTCACCTGTTCAACATATATAGGAGTGGCGACACATGCCAAGCTCAATTTGGGTTCAAGAATGTGCTGTCACTGACGGAGAAGGTAGCGCGCTTCACTGAGGAGGTGGGGAAACAGCAGGTGTCTAGAAATAGAGACGCTCCAGAGGGTGGATTTGATGCTGTCATGCAGGCAGTGGTGTGCAAGGTATAAAAATAAAATAAAAAAACACACCCACAGATACACATGCTCACAGTATGGGAATATGAATTGTATGTTAGTCTTTCCTTTACCTGTCATATTTTACTTCCATCAACATATAGGACAAGATTGGCTGGCGTCCAGACGCCTCGCACCTTCTGGTGTTCACCACTGATGCCAAAACTCACATTGCTCTGGATGGACGTATCGCTGGCATCGTCCAGCCCAATGATGGACTGTGTCACCTTGGTAGTGACAACATTTACAACAAATCTACTGTACTGGTAAAGGGAAAAATTCAAGTACATCATTATATAATCTTGGTTTTTAGTGGTTTTTGGGGTTGTTGGACAAGTCTGCTTCTGTTGAAAACTATTTGCTCCCTGTATCTTCCAGGATTATCCCTCTTTGGCACTTATGACTGAGAAAATGTCTGAAAACAACATTAATTTAATTTTTGCTGTGACCAACTATGTAGTGCCGCTCTACAAGGTAAACAAACTGCTTATGCCACTCACTACATGAGGTTATTTATATGAAAAACACATAAACTGGGTCACCATCTTCCTTTCATGTCTCTTTAGGAGTACAGTAAGCTCATTCCAGGCACAACTGTGGGAACGCTGTCCGATGATTCTGGGAATGTTATTCAACTCATTGAGGAGGCTTATGCTGTAAGAAATTCCTGAGCTTTGGACAATAAATGGAGCATGCAAATTGATGTTGTCTTAGTAAAAGTGCAAACTTAGCTATTTAATGTGTAATTAATAACTTTATTGTGAGCAGAAAATTCGCTCCAAAGTGGAGCTGGAGCTGATTGGAGTCCCAGAAGAGTTGAATCTCTCCTTCAATGCCACTTGCCTGAATGGAGAGGTCATCCCTGGACTTAAGTCTTGCACTGGCCTTAAGATCGGAGACACGGTACGTTGAGAGGTTGATATGTCCCACAGCTAGTATGTGCAGACTATCACAGAAACTTTTCCTTCTCTTCAGGTGTCATTCAGCGTGGAGGCACAGCTGCGTGGCTGCCCCAAGGAGAAGAGCCGCACTTTTACTATCAAACCTCTAGGCTTCAAGGATTCCCTGGAGGTCACGGTGGAGTTTGCCTGTGGATGCGACTGTGAGGAAAAGGCCGAACCCGACAGCCCCCTCTGTAGCAACGGCAACGGTACCTACGAGTGCGGCGTGTGTCAGTGTCACCAGGGTCGCCTTGGCCCACGATGTGAGTGCTCAGTGGAGGACTACAGTCCCTCTGATGATGCCAATTGCATCCCAAAGCCGGGGAGCCCTATCTGCGGTGGGAGAGGCGACTGTTTGTGCGGACAGTGCTCCTGCCATGCAAATGGGTTTGGTCAGGTGTGGGGCAAATACTGCGAGTGTGATGATTTCAACTGCCTGCGCTTCAAAGGGGCATTGTGCTCTGGTGAGTAGATTTACTTCTTTCTGTCATGATAAGTGTTTATTCGCAGTCTCATTGTTAGAGTTTTACCAACAATTAGAACAAAAGCACTGGCTTATAAGGGTTGGTTCACCCAAAGTACAAAAAAACATATTTTCACTCTTACTTATGTGACCTTAGTTTGAGACTTCTGCTGTCATCATAAAAACAGTGCAGGCAAATCGAATTATTTGTCTTGCTTAAGTGATTAAAATATTATCTTTTTCCAGAAATGGTCTGGTTATGCTGAATGATCCACAGACTATCCAGTGAATAGTTTTAATGTGAACTACTCTCTTAAAAGTTCTTTATGTAAAAACTGTGAAGCAATTTACATGTATTAATCTTTTTTATTGCGTGAATGGGCTGTAATGCAACTTAAAAAATTAGACCTTCCCAGTCTTTCTCGCTTGCCTGTAACAGCCTGTGGACTGATTTATAAGTGAAGGACTTGGGCTGGTTTTTCCCCAGAAATCCAGCAGATGTGACGTTTTTCCACATTCTCGAGTGCCTTGCTTCTCTCCCGCTAACATCAACAAATGACTCGCACTCACCACAACAAAAACTGTGCTAACATATCCAACTAGAAACACCCTGCAAATATTAGCTCTCCAAGTCTGTTACCCACCAGGTTGGCTGGTGGCTAGCCGCCTAACCATGCCAGCAAATCACTGTTTCTGGCTACAGTACCTTTGTTTTTTGGGGGGTTGAGACGGCTAGCTCCCTCCGTCGACCACCACACATTTCAAAACAAAACCGCAGCATGTTGCTCCCTTGCCACAGCACGTTACTCCAAGGCCACAGCACGACGCTCATCAGACGCAGCTCGCTGAGCTTACCAGTGTTTAGTAAAAACGGTTGGTAAACAAAGTTGGCGGTTTGTGGGTCAGGTCGGGTTTTGGGTGGTTGATTAACACATATTTTTGCGGGTCAGGTGGTGCACATTGGCTCTCATAAGTGGTCGGGTGGGTGCAGGTATTAAAAGACCCTGACCTGCATGTGAGCGTGCACTCGCAGAGTTGGGGTAGGGAGAGGGGGTGGGTGCTGAAGCACAGTGCAACACAACATTAGAGACCTTTTATGTTATTATGAGAAGTGTAACCGAGGAAAAAGACATTACCTGCAAGTCTTGCGCCACTGCTCACTCACGCTGACGGAGTGTGAGCACATGGATGCACACTGACTGCAGCTCACTTAACAGCCACCGGTGTCACTGATGAGAAAGAATTTCTGATTCTTACATATAGAACCTTTAAATCTCATTTGTCATCACTCTGAGCACCACATACTAAACTCCATTTACATTCACTGAATAAAGAAGCCGGAGATCGGCAACAGATATCTCAAAATCTGGGCACATAAAACCACAATTATCTGCATGGCTAGATACCACAAAAGGTAAATGACAAAATAGGATTTTTTTTGCCTTTACTTTATGTCAATGTTGGCAGGAAAGATGAGCTTGCCCTTTCCTTCCTTTTCCCTGCTCTGAGGGCTCAGCTGACCATGGAACATACTCTGCCTGTTTCCAGTCACTTTCAGTCTGTAAACAGACTTTTGACAGTTTACATGGTTTTCTGTTACATAGCTCAAAAGATCAAAAATCCACAGCTTTCCCAAAACTAATGTGCTATACTATATGGAATTCCCGGTTGCTTATAAAAGATGTGTAAATAATTGCATCGTTTAGCAGCTAAACATAAACAGTAATGTTTCAAATGACCGGTCCTCTGTCAGGCTTGTAAACTTGGCGTGTGTTCTCTATTAAAGGCTGGTCGGCGGACACACTCAATTACTGCTGCCGGAGTTTGATTGGTGTTCTTACCACTCTCAGCGGTGCGGAGTGGTGTGTTATCACTCCCTATTACAAGTCTGCACAGCTCATTGCACAGTTACTCAATCACAGTGATAAAACTTTAATAGGCTTTGTCATTAGGTAATTTAATGTAAAAGCAGTTTGGGCCTGTGATTGTAAGGAGAGGAGAGAAGAGCAAAAGCAGAATGGAAAAACTGCTCTTTTATCTTTCACATGCATTTAGCAGAGCAAACTTAAGCATTGCGTACCAAATCTGAATCAATATATAGAGTTACAAGAGACTCATGTTTAACATTTTATTGCATATAGTGATGTCACCGGGGTTATCTTGTTTTTTTGACTTGGACTTTTAACACAAAGGCTGTATTAGAAACTGGGCAAGTTGAGCTTGAGAGATAATTAATGAACGCCCACTGGTGTACGCTTTTAACATAAAATCACAAGTAAAAAGTGCAATTTTTGCACAGTAATGGACTTTTGCTTTGTATAAACTGAACTGAGAAGGCCAATATTTTGACATGAAAGAATTACTCATCACAACATCTTATCAGCAGTTTCAATATAAAGGAATATCTTTGAGTTATTTTGACAATCCAAAGCTAAACAAAACCTGAATCACATACTGGGGGCCGTTTGTGGGAGGACCATGACCTAAGGATAAGATAGAGGGTCATGAGTGTGTTAGCAAGCTGAAATAATCCAGGAATATGACATGTTTATATCAACAAGGAAGAAGTTGGAGTCTTTCACAAAAGCAAGTTGTTTTTCTGAGACATCTATTAAGGCATTTAGTGATGACACCCAGGGCTTGGGCGCATACACTCACCTCGCCTACGCACTTACACACACAAGGCTGGAACTGGTGTAAGACAGTCCACAGAGCTCAATTTTGGAACCGCTAAGTTGCTGTGTCTCAGTATAGTCATGACGTCTTGTCTTCGAAGAACAAGCGTCCCTCGGCCCCAGCTCAATTGGAGCTACCGTGACCCAGAGCTCCATAAAGCTCCATCTCTGTGTATTTCTTCCTCTGCTGAGGGGCTGTGGGACCGGTGCAGGGCAGGAGTCAGCAAGCAAAGCCCCAGGGCCCATAAATATGAGGCAAAAGAGTACAGGGAAGTTTGCACTCCTCTGTTGGCAATTTGCCCAACCTCCTCTCTCTCCATTCCCACTTTCTTAATCCTGTTTCCTCTCCTCATCTAACTGTGTCTGTTTTACTGTTCTGTGTTTATCCCTGTTTTTGTCCTTTTATCATGCCCCCACCCACCCGTCCGTGTAAACCTTCTCTAAAGCCCAGGCATGTGATTAATGGGCAGGATTACTGTGCAGCCTCACAGAGAGAGAAGGGGATGATGTAAACCTAAAAACTCCCTTTTATGTGTGTGAATCAACT
The DNA here is from genome assembly GCF_963924715.1 of Thunnus thynnus. Classification (NCBI taxonomy): domain Eukaryota; kingdom Metazoa; phylum Chordata; class Actinopteri; order Scombriformes; family Scombridae; genus Thunnus; species Thunnus thynnus. The sequence continues at coordinate 8,142,391 of NC_089533.1, read as the reverse complement.
TTACAACTAATAAGGAAATAACAAGACAACTACTCACTCCTGTCAAGTTTAAGTGCTGTGCGCTGCAAATATTAACTGACAATGTAGTCCTACAATGTTTTTAACATCAGCAACATAAAAAATTGCAGATTGCTCCTCACGTCTTAGATGTTATCTTGTTGACAGTAAGAACAATTGCTCAGTGATAACATTATTTGTGACACAGTTAACCGTTAACTAATCAAAGAACTAGCATGTCTGATCCCATCCCTGCTATGAACACATTCTGAAAGCGAAACATGCAGTTGACAGGATGGTGACTGGGGAATTGTTTCCTTGAATTTTCCTTGAGTTTACTACTCCGGATGATTTGTTTTGAGCTCTGGAATTAGGGACCCTTGAACCCTTTGTGATATTTCACCAGTCGCTCATTCAGTCTGACCCAGCTGGCCAGTGACTCACTCACTTTGCTCTTAGTCATCTATTGCCAAATCCTGTTTGGTTTCCTGCTAAGAACCTTGTTATCGAAGGGTCTCTGACTTTGTTTCTAAGGTGTGTCGATGTGGGGAGTCTCTGTAATCCAGAGAGAGAAGCTCGCCTCCTCATACTGTCAGCAGACGGTTGCGTCATTTTCACACTGTTGCTAGAAAGACATGGTTATTGTGCCCTCTACACTTGGGCAGAGTCTCAGGAAGTGTTTGTGTCTGTGTATCTGTGTGTGTGTGTGCCTGCCTGTGAGGAGATAGGAAATCATTAGTCGTCGCTTTCAGAAAAGCATATTTCCTGCCTTTGTGTGGACTTGAATGATTAGGATGTGTAATGTCCGTTACCAAGTAAGATTACTTTTAAAAACAACGAGTTATGTTGTTACTAAGCATTGTTTTAGATTAGATATGTAAATGGTTATTTAAAACTAGAGCTCCACAACAAAACTTACTCACACTCTTAAATAAGTAACTCATTAAAGTACCTTTGCAGCACTACTTGAAAGGCAAATAATGTATGGCCACTGCTTTCAGATGTTCATTTTTTTTTTTTTTTTTTTTTTTTTTTTTTTGATGCAAGGCGGTTTCTTTGTTGTGAAATAAACCTGTTAATCAGTTAAGTTAACCAAATAATGACAAATGAGCAACATTTTCATTACAAATAAGTAAAAAAACACCTTAGTAACACATTATACCTAACGCTAGTTACATAGGTGCAGATTCCACAAACTCGCTCACAGGTACACTTGCCCAAGCATGCTTTGGCTTTAAAAACACAGAGGTTAAGAGGAGAAACTCACAGACACAAACACACACACACACTCAGTGAATCATTGTGCAATTGTGTAATTTGTATCTTGTGGTCTGGCTTCCGGACTCCACCCATGAGATTACGGACACTGAGAAACATATTTCAATTCAAATGTTTTAAGATGGAATATTTGATCTGTATTATATGTTTAAATTAGAATTGAAAGAATATTTTGAAGGATTTTAACAGGATTATCTTTTTTTTTTTTTTGATTCTTACAGATCATGGGAAGTGTAACTGTGGGTTTTGCCAGTGTGATTCTGGATGGGAAGGAGAAAACTGTAACTGCACCACGCGCAAAGACACCTGCAGGACCAGCATGGGCGTGTGCAGCGGCCGTGGTAACTGTGAGTGTGGAGTGTGTCAGTGCACTCAGCCTGGTGCCTACGGAGCCACCTGTGAAAAATGCCCCACCTGTCCTGATTCCTGCACTATTAAAGAGTAAGTCCATCACCAAAGTGAACTGGGAGACATACATGAAAATGTAACTGATTTAACACAGGTGATTATGCAGAAAGTAAATTAAGTACACAAGTAAATGAATGCCAATTAGCAAGTGCGTCTGACAGATTATCGATCATCGCTTATCACAGGTTTAACAGCAACATGTTGTTATTAGCATGTTGTCTTCCTTGTCTGGCTAGATGCTGAAATGTTCATGTTTTAGACAGAAAAAAACAAACTGTTATGTCATTTCTGGACAAAAGCGTTGGACTGACTGATTCACAGATCACCTCACCAACTAAACGACTGACCTTGCCATCCTCAGACCCTGCTGCTAAATCTACAGCAAAGAATTTGAAGCCATCTGACGTGGCTGGTCGCTCTCTGCAGTGCAAACACTGCTCCACCATGATATTCCCACATTCCAGGATAATAACAAACTGCTCCCACACACACAAATGGTTTAACAAACTCAAGTGTGGTTTCATTCACTGCAGAAAAAGGGCCAATGGTCCGCAGATATGAGCACTTCACAGGTTCATCATGATAAAGCTATACTCTTAAGGTGTTTCTGTTCTTTTGTCCCTGCCTTGCATATCGAATCGAACCACACACTGCCACTTTAGAGTATCAGTGGTGTATAGACTGTGTACTATACAAAGGTAACCAAATGGGACTCTGCTTGCAGGGCGTGTGTCGAGTGTCAACACTTCCAGAGAGGACAGTACATAAAAGACGAGAGCTGCAATAAAATCTGCAGAAATGAAATTAAAGTTGTGGATGAACTGGGTGAGAACCATTTCTAATCTCTTTGCTACGCACTGTGATCCTGCTGCTGATTATATGAGCTGAGTGCTCTTGATTGCAGTTGAAGCTTTGATACATGCATTGTAGTTCAAAAGTATTATATGCTGATGAATATTATATGTTTTGTAAAGATTTATTATACCTTTAAATAATTTTATTATCCTGTTTCTTCTTCTTCTTACCACAGTTTTCCATGATAGCAATGCAGTGAACTGCTCCTACAAAGATGTGGAGGACTGCATTGTGCACTTCCAGTATTATGAAGATGATAGTGGCAAATCCATACTCTTTGTGGTAAAAGAGCCAGGTACTGTAAGAGTCTCTGTGCACGTATGAGACCTGTTTAACCTGCCAGATAACTGAGTATTATAATTTAGGTACATTATTAGGACAGAGCGGTGTGTTCTTGATTGCTATTTCAGTCTGTGTCTGGCGGGCTACAGCAGCAGAGGAACAGTGTGTTCATATGTGTGGACACATCATCAGCCAGTTAACCACAGTTGCACTCTGCCACGTACCACAGAAACTCAGATATGCACTGTAGTAATGATAAACCACAATGCAGTGTCTGCTACTGGACTTCAACACAAGTGGATGCTTCACTTCATGAGTGTACTTCACAGCTTAACATACATGAAAACTGTACAATAGGAATTAAATCTTTTTCTCTCTCACCCCTCCCTTCCTGTCTCTGTCTCTCGTCTCTCAGAGTGCCCTGAGGGTCCTGACACCTTGGTGGTGCTCATGGCGGTGGCCGGAGCCATTCTGTTACTGGGCCTGGTTGGCCTGCTCATTTGGAAACTGCTGGTCACCATCCACGACCGCAGAGAGTTTGCCAGGTTTGAGGAGGAAAGAGCCAAAGCCAAATGGGATACGGTGAGAAGTTAATTATATCACTGACAGCATACATTAACAGGCTCTCATTCTGGGATCAATGGAGCACTGCAAAATACAGTAATAGAATATGGCTGCCCTCTAAAGGTGAAAGTCAAAACTGTACTTTAAAAAAGTTGAATATCAGTGTGAGATTGAATGAAATAATAGTACCTCGTTTTTCATTTCTCAGGCTAACAATCCTCTGTATAAAGGAGCCACGTCTACCTTCACCAACGTAGCATACCGAGGCACCTAAAGACTGAACACAGTGAGAAAAACTCAGGGGTCAAAAAACAGAGAAGGAATGTAGCAACACAGAAATGGATGGGAAGAAGATCCTTTACACTGTCACGTGGCCGGCTACTGAGTAGTAGTTATTGCTGTCAACAACATAATGTAAGAATTGTACATATTGTAAACAAAACTGTTCATGTGAGTCACAGATGGTTGCCTTCTTTTAGGCTTTCAGCTAAATTCGTACTTTACCCTATGTCGTGTCTGTAGCGTTCTCTAATGCAATCAGATACAGTAGGAGTTCATTAACATAAGGAAAACTCATTCACATTAAGGGAAGCTGCTTCTGTGTGAAAGCCTGTAACTTTTGTAATCTATCAGACAAGCTCTTTTACCACTTCAATATTTGTTGTTGAAGATATTTTCTATTTAAATTTTTTGCTCATGTTTTAAAATAGGAATCACCATGACCCGGTGGTAATAATAAATTGGTATAGAAAATATTTGAATGAATGGACTTTTGAAGTCATCTTCATTGTCTACGACCGTATTTAATATATAATTTACACCTAAGCCTTGTTTTAAGAGTGCCGCCTTTTTTAAAGTTCCCTTTTCATTTGACTGAAAAGAATGAACCACAGTTTATCGGTATACATGAAATGTGTACTATAGACATTTAATAACTTATTAAAACAAGCTTGAGACGTAATCATGTACAATTCTGTTTCGTTTCCCTTTTTGTGGGGCAAAATACCATTTGTAATAATAATTTTGACAAGAATGTAATAATCTGTTGAGCAGTTGAAAAAAGAAGTAAGATGCATTAACTGCAGCCTTTAGGCTGACTTGGTTTACAATATTGTTTATTGTATAATGTTTTTGAAATGCATACCAGCAATGGCAACTTTATAATCGGTGTGATTGCTATATTTTTTCGTCCCTGCATTATTACCTGTTTTTGTGTTTGTTGAGCTTTTTTTTTTATTGTTCTTTTGAATTGTATGAAAAAACAGCGATCTGTTTTACTTTTGCCAAAGTGTAAATTGCTGTAATTTGTTTCAATGTTCTACTGACCAGCACCGTGTTACACTGAAATGCCAGATCCTTTATTTGTGTATGTGAGCAGATTTTATTGCACATCAAATTATATTGGCCATAATGCCCTGTAATTGTTAATAACGGACTTGCTCTTTTGCAACCTCTATATAGGAGATAAGAGTGTGATGTGAGGTGTATTTTGGTTGCACATCTCTGATTCTGTCTCAGGACATGGCCTGCAAACTCACTGCTTACTTTTCTGTATTTGCACAGTTTTTTTTTTTTTTAAAGACGCTCTGGTTTTACCTCTAGTTTGTTCAACAGAGGAAATGCATAAAGATTTATCTCACCCGACTTCACCAACTTTTGTGTGATACTTGACATTTGGGTTTCTTTTAACAAAACTGCTTTATTTAGATCAGACTTACAAAAGCCCAAACAGCCAGGTTATTTGTAATTCATATTTCAGATCCAAAGCAATAACATCACAATAAATACCACTTGTTAAAAAAAAATTCCTCCTAATGACCATTAAACAATAGAGACCGAAGCCGAAGTATCAAAATTTAACAGAGTTTGTTTTCAACAGAGTTTTTTTTAACACACAGGATGAGGTTACAAAGAAAAAGGCTCCCAGAGGAACACTTATAACAGAGTTTTAAACACCTCGAGTGGGCGTTGCAGTTCTTTTCTTAATCTATCAAAATACAGACTTACTGATAACGTCATGTCTGTTTTCAATTCTCCTGTCCAGGAGCCATCTTGCCCAACTGACCCCCAAATGACAACTCTCACCCTGTCTCCGACAAATTTTAATTTCTACATCTTCCTCTTTACAAATAAGATGCTGAACTTCCTTTAACCGTAGCTGATGATTCTGCTGATGTTGCAGAGTTGCAGTACAAGACAGAAACAATTCATCATGATCTAGATATAATAGTAACACTCAGACACAGTGTAATCATCAGATTTTTATAACACCTTTCATGCACTGTGTGATTTCTGTGAGAAGCTGACTGTTTCACTCTGCCTCTGGGCTTCATTCATACATACAGCAGGTTATTACACAAAGCACAGTGAGATATATTTTCAAAATTCCTACATCCCTGCAGGGGTATGGAGAGATGCGTCTCACACTCACAAAACACTGCGCAGAAACTATTGCCTGTCCACAGTCACACAAAATTAGATAATAACATAGTAGATAGATAGTAACATTGAAATAAATACATCAAATACTGTTATTTTAAAATCAAAATTGCAGAAATGAATGTGGGCACACATCCTGTCACCGTACACAGTATCATTATTTCCTGCTGCATACAGATCACATTTTCAAAGTTGTTACGTCATCTGTTTGTTCTTGTTTTCTTCTCTTGTGTCTAATCTGATACAGATTGTGACACAACTTTGCACTTTATGTCACATCCTACCACATATTTCTCATATTTCTGTCACCACATCCTATTCACATAGCCTGACAGTCCGATTAATGTGTGCATTTTTGGTAATTCAGTTCTATATGGTAATAAAATAACAGTTCTGTCAACATCAGTTTCCCTAGTACAACAATTACATGGAAACCGTTACCTGGTACTGCTTATCTGGTTATCTATGCATCAAGTACACCTAGTATTTTCTAAACGTGCATCATTTGTAAGCTGTTGGATTACTGGTATCAGCATTACCAGGAAAAGGCTGTAACCTCTCTAACCTCTTGACTTCATCACAAGAATAAAATGAGATATGTGTATGTGACGGACTCTCTCCCTTCCTTCCTTCCTTCCTTCCTTCCTTCCTTCCTTCTTTTGTTCCCCTGAAGATAAATTTGCAGTTGCCTTTAATGCTATGCATTTTCGAGAGTCACACTTAGCCATTATGTCAGCTCTCTGTCAAAGCATTTATCAATAAACCTTGAAAGGTGTGAAGTTATAAAGCAGTTGCTGTAGGCTATGTTCAAAGACTTGCAGAGTGCAAGTAAATAGCTAATATACTAGGGTGGAACCTCTGCATTTAAGGATCAGAAAACTGATAAATATAGGAGGGAAAAAATGTTGTTTTATGGTTTGTTCGTTAGGATTGGGAAATCTTTAGAGCATGTAGACTCAATTTTATGAGTTCAATGTTGAGTTGTGCAACTTCCCAGAATTCTCATCATGCAGTGGGTCTTAGCAAAGATAATCCTGAGATATGTCTCCCTCTAGTGTATAAACACTGCACCTGTCGACTACTGCAGCACAGCTGAAAAGTTGCAGACCCAAATTCTTGTGCAGATAAATTTATTGTGAAACAATTTATTGCTCAGTGTACAGAGCTGGATGGCAGGCAAGCTTTGAGTTATCAGTGGAGTTATTATTATTATGTCACCTCCTTGACATCTGGACCAAAAATCATGTCTCCTTCACGTGTTTCATATAAGCTCCCTGATGTGAAGATCGCATATAATTATGTCTACGCCAGTGTACTAATATGACTTATGATGCAGCCACTGAGAAAGAGGAGCAGTTCATTGTTGTTGTTTGGCATCGAGGCATCTGAAGGAAGATACAACTGTAGAGGGAAAAAAATGTGACTCAAACTATAATAAAGTGGCAATATGTCAATAGAGAAGACTTAATGTCAAATATAATTCGGCAAAATAAAAAAAAAAGCCCACTTAGGGCGTTGCATCTACACCCTGCAACTTTGTTACCAGAAAAACCCAACTTTGTATTACTAGTTCCGACACTACTTGAACGCAGCACGATCAGATGCACGGCCCCTCTTCCGTTGCGTCAGTTCCAGCATGGCGGCGCCCCATACCGTGGTCGGGGTGGAGGGAGACAGCAGTGAATCGGGGCTTATTTTATCAGATTCATCCACCGGAGACGTGAAGCGACCTCAGTTCGGGACACGTTTCCTCACAGACCCGCGGCAGGTCTTCCAGCACAACGCCTGGTCGGTAACTTACACCAGAAACCCGAGAGAGTAGACAGATGCTGGTGTGCATCTCTGTGACAGTCAGTATCTGCTGACAGGGAAAATATCATTTTAACAAATCATTCTACTTTGTGGATGGTATTTTGCTGAATAAGGAGATTTAACAGCATTTATTTGGCATTAAAGTCATTGACTGGTTGTTTATTTGGGGCCACATTTGGATATTTTCATGTAATGGGCATGATGTTATGGCCTTTTTTTTATTATGGTATCAGATCTGGTCACATGAAACCTTCATCTAGGGATATGTCAGGTGTTTTCTGTGCTGTCATTCACTACATCACTTCACCCAGACTGGGTAATAATGAATTGTTGTCAACAGGGACAATGTGGAGTGGACCGAGGAGCAAGAAGCAGCTGCCAAGAAGAAAGTGCTAGAAAACAGTCAGCCGCTGCCTGCAGAGAAACAAGGTTGCACTGCAGAGACACACGAACCACACAGTGATACTGGCAGGACCACAAACATAAACTGCTAATAAGGAGCGAAGTGTTCTCTAGTTTTGTGTTTAGTTTTAGTTTAATTTGTCATCAATCGTATGCTTTGCTTATTATGCATAGTGTTTGATTATTTTTTTTAAAGATGTGCTATATTATCACTTTAACACCGACTCTACTGCCTTACTTTGTCTTGCAGAGGACTATGACTGCCGGGCCAATGAGTACTGGAATGATTTCTACACAATACATGAAAATCGCTTCTTCAAAGACCGTCACTGGCTCTTCACAGAGTTCCCAGAGTTGGCCCCACAGTGCGGCCTTAACCATGAATCCCATCCTGAAGTCTCCGGCACAGATGACCGACAAAGCGGGGACGCCGCGGCTCTGCCTCACACCGATGGTGACTTCCCCGGCTCCTCTGCCGCATATCGCATTCTGGAGGTGAGAGATTCGTTTGAGAGCAAGTTAGCGAAACTTAAACACATTTAATACACGTGTCATGACTAATGTGTTTATTTGCAATCCATTAGTTCATTGATCTGCTGTTTTATTTTAAAAGTGATTCTAAGGATTGTGCAGGCTTGGCAGAGGAGTGCGTTTTGCAGAAAGCCGATTTTTTGTTATTCTCTCTGCTGTATGCATTCGTCACTCGCTACAAACTGAATAAATGATATATGAATTGACGTCCACAGGTCGGCTGTGGTGTGGGCAACACAGTGTTTCCAATCCTGAAGACCAACAAGTAGGTGCAGGCAGGATATTTACACCTCAAGACCTCAGACAATGTTAATAAATACTGATAAATACTGTTCTCTGCGCCCTTAAACCTTTCATTTCAACGTTGTTTCATGCAGTGACCCGGGACTCTTTGTGTACTGCTGTGATTTCTCCAGCACTGCTGTGGAGTTAGTCAAGGTGAGATGATGGTGATGATGAAAGGATGTGTTGATAGACGTATTCACCTCTATAGTTGTGGCTTAACTGATGAATTAACATTGCCGTCATGTCATCAGACTAATCCAGAGTACGACCCTGGGCGCTGCTTCGCCTTTGTTCACGACTTGAGTGATGAGGAAGCCAATTACCCCGTCCCAGATGGAAGCCTTGATGTTATAGTGCTAATCTTTGTGCTATCAGCGTTGCATCCTGACAAGTATGAACTTCTTTCTTTGTCTTCCTACCTCTTTGGTTTCCTCTCAGTGTGAGTCATTAAATGTTGCACTGCTTGTCTTTTAAAGTTTCACCTCTGTCTCAGGATGCAGGCATCCATCAGTAGATTAGCGCGGCTGCTGAAGCCCGGGGGAGTGATGCTGCTCAGGGACTACGGACGCTACGATATGGCACAGCTCCGCTTCAAGAAGGGTGAGTCCTGCACGGCTACAGTCCACATAGTCCATACAGCTGTAGATTCAGAAAGGTCCGTTATTCATGAGCTGCTACGAGCCTTGAAGATGTGTGTCGCTTTTCAAGTAACACTGTTTCAGAATTGAACGTTGCGTCAGGTCACGCCAAAGCACTTTTGTGTCTGACTAAACAAAGAATATTATGGACCACTTGATTGTTATAATAAGTCTGTGTACACAGAACTTGTCAGGCTACGACATTAATGATTAATGATGATAATTTTAGGTTTCTTATATCTCTGTTCGTCTCTCAGGAAGGTGTCTGTCAGAAAACTTTTACGTCCGTGGTGATGGAACAAGAGTATATTTCTTTACTCAAGGTAAAAAATAAAAACTTCTTGTGATTATTTGATGTTTGTTAGTTTTTAAAAAAAAAACTAATGTATATGATCATATTTCTGTGCTTCTTTTCCTTTCAGATGAGCTCCATGAGATGTTCACGGAGGCAGGACTTGAGAAAGTGCAGAACCTCGTGGATAGAAGGCTACAGGTGAACAGAGGGAAACAGCTCACCATGTACAGGGTGTGGATCCAGTGCAAGTACCGCAAAGCTCTGGTTCAGCCACCTGAGACGCAGGGCTGAGCCCACCTGGCTTAACCGTCAATCACAACTGAAACCAAGTGCTGAAATGAAGGCGGTGCTGTCTTTTTTTTTTTTTTTTTACTGAGGATGTAATGAAAATGAGAAGCTCTATTGTGATTGTGATAAAGGCGATGCAACTGGATAGCGACATACTGTAAAGGCCTTACACTATCCCAGCTGCCATAACATTGACGGACTTGCTCTGTGGCTGTGGTGTTCTTGATGGTATCGCAATCCGAGCTACGGGAGTGATGATTTCTCATTTTCTGACAGTGAGTTCAGTAATCTGAGAAAGGGCTTGGTTACACATGTATTAATGTTTCTATTCACCCGGATGCTGTTTTTAAAATGACGTGATGTTTTGAAATAAATGGCATGATTTTTAAGAGAACTTCATGACCTTTTTGTACATGTAAAATGAATAAAGATATAAACTGTATGAAGTATTTCACTCTGGTATTTCAAAGCTGAGTTCAGAAGTGTTTAACAAAGGACTCATTTCATGATACTGGCCCTAATTTTACTTTATTTTCCGTGACAGACTCTTGAATAGTTAAAGCCCTATTAATGCTTGAATGGCTACTTTGAAAAAAGAAAAAAAAGCATTCATTTAGCAATTTATTGATATTATGTAAGTACAGTATGTGGGTGTGAACATCATGGGAATGGCAACTTTTCGATGAAGTGATTATTTGGGTGGTTGTGTGGGTGGGCGCTGCTAAATTGTATTGTGTACAGAGGGATTTGCCATTGGTCCAGACGAGATTTGGGGCAGGCGTGGACTGAACGAAGGTGAAAATACTTGAACAATCTCACGAGAAAATATGAGATTTTACTGATTATTGTTTACATTGCAAAAACATGAGAACCGAACCGAATCGATCCGGATTCAACTGAAACGCTTTGCAACAGCCACAACTTCCGAAACAGATCGGTTTCTCTCCCTGCGGCGAGGAAGACGACTGGAGACGAACTTTGTTTTGATCGAGCTGAAAGCCAGGACCCGAAAATCATCTCACCACCGGGGGAGAAAAAGATAGGGGGGGATAACTAACGCCAGTTTAAAGACATCATTTATACCTGGTGAAAAACGGAGAATCTCGAGGGTCGCCATTGTGTGGAAACGAGATACCCGACACAGGCACCGTGTGGTCCTCGGAGAGATGGATGTGATGGGGATCCCCGCCTAAGGAGCACAGAAAGGCGGGTTTTGGGATACCCGGAGTTGTCGAGGCCTCCGAGGGAATCCTCCGTCGTCTGGCTTGAGCTCACCGCGCGCTCCCGTGTCCCGATCGTGAACAATCAGCACGCGAGGGACGAGGCTGTGGATGCGGCCTAGCCTGGGAGGGTCTGCCAAGCACCGGGGGGAAACAACGGGGACGGTTTCAGGGTTAACAACTGGCCCTCCGGAGGACCGAGAAAATATTTAATTACAGTAAGTATCTCGTTAGGTTGTCGAACAACACAATTGATGTGGACGGGTCTCTTGTCGCGTCGTAGCACGAACACCTGACAACACAGAACCGAGAAGATGCTTCTTTTTGACAGACGAGTTAACTGTTAACGTTAGCCTGTTGGGCTACCTAACGCCAGATATCTTTAGTGTGTTTATAAAACAATTTATTGATGAAGACACTAGTTGTGATTATGTTTTGTTTATCCCGAACCGTTATCTAATCAACATTTGTCTGCTGCGTGGGTACGTAATGTGACAAAAATCAAATTTAATGTTAGCTACTAGTTAACGTTACCAGTTAGCTCTTGGGTCGCAATGCTAGCTAAGTGATGGCCAACATCCGTGGGCTTGTTAGCTCATTTATCCAGTGTTAGCTAGCTGCCTCGCAGATCATTCACTGATGTTTCACATCTTTTAACAGGTCTGCTGGCCACTATATTGTTAAACTCCATTCTTGAATAAATCTTGAATATCCTTAAATGGACACGGATGCTGCAGGTTACACTATTCATTTAATGTATGCAAGCCATAGATAACGTTAACACAGACATAGCAGTCAGTGTTGGGCGTGTAACTTAAACGTTAACCTTTGCACAAGCTAGCAAGCTGGGCATTTATTGTCTATTTGGCCTTTTCCATTGCTGTGAGTACACTTGGCAGTCCCTCCATTAGTGACCTTTCATAACTCTAGCGCCATGTAACTTAGGCCCATAATGCCAGGGCGTTATCACATGATGCTATAATTTTCCAGGCAGTGACTCTACACATCTGGCCTACGTCTTTGATGCATATTTAATATCCCTTATTGACTGTATTTCTTTGCCAGACTGTACATTTTAGGGCTGTGAGTATTTTACTGAGTACTCAAGTTGTATGGCTGATGCTTGCTGAACACACACGATAGTGGAAAACATTATTGTCAGGCTTATTGATGACTCAGAACAGGAATTTTCCACATCCATATAGCTAAAAACAGCCATGACTCATCACAACCAATGCCTTTTGAAACAGTGATCTGTCACTCCCACTTGAATATACCAGACCCCACAACGCCTTCCTTAATCTGTGCTCTTGTCTCTGCAGCCATGATGGAAGAATTGCATAGCCTGGACCCCCGGCGGCAGGAGCTGTTGGAGGCTCGCTTCACTGGGGTCGGCGTGGCTAAGGTTTGTGTTACAGGAGATGTCGCCGAGGTGCAGCAAAGAAACTCCCCTGTCAAAGCGCTTATAATCACAGATTCTCTTGATTACACATTTTTTGTGAATGTCTTCCTTTCTTTGTCTTACTCTGCCTCAGTGTCATTCTGCTGTTTGGCCTGGACAAGCTTGGCCCCACTCCTTGTCTTTGTCTCTGGAGAAGGTTGATCTGTGTCTGTGTTTTTTGGCTGGTGTGATATGGCATCTCTCCCTGGCTCATGATGTAGTGGCTGTATATGCAAGTGGCGATGTCTGCCAAAAAGGCCACAGACGGGACAGGGGTGGTAGGGGGGAGGAGGAGTAAAGGCAGAGGAGGAATACAGAAATAGTTCTTGACCAGGTGTGAGTGGAGGCAGCATTTAGCCTTCCATCCTCTTGCTTGCTACATGGATGGAGCTGTCTTTGCGGAAGGTGATCTTGGAACAGTTGGGGAGTGAGAGTCAGCGCCAGGAGTGGGCCCTGTGCCAGCCATAGGCAGAGCTGAGCCCAGAGCATGGCATGGCTGCTGCCGCAGAGAAAATGGCGGCTCCCGCTAAGGCATCATGCCACAGCCACCCTGTATGACAAGAGATGGTATGTGTGTGTGTGTGTGGAGTGGGGGGGGCAGAGTGAGAGAGAGAAGTGTGTCAACAAATGGCTGTGAAGAAATATGGGTTGGTGGTCTAAAAGCCCCTCAGTGTCACAGAGCAGCTTAAGAGTTTTTTTTTCTTGACCTTGAGCAGCCCTGTGGCAGTGCTGCTCTTTCTGTCATCACTGAGTTGGCAAAAAGAAAGGCAAATTGTTATCTTTTGAGGACAAAGAGCCAGCACACCTTTTTGGTTATAGAACAGAGAAGGGCCTACTCAAATTGTTGGAAAGTGCCTTTCCTTTTGAAGAAGTCTGATCAAACAACCAAGATTTTTAGGGGTGGGGTGGAGCGGGGGCTGTCATTCTTAGATCAAGCAAGGCATCTTTCACCGGCTTTCTCCAGAGAGGAAGAGAGGAGGTGGTGGTAGGGGGGTGGAGGGGAGGGGGGGGGGGAGAGAACAGTTAAGACCATGGTGAACAGGAGAAAAATGGATGACATTATCTAAAGGTGACAGACAGAGGGAGGAATACATCCCCAGCAGCATGCCTAATGTTCAGCCATTTTAGGAGGGTTCAGTGAGAGAGCTCCAGTGTGCTCTGAATGACTAAGTACCTCTCCCCCTGATTGGACAGTGCCTGCTGAATTCTGATGTGATTCATTTGAGTGACAGGCATCACCTAGGGAACCATTAGGACTGATGCAAGGTCTAGATTCAGTGGGAAGTTAATGGTTATGGTATTTAGCCAAACCTCCACATCTCTTCCCTCAGTTTCTCTCCTATTGTACTCTGTGTTGTCTAACTGTGTGCGCTCTCTCATAAGTGCATGCATACGCAACGAGCACACTGTACGTGCACGCGTTTTGCAGATGTCTGTCTACATACATGTATAACTCTTTTGCACATCTTTGTATTTAAACACTCCTTGTTTTTTCTATGTTTATGTATTCCTAACTTGTCTTAACAGGGCTCGGGTCAGAATCAGAATGAGTCATCCAATCAGAGTCTATGCAGTGTGGGCTCTCTTAGTGACAAAGAACTAGAGGTTAGTCGCTGTCACATGTCAACAGGATTTTTTTTTTTCTTTATGCCAACCATCTCACTGTGTTATCTCATTATACATGCGGTTGACTCTCGCTACTCTCCCGACAGACTCCTGAGAAAAAGGCAAACGAGCAGAGAGTAAGAAAGCGGAAAGCAGACCATTTTGACAGCAGCCAAGGTGAGACCGTCCCTCACGCTATGATCCTCTCATCATGTATCCCAAATATTTGCCTGCCTCCTAAATCCCTTCCTCTTTCTTCTCTTTCTTCCAGGCAAAGCAGGCACAAGGGGACTTAAAATTAGCGATTATTTCGAGGTGAGTGGCAGAAAACGGATCCGCCAGTAATATCTTCTAAAAAAGATCGGTTCAGTATTGAGTGCATAACTTTTCATTCTTTCTTTCTAACTCCCCCCTTCCCCCTCCCTTTTTTTTTTAACCATCTTTTAGTCTTTCCATTGAACTGCTTTCCTCATCTTCTCTCTTTACATGTCTGTCAGTTTGCGGGAGGTAGCGGTCCTGGTACCAGCCCTGCAAGGGGGATTCCACCAGTGGTCCGCTCTTCCCCACAACACTCCCTCTCCAACCCCCCTGTCACGGTGAGCATGTCTGCTCTACGGTCCGTCTCGTTGCACTTTTAACACCCTTTCCTGCCGTTCTTTCTTCCACGCTTGTTATTAACATCGGTAGATCAAGTCTGTTTACGGATGGGGGGAGAATCTGATCTGATCTGTGGATTCTGTTTTTACTTCAGTCAAGTGTGTTTAAGTCTATCATGTTTGAGCTGAAACCAAGGAAAGCAGTAATGAAGAGTAAAGTAGAAATGTGATGTACTGATTATAAATGCAAATGTACACATACAAACTGGCAGTTAAATGATAAAAGAAGTGACCACAGACATTGAATAATGGATGAACCTGTTGCACACACCTGGTGCTCCATTCTCTTTTTTTTTTTTTAAATGGAGGCCTTCCACCTTTTCAAGTGAAATGAATCGCTCACTGATAGTTCATTTGCAGTTGCTGGTCATCGTTTTCATGCTAATTTAATTTCATGTAAGGTTTTTTTTTTTAATTGGATGAATGTTTCTGCTTCCCAGGTGCAGCAGGGAAGCCCTTCCTCCATCAGCTCGGCCAACACGGAGCACTCGTCCTGTTCACTGAAGCCTATCTCTCTTCACCTGCTCCACAAAGCCACACAGGTAGTTAGCGTGCTATCAGGGCCGGCTGACCGTTTATCTGCATCATAATTCAGAAGGCAGTTGTTAAAATAGTCAATAAAGAAACCTATAAATCACAGGAATCATCTAGAAGAGATTGTTAGATGGGACTACGTCTTGCACTACATTTGATGCAAAATGATCCACCATTAACAAAAGCACTGTTTTTTTTTTTTTTTTGCTCACTTGTACCCTGTAGTCTGACCTTACTATAGAGAAACTAACAGCATTGGAGAACAACAAGAACTCTGACCTGGAGAAGAAGGAGGGACGAATAGACGATTTGCTGCGGGTACTAATCTCATTACATTTCATCCCTGCTACTCTGCCAGCCATTCTGAACGGTTTTGAAATGTTCTGTTTTTTTTGGTTTTTCAATCAAGGCATGTTAGAGTTGACACATTTCTTCTGTCTGCACATGTACAAACAAGTTTAAAATTTAGTTAATTTTCTCTTTACTTTGCCTGTTTGTTTGTTTTCCGTTCCAGGCAAACTGTGATCTGAGGAGACAGATTGATGAACAGCAGAGAATGCTGGAGCGATACAAGGAACGCTTGAATAAGTGTGTGACCATGTCCAAGAAGCTACTGATTGAAAAGGTACCTTCTTCTAATAGCGCTGTGATTTATTTTAAGATACAGGATCTGAAAGTGTGTGCTTCATGCTGGGTTTCTAACATTAGTACATTTTGGAAGCACCTGGTTTTATCCACTAGGAAGCAACAACTCTGGTTTGATGCCTGTATTTCTCTGCTCTTCCTCCAGTCCAAACAGGAGAAGATGGCGTGCCGGGATAAAAGCATGCAGGACAGGCTTAGACTGGGTCACTTTACTACAGTGAGACATGGTGCGTCTTTCACTGAGCAGTGGACGGATGGATATGCCTTCCAAAACCTTATCAAGTAAGGATCTCTATGTTTTATCTTAAAGCTTCTCCTTTCTACACTTTCTCCTTGTTACAGCTGTGCTAGATCAAGAGGTGAAATCAGACTAATCAAAAACAACAACACGTGTTTATAGTAATTTAAAAGGAATGATCTATGTTAAAGATGCACCGATCGAAACTGGTTGTTTTTTTTAGCTGATCAGCCGTGACCGATGACCAGCTGATCAGTCTCATATAATCTGATTTTATGCCGGTCAAACTTACACACGTGCTACATGATGATTCATGTTGCGCGCACAGCAGCACAGTCACACACACACACGCACGCAACATGTATGTCGTAAACAGAGCGGCACAGACAGTGTGCGTGTGTGTGTGTCACTGTGACACACACACACGCACACGTCGGTGTGACAGTTCTTCAGCGTGAGTGAAGAAGACACAAAGCTCACAATTTGTAATATCTGTAAGTCCAAAGTAAGCCGGAGGAGGAGGAACAACCTTGAAAACATTTGGAACAACTAACTTAATCAGACACTTAGAAAACCATCACCCCGGTGAACATGTTCAGTTTCAAGAAGCTAACAAAGGCAAAGCAGATCAAGCTTTTTTAAATAGTTTTATAGGAACATACAATTGAATTTCAATTTTCCATTAAAGAAAAGTTACAAAAATGTTTGCGTATGCTTTCAATTATAGTTCTTAGAAAGGAAGAAAGAAAGAAAATCTTTCTGTCTTATTAAATTCTCAAAGAAAGAAAATTGGAATCGGCAGGTCAGACTTCAAAAAATTGGAATCGGCCAAGAAAATTGCAGTCGGTGCATCTAAGATATGAAATGAAGTAAAAACCGGCTTTAATTATTTTTTTGAGCATGTTATATTTTTATTATGTATTTGAAAACAGAGAGATGACAGGAAATCAGGGAAGAGAGAGATGATGAATGACATGCAACAACACTAAATCTTCAAATGTTAGCTTAGCTTTATCTTAGCTTTATGCAGGTTATACCATGACATTTGCATTGTACACAAAGTTTTACACATGCAACTGAGCCCATTCTCCATAGAAGAGATAAGAGCAAGTTCTTAACCAGGTAGCCAGAGAGTTTACAGATCATACAAGACAAGATGACACATTTGGTCTCTATGTGATTGCAATGTGCCGTCTCTCTCCAGACAACAAGAAAGGATCAACTCACAGCGAGAGGACATTGAAAGGCAGAGGAAGCTGCTGGCCAAGCGTAAGCCGCCCTCCATGGCCCAGACTCCACCGCCAAGTCTGGAGCAAAACAAACGCAAAAGCAAGACCAATGGAGCAGAGAGTGAAACGTACGTTGTTGTTTTTGTTTGTTTATTTATTTATTTATTTATTTTCTCTGGTGTGCGTATTTGAAGTTGTGCTCAGGTTGGTTCTGTATTCTTGCAGGTTAACACAGGCGGAGTACCACGAGCAAGAGGAAATCTTTAAATTAAGATTAGGTCATCTTAAGAAGGTAACGTCTGATGTATATGTGAAAAATTTAAAGCGACAACATGCTTATTATGATCTTTTTCTCTGTTTTTTAGTTGTATTGGTAAGTGCACAGCTTTTGACATTTACCTTGTCGTCTTTTGCAGGAGGAGGCTGAGATCCAGGCGGAGCTGGAGAGGTTGGAGCGAGTGCGAAACCTGCACATTCGTGAGCTGAAAAGGATCCACAATGAGGATAATTCCCAGTATGATTTCTTCTTCTATGGTCTTTTTTCTAGTCAGTCTGTACCGATACGTCCCTATGCTCTGTCCAAACACACAACTTGAACCATTTCTCACCCCGTGCAGATTCAAAGATCACCCTACGCTAAATGACCGATACCTGCTACTTCATTTACTTGGACGGGGAGGTTTCAGTGAAGTTTACAAGGTGAGAGCGACTTCATTTTTTCCCTGTTAAGACACTTTCCCAAGAGTGTTAAGAGAAGAGCGCAATCAGTCTGTATTTTACCTTCCATTCTTCTTACATTTCTGATAGTTTAGACTCTATAAAGACATTGCAATGTTTCTGTCAGTGAAAGAATGTAAACCATGGCCTTTCTGTGAGTCAGGCAGTGTTAGAATTCAGTTACAAACTAATAAATGAGATACAACGTTATAAACACACTCACAGTTTGGTGCAGCATCAGAATATATTAAAAGTGTCAGATATGTTGATTCAAATCTGCTGAGATAGTTACACTGTTGAAAAACGAACTTATTTATATTCCTAAAGCGACTGCAGCGACTGAGCAGAGCATACTTTGGAAAATATTCGAGGATGTGCATTTCATTACATTACACTATGTTGACATCATCAACATTTCGGAGTAAATAATTGTGCCAGACTTTCAGAGGTCGTTCCAAGAATCTGCTGTCATCACTTTTAAAAAAAAAAATGACGAATGAACGCAGCAGTTTAACGTGAAGCGAGTTTCACTGCAGTTTAAACTTTAAGTATTGCCAAATGCAGTTCCTAACTAATAGGAGATCTTTTATTTTCCAGGCCTTTGACTTAACAGAGCAGAGGTATGCTGCAGTCAAAATCCACCAGCTAAACAAAAACTGGAGGGACGAGAAGAAGGAGAATTATCACAAGTGAGTGTTGACTATGATTGATGTTCTGTTCCAGTTCATGAACTCATCAAATTCAGTGTATCCACATTTAAAGTCAGTGGTATAATTGTTGAAAATGGTGTTTTGTTTCAGACATGCATGCAGAGAATATAGAATCCATAAAGAGCTGGACCACCCACGAATAGTTAAACTCTACGACTACTTTTCGCTCGACACTGACTCGTAAGTCATTTCCTTTCAAACAAATGTGTTCCTATTTAAAAAAAGATGCTCACAACTACACAGATTGTGTTCATTTTTAACCAGTGATTTATCAACATGATGATTCTTACACTCTTGTAATATACCTCTTCCTTGGTTTCGGAGCAGGTTCTGCACAGTCCTGGAGTACTGCGAGGGCAACGACTTAGACTTCTACCTGAAGCAGCACAAGCTTATGTCAGAGAAGGAGGGTCGCTCCATCATCATGCAGATCGTCAACGCCCTCAAGTACCTCAACGAGATCAGACCACCCATTATCCACTACGACCTTAAACCCGGTGGGTCTTACATTCTTGAAAGCTTGCGTGGTGTTGTTTAAATCTCCATGGCAACGTTCTACTTCAAATGAATTTTATCAGTACTTTCAGCTAAATTAACCACATGAGACACTGCTGCACCTACTTTCTCTCTGGTTCTCACACGGTGCCCAGCAAGCAGCTCAGGGCCAGACACTCTTACAGCCTCCGTCTTTGTCCATCCACCCAATATTTTGATTATTAGAGACTGTAGTTATGATTTGGTCATTATGACTGATCAAACCAAGTTGGAATGAGTCTATTGAAGTCTGGCCCAGTCTGTACTATGCTGACTTTTCTTTTTTTTTGTGTGTGTGTGTAACTAAATCCTCCCCTCACTCTCTTAAGGTAACATCCTCCTGGTGAACGGCACGGCCTGCGGGGAGATCAAGATCACAGACTTCGGCCTGTCGAAGATCATGGATGATGACAGCTACAACTCAGTGGACGGGATGGAGCTCACGTCACAGGGAGCAGGGACATACTGGTAAGATTTACACTGTAAGATGACACCCTGCCGCAGGGGTGCCATCATCTGTGATATAATAAATAGTGCTGTTTATTTTTACCACTGAGCCTTGGTTCCAAGGGATAAATTTACTTCTGCTAGTCAGGGCTGAGATATTTCTGAGTGCTTTCCCGAACCGAAGTGCATTAGGATGTAAAAGTGATCGTTTTCCTGCGTTAGAGGCATTTTACTGTGAAGAAAGAAAAACACGATAGCAAAGTGTAAAATGTGCAGTATGAGTGGTTCCAGTAGTAGAATCTAAATCACCACGACTTAATAAAACTTATGTAGAAATATTACTTATGTAGATATATTACTCAAAGGAATACAGCAAAGTTGTAAGCGTGTTAGAGCAACAAACAAGGTGGGAGGAAACAGCAGCAGTGATGGGCTGATAGGGGTGAGGAGAGAGAGGGAGACATGATAGATGCAGCGGGGGAGAGCGAGTCTCATGGTGTAAGTTGCTTCCTCCTCCTTTTTGCCCTGCTGGCCGCTCATCAGCTCGGGCTGAACCTGCTTCTTCCAGCAGCGAAGCAGCAGCAGCTGCTGTCTCTCTCTCTCTCAGACAGACCTGCCAAACTGTACGCATTTTGAGATTAAAGTACACCGGTACAATTTGTCACACAAAAAGCTGGCGACGCCTGTGAGTTCAGTTGTTCACGTGCAATACTCAAGTCTAATGTGCCGAAAAGCAAAAGAAGAAGAGTTCAACCAATCATAGCGCTGAATTCATTCCCCTTACCTTCACCCAAATGTCAAGCGGGGATGATGCGTAATGTCATTTCAAGAGACTGCAACTCAACAACAACATGACATCAGTTTTATCCCTCTGGTTCCCTCTTCACTCCGGCTGGCTGCTTCCTCAAGTGAGGACGCTTCTTTTAAATCCTTCGCAAAGGTGAACGGACGGGGGTGGATGTGGAAAGTTCACACTGTGAACTGAGTTAACTTAAGTTAACGCAGACCTGCCAACCTTGGGAAAATTTTTAATGTTAATAACGTTAGCCTAACTTATATAATTTAATAACTTAATCATTTGCAAACTAGCTTGCTTGTTCCCCAGACATTTAAGTTGGCAAAGTAATGTTAAGTTATATTGTCTGTGTGTCGCAGATTGTTAAACGTGACTTCTCATAGTGTGTATTAATAATTATTATTGCAGCCAAACCGTTAACTGTAATGAGAGGAGCAGATTATGGCACGATGGGGGGAAAAAGCGAGTGCATGTGCAGCAGAAATAAGGTTACCTAGAAAGTTACCTGTGTGTGTGTGTGTGTGTGTTTGCAATATTTATTTCACCATCGCCACAAAATAGTCTGTTCAGGCTGGTTTAGGTTTTAGAGCTATATTGTCATCATCCTTTCAAATTAGCTGAAAATCATATTTTCAAAAGTCAAATTGGCTTAAAGTTTGCTTATTGTGGAGGTGTAAACAATAGAAACTATATAAATGCAGCAGTAGTGGTAGGTTAGTGTGTAGCCTCAGTGAAATCCTTCGTCAGCTGTGTTTAGGCAGGTGAAAGATAAATGACCAACTAACAGTATTTGCATCTGCAGATATTTTTGTAAACAATCTTCTATTGGTATCAAGAATTTTCATATCAGTGCATCCCTCGCTTTTTTGTGTTTGACTGCTGCATGTATACAAATGATGCACTGTAATGCGTATGTAAGCAAATTATGTACAATAATGAATCGTGCGAAAAGCAGTGATTTGCATCTGACACATCTTGGTCGCCGAAGCAGTACTCAAAAAAGTTGTCCAGGGTTGGCAGGTCTTAGAGAGAGACAGACAGTTGTGTAAGCAGAAAAACATTGGTGAGAACAGGGAAGCAGGCGTGCAGCACAGGAACCCGCCAGACAAAGCAGCAGCAGCAGCAGCAGCGGCGGCCGGCAGCTTCAGTGCGAGCTGGACACAGACCGGTAAAACACCCGCAGCACATGCAACACTGAGGCGGGTGGAGAGGAGGAGAAGCGCCTGCACTGATTCACTCTTCACCGCTGCCTCCATCATTTCTCCCTAAAAGCTCGTAACAAAAGAAATAACTATATTTATTGCAATGAATAGAGGTCGACCAATAGTGGATTTTAACGATATTTTGGAGCAGGAAAAAGCCAAAGTCAAAGTAATAAATACTTGAATATATAAATCTGGAACTGGACATCAGACTAAAGAAATCTAGTATGTAAAATAACTCAGTGGGTGGGAGCTATTCTTATTTTTTGAGCTACTTTTTTCCCT